>NC_135369.1:193770223-194136473 GCF_049243985.1 Paroedura picta
CCGCTCCTCCTCCACATGCAGCCAGCTGGGTGACCTTGGGCTACTAACAATCCTGATAGTGCTGTTCTGACTGAGCAGTCCTGTCAGAGCTCTCTCAGTCCCACCTCCCTCACAGGGTGTCTGTTGTGGGGAGAGGAAGGGAAGGCGATTGTAAGCCGCTTTGAGACTCCTTCAGGTAGAGAAAAGTGGCATATAAGAACCAACTCCTCGTCCTCCACTTATTCTTCTTCTTCTAGCAGACAGACATTCCTCAGATGCTGAAGCTGGCAACAAACACAGAATCCTTGTGCAGAAGATAAAGTGAGAAGTTAAGCACAGCACAGAGAATAACTTTGGGGAGCCTGCAGCCGTGCAAGGAGGAAGGAAGGAAGGAAAACGATATCGCTCTGCGAGTCTATTTCTTTTGACTCCCCCTCTAGGTTCCCTCTGAAGAATTTTATTGTCAATAATTTTGGTCTCCTTTTCCTTTGAGTTCATGATCTTGACCTCCAGGTGAGTGTTCTCCTGTGAGTTTTGTTTTAAGATCTTTATCTCTTTGAAGCTAAATTTTCATTTTCATTTGACAGACAGAAAGTAAAAAGAAACCCAGCATGTGTGCTGATGCTAGAGGATAACATTATTTTCACACAAGTTCAAAGAGCAAACGGCAAAGGCAGATTATGAAAATAAAGTTACAAAACGGAGAGCTGAAAAGCAATATATTAGTAAAATATTGGCAGGTGGGGTAGAGAAATATCTGGAGATTTGAGAGGAGGAGCTTTGGGGGGGGGGTTGTGGAGGGGAGGGACCGCAGAACGATCTAACTGGCCAGTCTTCAAGCAAAGGTTGGATGCACACTTTTCTTGGATGCTTTGGGATGCTTTGGGCTGATCCTGCATTGAGCAGGGGGTTGGACTAGATGGCCTGTGTGGCCCCTTTCAACTCTATGATTCTGTGATTCTAGGGGAGGGACCGCAGAAAGATCTAACGCCACAGAGTCCACTCTCCAAAGCAGCCATTTTCTGATTTTGGTTGTCTGGAGACCAATGGAAGGAGATCTCTAGCCACCACCTGGAGGTTGGCAACCCTATAGATAGTGTACACGGCTCGGTTCAGCTGCCTCGGTGATCACTGTAGGAGGCCAGCGCCGCAGCGTGGAGAGGAGGGCTGGTGACGATGCACCAGCTGGTGGCTGCACGCAGGCACAGAGCTCTGCGCCTGCGTGTGGCTGCCGGCTGGTGCACCGCCACTGCTGGCGCACCGCCCTCCTCTCCATGCCGCGACGCTGGCTACCTTGGGCTTCGGTGATCACCAAGGCGGCCGAACTGGGCCGAATCGCACAACCCCAGTGTACACCCCACTTGACAATTTTTGACTGAAATGCAATTCAAATTGCATCCAGGTTATTAATCCAGGAAGTTGGTTCCTGTGCCCTGCCATGTTTTTTAAAAGGCAAATTCTGTCTTCCGTTGGGTAAGAATCCCTTTCCCTCCAAGGTTTCCTTGATTCAAAACTGCTTTGAAGAGTTTTTTTTTTTCCACAGAAAGATTTAAGGGCATGAAGCAGGCTGCTGTTTTCTTAGAAAACAGGAAATGTGTTTCGGCTGGGTAGCGAACCTTGTTTTTGCAAAGAACATGAGAGCTCTGGGCCTCAGGAATGCTTATGAAACTCAGCTTTCTTTTTATGCTTTCTTGAAAATAAAAGTGTTACGGATTTTAAAAAAATGAAATCCACTTGAAACAAAGCTGTAAAAGTCAGCTCAGAACTGTGTAAAATGCCGTTTTGAGAACGTATTGATTGTATGCATGTGTGAAAGGGAATCTGATGTTTTCCTGCCAGTTCAGAATACTGGCACCAAATTTGGGAAACTGAAAATCACAGCATGCTTGCCTTCCTTCCTTCCTTCCTTCCTTCCATCCTCCCTTCCTTTCGTCCTTCCTCCCAGCATTCTCTTTCTCCTTCCTTCCTTCCTGCCTGCCTGCCTGCCTGCCTGCCTTGCTTCCTTCCTGGCTGCCTTCCTTCCTGGCTGCCTTCCTTCCTTCCTTCCTTCCTTCCTTCCTTCCTTGCTGCCTGCCTGCCTGCCTGCCTGCCTTCCCAAAATCTGTTATTATAGCTGGGAAGAACATTTTCAAGCACTTAGGTGAGGAGGATTAAACAGATTAATGGATCTGTGGCTACAAACCAAGGTGACTAAAGCAGCATCCGCATTGAAAGGAAACAAACCTCTGAACACATTGCAAGGGGGCAACATCAAGGGAAGGCCTTTGCTTGTTTGTTTGTTTGTTTGTTTGTTGATTTAGATCCCGGCCCTCTCAGTCAACTGTCCTGGAGCAGTTCACACCTATACATTCACTGGACTAATACAAATATCATCAATTAATACTAAAACCATTTTAAACCTATCAAAACCAGATTCATCATTATTGCATTAGGACCCATAATGAGTTGCCAGCTAGATGTTGAGAATGGGAGGAACCAGAGAAAGAGAAGGGCAGAAGGGGGCAGGAGGGAGGCCTGAGATTTAGATGTAAGGTTGTTTATTGTCCAGCCAGCCTCAACCACAGGCCACCTCAATTTTACAGGCCCTGCATAACTCAGAGGGTTCCAACAGGGCCCTGATCTCTTTAGAGAGAAAAGGCCCTGGCTCCGGTTGAGGCCAGGTAGATTTATTTAGGGCCAGAGGTCCTCAGCTGATTTGCCAGGCTCAGTCAAAGAGCCCTCTGGGGAATAGATCCAGAAAGGTGATCCCTCGGATCTACAGGGTCCAGACCAAGTAAGGACTTAAAGGTTAAAACCAAAACCATGAAGCGGATCTGGAATTCAATCAGTAGCCAACGAAGCTGCTGCAGTATTAGTCTCATGCGGGTTCTCCATGGCACCTGCGTGAGCACCTGGGCAGCCACATTTTGCCCAGTTGTAGTTTCCAGAGCAGATTCAAGGATAGAAGAAGAAGAAGAGTTGGTTCTTATATGCCGCTTTTCTCTACCCGAAGGAGGCTCAAAGCGGCTTACAGTCGCCTTCCCATTCCTCTCCCCACAACAGACACCCTGTGAGGGAGGGGAGGCTGAGAGAGCCCTGAGATTACTGAAGAAGAAGAAGAGTTGGTTCTTATATGCCGCTTTTCCCTACCTGAAGGAGTCTCAAAGCGGCTTCCAATTGCCTTCCCCTTCCTCTCCCCACAACAGACACCCTGTGAGGGAGGGGAGGCTGAGAGAGCCCTGAGATTACTGACGAAGAAGAAGAGTTGGTTCTTATATGCCGCTTTTCTCTACCCTAAGGAGGCTCAAAGCGGCTTACAGTCGCCTTCCCATTCCTCTCCCCACAACAGACACCCTGTGGGGTGGGTGAGGCTGAGAGAGCCCTGATAGGCCCATGTAGAGCAAAATACAGTAATTCAGTCTGGAGGTGACTGTGGATCACAGTGGCTAGGTGTTCTGTGGCCAGATAGGGAGCTAGTAGCCTAGCCTTGCAAAGATGGAAAAATGCCTGCTGGGATATCTTTTGATAGTCAGACTGAGGGATGGAGGATGGAAACAGGCTTTTCCACATTGCCATTTTCCTTGCTTATGTTTTCCTGTTACTCTTGAGTGAGGTCTTCTGTTCCACCTGTGTTTGGCTTCCTCTAGTGGTCAGTTCAATATTACATCCCTTTATCTCTCATAAAAACCTGCGGTTTAAATCTGCAGGGAGATGCTGGACATATATTGAATTGACCACTAGAGGGGGGAAGCGGAACCTTGAAGCTTTAGGAGCACAAAAGTAAGGAAAATGAGAATGTGTGAAAGCCCAACAACAAGACTGTAAATCTTTTACAGCATTTTTACTGGACATGCAGTGCAGTTCTAAGAGGCCTGATTTGGGGGTCAGAACAAGAAGAGTACCCATGATTGCTGGCCTGTAGCAGTAGAAAATAGCAAGAATACAGCTATATCTAAAGAAGTGAGCAGTGAGTCGTGAAAGCTTCTACACTGCCACAAATTTTGTTAGTCTTTAAGGTACGACTGGACCTTTGTTTTTTTTTTGCTAATCTGGGAGTTAACCTCATTTGAATAAGATTCTTGAGTAGACCTATTTAGGATTGCATTGACAACCTTTCAGCTGGGAAGGACCAAGGTCATGAAATCAAAATCCTGCATTCTTCCAAAGTTTTCTCTTTGACCTTCTGAGATATTTAAAACATTTGTTTAACACAGACCACTGTGTTAGCAGTACAGACTTAATCAGACAAAGCCCACAAGCATGTATATCCGAGGTGCATAATATTCATGTCACAATTCAAGTCTTGAGTTGGTTCTGTAGACTTTCAAGGACAAAGTAATCATTCAAGGATGTATGTAATTGCTAACATAAAAAATGGATGAAATGTGCTGGGTATATTCCAGGATCCTCTCCCCACTGCTTCTTTAACCCCTGTTAAAGTCTTAAATCTAACATCCTTCTAACACTTGGGATTCTCGACTGCTTCGCCACTAATGATCTAATGGAATTGTTAATTAATTAACTTATAGGTAACAGCTCTAACCTGCCTGGCCCAGGGTTGCCAATTCCCAGGTGGGAGCTGGAGATCCGATCTTCTAAATTCCAGTTCCTCTCCAGACAGCAGAGATCAATTCCCCTGGAGAAAGTGGCTGCTTTGGAGGGCGGAAGGGGCGACGTTGTATACTGTTGAGGTAACTTGTTTTTCCAAGCCTTGCTTTCTTCAGGCTCCACTCCCCACATTTCCAGGTATTTTCCAAAATGAAGTTGGCAACCCTGCAGGCTAGTCCGATCTTGTCAGATCTTGGAAGCTAAACGGGGACGGGGGGCCACCGTGGCTACTCAGAGGCAGGCCCCCTCTGAAGGTCTCTTGCCTTGAAAATCCTGTCATGTCGTCATCATTCGGCTGCAATTTGACAGCACTTTGTACCCACAGACATCCTGCAACCGTTTTTAGATAGTCTTTTAACTATTCTTTAAAACAATAATTCATTTGGGGGCAAGAACAGTAATCATTTATTGTGTTTATAGTTTGGTGTAGTGGTTAGGAGTGCGGACTTCTAATCTGGCATGCCAGGTTCGATTCTGCACTCCCCCACATGTAGCCAGCTGGGTGACCTTGGGCTCGTATAAACCTGTTCTGACTGAGCAGTGATATCAGGGCTCTCTCAGCCTCACCCACCTCACAGGGTGTCTGTTGTGGGGAGAGGAAAGGGAAGGCGACTGTAAGCCGCTTTGAGCCTCCTTCGGGTAGGGAAAAGCAGCATATAAGAACCAAGTCTTCTTCTTCTTCAGTAATATCAGGGCTCTCCTTAGCCTCACCCACCTCACAGGGTGTCTGTTGTGGGGAGAGGAAAGGGAAGGCGACTGTAAGCTTTGAGCCTCCTTCGGGTAGGGAAAAGTGGCATATAAGAACCAACTCTTCTTCTTCTTCTTCTAGTACACAGAAGTACGATTTGCTGGCTGGTTGATGTCCTCTATTGCTTCACACAGATCTGACTGGCCAGAGGACGGTCCTGGAATTTATTTAGCAACCCCATGATCTGCAGACCTTGCAGAAGCTGAGCAGATCTAGAACCAGTCTGTGCCTGGATGTAGTTGCCAACTCTGGGGTGGGAAATTCCTGGAGATTCAGAGGTAGAGCCCGAAGAGGGCAGGGTTTGAGAAGGGGAGGGACTTCACTAAGGTATACTGCTGCTGAAGCCACCCTTCAAACCATCCACTTCCCCCCATGGAAACTGATATATTTTGCTTGGAGATCAGTTGCCATTCCAAGAGACCTTCACCTGGTTGGTAGAGTTCCTTGGAAACTTATGTACGCTGCCTTGAAGGCAGAATGGTGGGACTGAAATGCCATAAATTGGTGGTCCCCAACCACTAGGCCGTGGCCCGGTGCTGGGCCTCGAAGGCCCTGGCACCAGGCCGCAGCTCCTTCTCCCTGCTCCCCCCCCCCGCAGTAAGAAACTTCCCAGGCCGCAAAAGTGGGGAGAGAGGGTAGCAGGGCCGCGCACACGCCATGCGCATGTGTGGCCGGGCCGCACATCTGCCATGCACGGCCGAAAACGCATATGAGTGGCACATGCACGCATGCGTAAAAGTGCCACGCATGCGCATTTCGCCTGTGCATGGCGCATGCACGGCCACGCGTGCGCAGCCAGGCAATTGCCCTCCCTGCTGCCGCCGGTCCACAGCCTGTAAAAGGTTGCGGACCACTGCCATAAATCAATAATAATTTACTGAATGGGAACCAGAGCTAGATTTGTGTGTGAGTGTGTCATCATGTCACTTCTGACTTACGAATTAATATTCTCCAAAGCAGTGGTCCCCAACCTTTTTTTGGCTGGGGACCGGCAGGCCGATGGCTTGCGGCCTGGGAAGGTTTTTACTGCGGAGGGAGGGCTGGGGGGGGAACCGCGCCCTGGCGCCCTGGCCTTCGTGGCCCGGCCCCGGGCCGCGGACCGCAGATTGGGGACCACTGCTCCAAAGCATCCTCTTGCTAGCCCCCTTGCTCAGGGCTTGGCAACTGGGGCGCCTGACATCCTTGATGGAGTCCTTCCCTCTCTCACGTTGAACCTTGAAGACCGCTGATTATGTGCTAGCTATTGTATATCCACTCCTTTCTTTAATGTTTGCAGATCTTTTAGTTCTCCAGTCTTTGTCACCAGATCTTCATATTTTATTCAAGTTATCCTTTTTTTGTGTGTTTTACTAAAATAAGCCTCGAATGGAGATTTCAGCAATGAAGAGAGTCTTTTTAAATATCTGTCCCATATATTCACCATAGTAGCAGCCCATAAGCTATAAGCTCCCAAAATCTGATGAGACTGGGCTACCCTGGTGGAGCCTGAGCCAATTCCCATTCCTTTGTGGGGAGGGGGGCTGCAGTGAAAGCCATCTCAGTGTATCTGCTCTGCAGTCACAGTGTTCAAAAGGCCAGCCACTTGACACTGGCACAGTCCAGCAAGAAACTCGTGTTGCTTCTGCAGGATATTGATTGGTAGACTTGTGGTGATGTCTTCATATCCTGAAAGTTAGCAGAGGACAGGTCAATGGGTTATGAACGGTGAGTGGTAAATGCTCCAATCTATCTCATGAATGAGCTCCCAGAGGAGATCAGGGCCCTGACGGAGCTTAAACAGTTCCGCAGGGCCTGCAAAAAGGAGCTCTTCCGCCAGGCATTTGGCCGAGACCAGATGTAATCAACAGCGACCAAAGGACCCCTGCTCCCCCCCGCCCCCCCCTCAGAATCCCATCAATAAGTGCTGGATCTGTTAGTACTACTATATTGTTATACTGTTATATTGTGCTGTTATTTGGTTACAATTATTAGTTATCAGTTATACATGTTTTACAGACTGTTTTATGTATTGTTCTTTGTTATGATGTAAACTGCCCTGAGCCTCCGGGGAGGGCGGTATATAAGTATAATAAATAAATAAATAAATAAATAAATAAATAAATAAATAAATAAATAAATAAATAAATAAATAAATAAATAAATAACTCTATGGTACGGAGAGTTCTTGTTTTCAGGTAGAGGCGAAGGGGCATCGCTTTTGAGAGAGTTGTTTCTAGCGGCTTCCTCACAACGCCAGTTGTAAGACCTTCTCGCAAGTGTGTGATGTGATTTAGGAGCACAACATTGTATGCATCTGGCTGCCATAGCCCTTGGCTGAAACAAAACCCTCTTTGAGCACAAAAGGAGTCTGTCCCCCCCCCCCCCATGTCTGGCCTGGGTAAATCAAATGTTCTTTTAAAAAAACACCCACAAATCTGCGATTAAATCCCCTAATTGACTAATTGCACCAATTAATCAATTCAAACTGACAGCCATATGTTTGTTTGTTTATTTATTTAAAAAACCAAAATGGACTTCCCAGCCTCTTCCACGCTGGTCTCAAGAAGATTACTTGCAACAACTTTCCCACTGTTTTTATGCTCACACATCATCTACTAATTAACGGTGTACAAATTATTACTAGAAATATCTAAAGACTAACTGTGTTAACAGCTGTGTTACCACGCAGACAGTACTTGGCATTCAGAGAGGGAGAAAAACCCAGGGATTCTAAAATCACCATCTACAACGGCTCATGGGCTTTTAGAATACAGGAAGCTCAAAGAAATTCTGCATGTTTGCCTTCTTTTAATTAATTTGAAGAGGCACTTTCCGCATCTTCTGCCCTGGCTCTTGATGATCCTAAGGAATATCTTTAGATTATTTGAGCATGGTGCTTTTATTATTATTATTATCAGCGTTGTTCTTCTGGCTGTTGATGTGGCAGGCTTAATATGTCCAAAGAATTCAGTGAATTCCATGTCTCAATTTTTTTGTATTCTTCCCCCAGGACATTTGCCATTATATACTTTTTAAAGGCTGTTTTATGCCTTTTAAGAGATTTTTTCTTCTTAGATCACCTGCCAGCCTGTCTGTGGTAATGAAAGCTATATATATAGTTACTTCATTCAACAAATGACCAGATTGTGTGCCTCTGGGTTTTTGCCAGTGCGTATGCTATTGAAATGTGCCTTTTATGAAGTTCTTGGATTGTGTTATGTTACTCCTCTTCTAATGGATTGTCCTGGATTATCTGAGTCTGAGGCAATAGTCTTTTTGTTAAGTGACAAGGATCCTAAAGTTGCAAAATTTATTTCAGTCCCTATGTCCCTTAAGGACCAGTTTTAAACAATTCTACTGTTCAAGAATGCTTCTGACAAAGAAAAGAATGCTGCTTCTTCCTCACGCCCCTCAAAGAGCTTTACGCTCCACCGCCACCAACCGGCGAATGATCCCTGGCCCTAAAGAAGCCCGCCTGGCCTCAACCAGGGCCAGAGCCTTCTCTGTCCTGGCCCCCACCTGCTGGAACGAGCTCTCGGAGGAGATCAGGGCCCTGATGGAGCTAAAACAATTCTGCAGGGCCTGCAAAAGGGAGCTCCTCCACCAGGCATTTGGTTGAGACCGAGCGAACCAGCAACATCTGTAGGGCCCCTGCTCCCTCGCTCCCAGAAATCCACCCATGTGTTCTGCCCTGGACCTGTTGCAGTGCTATATTCTGTTACCTCTGTTATAATTTAATCTTAATGTTATTGATATGTGAAAAGCCGAGTTCCATGTACAGTTTTCTACGTTTTTATGTAAACTGCCCTGAGCCTCAGGGGAGAGCGGTATATAAATACAATAAACAAACAAGCAAATTTTTGAACCCTTGGCAGTTGGCATTATCTTGAAACAATGCACAGGGCTAGGGCTTTTTCGCACCCGATAAATGTAGTGAAATGCTTACCTAATGTAGTCGTTATATTCCGGCTGTTCTGCATGACGAGCCCACCTCCAGCATCCAGGCAACAAACTGCTTGCTACATCTACCATTTAAAGCGCGAGTTCAGGAATGCATAAAGTGGATCCACCAACCTATTTACTGCTAGCTAACGGAGAGCAACCAGCAGGCAACCAGCAGAGGGAAGGCATGGAGGCTTAAACGTGCTAAATGCGCCTGCCTCATGCCTCCTTCGCACCCGCCTCCCTCTCCCTTGTTCCTGGGGACGGGAATTTATTTTTTTAAATGGCTAACTTACTGGAGTAATGAATACATGCAGGCGATGGCAGAAATAAAATAATTTTTAAAAAAGTTTTAACACAAAGTGTGCCTCTCAAACGTTTTCTCCCCTCCTCCTCCCAAATTGGGAACGCCACCCATAAGCACTATGCAGCTATGATTCTATGCATAGGCATTGCAACAGAGAAGTATAAATTTAAAAAAAATTTGTGGGCATCACAGGACCTTTAAAACTTGAAGAAAGGGGATTGGTTGCCTAGATTGATTAACAGGCAGAAGTGCGATGCATATAAGGCACATTGCTCTCTTCCACCATGTCCAGCAGCAGATGTGGAGGGTGAGATGCATGAAAAGGCAGCAGCTGAAGGCAAGACAGCAGAAAAGGTGAAGAGGGGCTGGGAGGCGCAATACGATTTAGCGCTTTGCCATTTAGCTGGCATAACGCTATTTTTTACCAGTTTGCCGAAATGCCCTTATTTAGAGTTCCTTTCCCAGAGCCATTCCGCACAATGGGAAAAATGCCATGATCAGCACTGTATGGTCCAGTGCTTTTTTTGGTAGCATCTTACTGTCATTTCACCCCTGACGCTTATCTCCGTTTTCGTAGCGTTATTATTCCTTTTCCAGCGGTCCTCACCTGCTTCCGGTTTACAGCCAAGGAGCAATAAGTACACTACAAACTTGCAGTGCCACCCCCAGCTCAAGCATGCCAATCACTTCTGACAACCAATCAGCATCACTCATGTGTGCAGAGCCCAGCAGCAACCCCCCCTAATTTTTTTAACCAGAATTAATCATTGCAACGAATAGTCATTCATTCACAGTTGCACAGGTAAACTTAAAAAAATCCACTTTTGCTTTTTTCTCCTAATACTATAATCTCTCTCATATCCACACAATGTGAAGGAAATAGGAATGGCAGCCTCCAGGTGGAATTCATCTCCTGCATCCCCTGGAATTACAGCTCATTTCCAGACTAGAGGGATCGTTTCCCTGTACAGTTTGTGTTCTGCACCGTATGCCTCAATGCCCTTTTGTCACCTATGGACCGGAAAGCACACAAAGAAGTTTTTATTGCCCGCAAGGTATAATAACAACACTGTAAAACAGTTCAGAAGCCCTCGTCAGACCTTGTGGGATTAGTCTTAATTTCATAGCAGGCTTGGCACGGCACTGTTCTTTGCTTCCTGGTTCTAAATATTGTGGCATGAACACATGTTGTGAGTCTCTCCAGATGCAACAGGGTCCCTGCAGAGATCTTTCACTTCCTCTGTTCAAGCAATATCATTTAATAGAATTAATGTAATTAGTTCATTTATTAATTGGGGCCCCAATGAGGACTCAAAGAAGCTGACATTGTTCTCTTCTTCGTTTTATCCTTACAACAGCCTGTGAGGTAGCTTAAGCTGAGAAAGTATGATATCAGGCCTGCCAGAACTGTCATGGCCCTTTCCCCCACGTGGTGATTCTTAACTTTCACAGTTTAGCAGTTTCATGGCATTTCCGCACATCAGCAAAAATAGCATCACGCCAGCTGGTCGCTTAGATTAGCGATCCCCAACCTGTGGGCTACAGACCACATGTGGTCTTTCGACTAATTGGAGGTGGGCCCCGAAGGACGCCTTCTCCCCCCCCCCCGGCCCTTTACAACACACTTTGGGTGTCCTTGTCTCCCATCACTCCCAGATGGGACTATCTCGTTGCAGAGAAACAAGCTCAGGGTTCCCATTGATTTGTCATTGTCATGAGTTAAAATTTCCATGAAAATAAAATGTTCCTTATGTTCATTGTTGTGGCATGTCTGTATCTTATTCTGAAGGGATGTTTAAACATTACCATAGCGATCAGAGAGCGTTAGGGCAGTGGCTGAGAGTAGAGGAGTAAACTACCCCCCCCCCCACCGGGCCTCAGTAAAAGGTGTTGAGTGGTCCCCGGTGAGTGGTCCCCGGCGTTGAGTGTTGGGGACCACTGGCTTAGACGGTGTTTTTGTAAAGCATTATCACATTTATTAATCCTCCCTGAGTAGGGTTGCCAACCTCCAGGTGGGCCTGGAGATCTCCTGGAATTACAACTGGCCTCCAGATGACAGAGATTAGTTCCCCTGGAGAAAAGGGCTGCTTGGAGGGTTGCAGTCTACGGCATTATACCCTACAGAGGTTCCCTCCCTCCCCAAACCCTGCCTCCCAGGCTCTACCCCCAAAATCTTGAGGAATTTCCCAATCCAAAAATGAAGCTAATAACAGCAACCACATCAACAATAATACATGCCAGGTCTCTCCAGTAATCATAATAAGACTTTGTTGGTTGGTCTTGAAGTTGCCCCTGGATATGAACTTTGTTCTGCTGCTTCAGACCAACCTGGCTGCCCACCTCAGTCTACCTAACCGGGTTGCTGCTGTGAGAACAAAACCGAGTGGGAAAGACCAAAGGCGTAAGCCAGAAATGGTTTTAAGAGGGGCCATCTTTTCTTGGTCTTCTGTAAAGGAATATATGCAATGAAATTACAGGCACCTTATCTAAATATTTTCCCTGCACCCTCAACGTTTTGGCAAGTGCCTTATAAACTAAACAGATTTGAGGGAAAATTCCCGTGATCAATATCGTTAATTCAATAGCAAAGACTTTATGCAGTACAAATGTCTAATTTGATTGCCCATGAATAGCAACTTGATTTATTGTGGAAATCAGATTTATGGAAATCAGATTTATCTAGCATTAGCCTGCGCTCCGAGATGGAAAGGCAGTTTTCTCTCCAAATATGCTTGGCACTTCTCTGATCCTTTAATAGGGGAGATGGGCAATTTGTAGCACTGTCTTCACTCCACAACAACCACTTCCCGGGTGCTGCATGTAATTGCCTTTGTCCTTGATTGTCACAGAACATTACTTAATAAATGGACGACAGCCGGGCTAAGCCTCTTCCCCCTTCTGTCAGTAGAAGCATGGGATAGCTTTCCCTGGTGTGCAGTTCTGTGTGGCATTTGTTTGTCTTCCACGGAAGGTGTAGCTAGGAATGCCAGACTCAGCAGCTCCCCCAGAGGTACACCTTGTCTGCAGACTGGAGGAAATGGACCTCAGAGGACCGTGTGGTGTTATACCCCACTGAGGTCCCCAACCTCCCCATCTCTGAATCTTCAGGAGTTTCCCCGCCTGGTTCTGGCTCATTTACCTGTTGGCATACCTCGTGTCTTTCATGCCTGGAGTGCTGGGGTAGGAGACCACACAGTGGGGCTTACTCGCAAGTAAACACACAAAGAATTAGGATGGTTAGAAAGGATGGGGTATCCATCGAAGGGTGTTCTTTATCTTTTTTATAGAAGGCGGGGAATCTGTTTGATCTTTGGTGAGAGAGATCTATTTAGCCCCCGGAGCAGAGAGGTGGCAGGGCTGTCTCCCAAGCTCCATCCAACCCTCAGAGAAGAACATCAGGGGTAGAGAAACCAGACTGAAAGATGGAGGACTATTGGGGTTTTCTAAACAGGGAAGTCCCCAGTGCTCGAGTGCCTAGGTGGCATCTCATTGGGGGAAAGGGATATTTTTGCGGTCCCAATTCCTAACTCCATTATTTTAGAGTAGTCATCCCCTTGTTGCTTGTATTCAAGGTGGACCAGACCTAACATCCCACACTTGATACACCACTAATGCTGTTTCTCCATCTTCTGCCAGTGACCAAGGGGTCAGGGGTCACCTGGTAACCTTAGGTCAGCCTTTCTCCACTTTTTTACCATTGAGAAAGCCCAGAGACATTCTTCAGTCTTCGAGGAACCCCAGAAGTGGCCCAGTGGTGCAGAATATGATTGGGAAGCAGAGCTGTGTGCATGCCCATAAGAGGCCCCTTCGCTTCCCACCCATCTTGGGCATTTTGGGAGTGGTGGGTGGGTAAACATGCCATATCACCCAACAAATATATCCTTAACACTTAGTGGCTCTTATATATATTTGCACAGAGCCATAGTGGGCAGAGCGTGTCTGGACTCCATTTCCAGCCAGAATGCTTTGTGGGCAAATCAGGACACGCCCAGCAAAGCTGGACACTCCCTGATTGGGCTGGCCCCTAGAGCACCCGCCCCTACAAGGCAGTGACAAGGCACTCCAGCAGCCTTGCTGGAAGACGCAGCCTGGCCACCAAGGGGAGCAGAACTGTGGCATGCTGGCCTGGCTGCTGCTCAGCCCGCCCACCTGTGTTTCCCGCCGATGGGGATAGACCTGCGGCACACTGGCCTGGCCATTGCTCGGCCTGGCCGAGTCCGTGCTCTGACATGGCCACCCTGTCCACATGCCCTCAGACCCCCTACCCACTCGGACAACTGGCCCCACCACCATGTGTGAGTCCCAAAGGTAGGCCAGCTGTGGCCGTGTCGATGGGCCCAGAAAACCCTTCCAGGGCTGCCAAAGAAACCCAGGATTTCACGAAACCTGGTTGAGAAAGGCAGCCCTAGATGAATTTTGAGGCTGGGATGGCTTTTGTGGGCCCTGTAGATCCCTGGAATTACAGTTGATCTCCAGATGACCGAGAATAGCTCCCCTGGAGAAAAGGGAGAGAGGGCTCTACCAACTGTCACTAGACCCATCTCTCCAATGGCCTGGGGATTTGCTGAGATCTAGAGAGCCAGTGTCGTGTAGTGGTTAAGGCCTCTGATCTGGAGAACTGGGTTTGAATCCCCTTTCCTCCTCCACAGGCAGCCAGCTGGGTGACCTTGGGCCAGTCACCATTCCCTCGCAGCTCTTTCAGCCCCACAGCCTCACACTGTTGTGGGGAGAGGAAGGGAAACTGCTTTGAGACTCCTTCGGGTGGCAAAAAGAGGGGTCCAAAAGACAAGTCTTCTTCCAGCCGTTCACACTCAATATGCCAAGTTAGAGAGAACCTCATAGCTAGACGCTGTCCTCAGCTCATTCACACAGGGGATTCCCAGGTGGCGGGAATGTCTCAAAACAGCCTTCCCTCTGTCAGGACGGGTCACACAGAGCAAAAGATCCCTGAGCCTACGTCGCTTCTCAAAGTCAGCACACCTAGGACTGTCTTTACTAGAAGGTTCAGAGATTAGACACCGGCTAGGCACGTTCGATCTTGTGGAAGCACTGATTAGGGTGAAAAATATATGGTATGAAATAAAAGATTAATGCGCGTGCTATTTATTCATGCTGCAGACGTCCCACAGGCTCTGGAGAACACCTGCCTTGTTCCTCCAACATTTGTTTAGCAACAGCCGCGTGCTACGAGATGCCTCAATTGTCCAAACAGAATGTGATATCAAACTTTATTTACACATTCGTTCAGCATTTATTATTCACATGACCATTTTACACATAGGAGGAGGCTCACACCAGTTTAAGAAGTACTGCCTCAAAACAGGACATAAAATTGAAATTAACATTAGGAGACTTGGCGGTTGTCAGTGTATTGCTCCTGCAATTGCCTGGATTTACTCCCCCCCCCCTCAAAATTGTGCTTTAATATACATTGATATGACTTCTTTTTGAGAACTCATTCTCTGTTCTATGCAGCGGTCCCCAAACCCCGGGCCAGGGACAGGTACTGGTCCGTACATCAGTCTGTACCGGGCTGCGGCTCCTCCTCGTCCTCCTCCCCGGCTGCTGCCTCGGGGGCTGCCCTGCCACTCTGCCACCGGCTCACTTTTGGTGCTCTCCAGCGGCCGCCATGGCTGGGGCTCCCCCTTGGTGTGGCACTGTGCAGCTGCTGCTGGCAGCACCCCCTAGTGGGTGGCAGGAAGTCAGGGGCGGTGGAGGGAAAGCACGTGGAGCAGGGGCTCAGGCGGCGGCGATGTCCCTTGGCAAAAGACTACCCCCCCTTCCGGGCCTCAGTAAAATTGTCAAGCGTTGACCGGTCCCCGGTGATAAAAAGTTTGGGGACCACTGTAATTAGCATAGTCCTTATACAACTTTAATATATCGTGGAGCATGGAGGCTAAAGAGAGCCTCCAGATTCAGAGGCAGTAAACTTCTAACTCATAGTGCCCAGAGGCAATACCAGGGAAGGCCTTGCCCCTCCACTCTATTTTCGGCCTTCCAGAGGAATTGGCTGTCCCCTGTGCGAGTCAAGATGCTGGGCAAGATGGAATATTGTCTCAGACGATAGAGTGGTGGGGCTGAGGCCTTATAGTATTATGAAGGCCTCAGCCTCTCTGCCCTTTTCTTAGCTCCTGAGGGGAGAGACCGCTAGTCAGATCCAGAAGGGCTCATGGCATGGCATTAGGAACGCCAGCTTTTAAACCCACCCCTCTTGCTCTCTCTTTAACATCACTTGGATTGGCAGCAATTCCCAGCAGCCACAGCCCCAACCAGGATGACTCAGACTGGCCTGATCTTGTCAGGACTTGGCTGCGAAGCAGGGCTGTCCCTCCTAGTACTTGGATGGGAAACCGCCCAGGAAATCAGGGTGGCTGCACAGGGGCAGGCAATTGTTGGGACCCTCCCTGTGGTGCAAGGAATGCTTTGTCAGTGAAGCTCCTTGCATTAATATTTAGGCTGCGCATTAGCAAAATATGGCTGGGCCAGGGAGTTGTTCGGGCATGTGTTGAGCATCAGAAACAGGCCAAGCTAGCTTTGGTGGGTAGCCATGTTTCCTCCAAAGGAATCTGGCTATTGCAGAGTAATGCTACTAATGACACCCAGGGCTGGGTCATCGGTTCCTTTCCCTCACCCTAGAACAGGGGTAGTCAAACTGCGGCCCTCCAGATAGCCATGGACTACAATGCTGGCAGGGGCTCACGGGAATTGTAGTCCGTGGACATCTGGTAGAGCCCGAGCTTGGCTACCCTGGGACGGGATGTTTTCTTTTCATAGGCACATGCTGGCAGGGGCTCATGGGAATTGTAGTCCGTGGACATCTGGTAGAGCCCGAGCTTGGCTACCCTGGGACGGGATGTTTTCTTTTCATAGGCACATGCTGGCAGGGGCTCATGGGAATTGTAGTCCGTGGACATCTGGTAGAGCCCGAGCTTGGCTACCCTGGGACGGGATGTTTTCTTTTCATAGGCACATGCTGGCAGGGGCTCATGGGAATTGTAGTCCGTGGACATCTGGTAGAGCCCGAGCTTGGCTACCCTGGGACGGGATGTTTTCTTTTCATAGGCACATGCTGGCAGGGGCTCATGGGAATTGTAGTCCATGGACATCTGGTAGAGCCCGAGCTTGGCTACCCTGGGACGGGATGTTTTCTTTTCATAGGCACATGATGGCAGGGGCTCATGGGAATTGTAGTCCGTGGACATCTGGTAGAGCCCGAGCTTGGCTACCCCGGGACGGGATGTTTTCTTTTCATAGGCACATGATGGCAGGGGCTCATGGGAATTGTAGTCCGTGGACATCTGGTAGAGCCCGAGCTTGGCTACCCCGGGACGGGATGTTTTCTTTTCATAGGCACATGCTGGCAGGGGCTCATGGGAATTGTAGTCCGTGGACATCTGGTAGAGCCCGAGCTTGGCTACCCCGGGACGGGATGTTTTCTTTTCATAGGCACATGCTGGCAGGGGCTCATGGGAATTGTAGTCCGTGGACATCTGGTAGAGCCCGAGCTTGGCTACCCCGGGACGGGATGTTTTCTTTTCATAGGCACATGATGGCAGGGGCTCATGGGAATTGTAGTCCTGGACATCTGGTAGAGCCCGAGCTTGGCTACCCCGGGACGGGATGTTTTCTTTTCATAGGCACATGATGGCAGGGGCTCATGGGAATTGTAGTCCATGGACATCTGGTAGAGCCCGAGCTTGGCTACCCCGGGACGGGATGTTTTCTTTTCATAGGCACATGCTGGCAGGGGCTCATGGGAATTGTAGTCCATGGACATCTGGTAGAGCCCGAGCTTGGCTACCCCGGGACGGGATGTTTTCTTTTCATAGGCACATGCTGGCAGGGGCTCATGGGAATTGTAGTCCGTGGACATCTGGTAGAGCCCGAGCTTGGCTACCCCGGGACGGGATGTTTTCTTTTCATAGGCACATGCTGGCAGGGGCTCATGGGAATTGTAGTCCATGGACATCTGGTAGAGCCCGAGCTTGGCTACCCTGGGACGGGATGTTTTCTTTTCATAGGCACATGCTGGCAGGGGCTCATGGGAATTGTAGTCCGTGGACATCTGGTAGAGCCCGAGCTTGGCTACCCTGGGACGGGATGTTTTCTTTTCATAGGCACATGCTGGCAGGGGCTCATGGGAATTGTAGTCCATGGACATCTGGTAGAGCCCCGTTGGCAATCTTACAGGACACAGTTTTGGTATGAAAAGAACCCAAATGGCAGTTTGGCTTCAATTAATAAATGGAAAATGGAGGTGCTGCAGCGCAGATGCATTTTGCAGGAAGTTGAGATTCATTCAGTCAAACCAGACACAAATTAGGAATGGAGAGGTTTGTAGTTGCAGAAGCAGTAAACAAAAAATTCTTTGTTTCCAGACCCAGCTCAGATTCCTGTAGACGCTTCTGCTATTCCGCAGCGACTGTCCTGCATCGCTTTTGGATACCGCTGAGATACCCAGAGATGTTTCCCTTCTTTTTCTGTTTTAACATGCGGTCAAGTGACACTGAAACATAATCTTTAATCCATGATTCTCGGGGCTTGAACTGAAGTGCTGATGGTGGAATTCGAAAGACTGGCCGTAGCTAATATTTCTATAACATGACACTCAACGATGTAGTAATCAGGAAATGCAGCGTTCTACAAGAGAAGGATTTCGACTCTTTGTGGCTAGCACGTCCAAGTAGCTGTCTTGTATCAGTAATTGCTTCCCTCCCCGTCCTTGAACAGCAAAGTAGAGGAGAGAGAGAGGAGGAAGAGGAGGAGGAAAGAATAATCCTCTAAATACGTTTCATAGGCACACGATCTTGTGTGGGACTGCGGGAATGGGTCCACTGTGGGAGCTTCTGGTCTTCACAGCCAGTTTAGACATCTTTTGATGTCATCATTGGTTTAGGTTGAGACTGGGAAGGGTAGCCATGAAGGAGCGGGGAAGATCCTTAAGCAGATGGATGTGTCACTGGAAGTGACCCTGGACCCCATCAAGTTCCCATGGGTGGTAGGAGCTGCACACCCTGACTGGCCTGCACCCAGTGATACCCACTGCAGTGGGTGGAGGACAGCTTGGCCGCGCACGGATTGACAGCAGGGCATGGCAGCTGATGGTCACTGTGTGATGCCCAACAGCTGCCTGGTGATAAACTGCACAGCCTTCCCTAGGGTGTGGGTCTTTGTGTGGGCCACGCCCCCCCCAACGGCCGCCATTCTCCTGCCCGCTTCCCAACTACAGAAACAAGCAGGGGACTCATGATCCAAGGTGGCCGGTCCCTCTGCTTCCGCCTTCAGTGGGAGCATCAGGACATTTTGGGAGTGGGTCCAGTTTGTGAGCTGGCATTTCTCTGCAGAGGCCCTGCCCACTGCTCCCGTGTCACCAAGCCCTGCCCACCCATTTGCCTTTGGCACGAAATATGGTGATACCCATTCATGCCATTGGACAATGAAGAAAGGTAACAGGAGGAAATCAGATTCCTTTGAAGTGTGGTGTTGGAAGAGAGTTTTACGGATACCATGGACTGCCCGAAGGACAAATAAGCAGGTTCTAAATCCAATGAAGGCTGGCCTCTCCCCAGAAGCAAAAATGACTAAACTGAGGCTATTGTACTTTGGTCAGGCTATGAGATTCGTCCCACCCTCGGTCCTGCCTCCTTCCCTACTTCTGGGAGATGGGACTGCCTTATTTTTTTTTAATGGCAAAACATCTGGAGCAGCACGGAAGCGAGCACGCACCTTGTCCTAGTGATCTTGCTGAGAAATAAAGAGCCATTTCAGACACCCTGTGAGGGGGGGAGAGTGAGAGATCCCGGATATCACTGCTCGGTCAGACCAGCATTATCAATGCCGTGGGGAGCCCAGCTGGCTGCATGTGGGGCAGTGCAGAATCGAACCCAGCTTGCCGGATTAGAAGTCTGCACTCCTAACCACTACACCAAACTGAATAAACAAAATAGCTGCCAAGTGCACCTTCACAGAAGTAGTAGCTGAGCCTGCATGTTTGAAAGAAAGCAGGTAGTCTAAAACTGACCTTTGATTGAAGGAGATTGGATCCAACCCTCAGCCCTGAGCCCAGATTTAAAAACGTTTCCATTTATTCTGGCAGGACAATCTTCTGCTGGTTTCTGGGTTATGATAGTCTCCTCTAAGACCTCAGTTGTCAGTGAGTGTCCTGAAGGTGTGGGCAACCTGCATCCTGACCAAAGGACAGGAGATCTGGCGTGTTTGGAAGGGGGTGTGTGCCCCCTCACCAACAGCCAGAGGAGAAGAAGCCACATCTGTTTGGGCTGGTATGCGGCCAGGAGTGTGCAATCTCTGTTGTCTGTGTGAAACTTGACAACAATTTTTCCTAAAAACCCCAAAGGAGGGACAGACAGACTTATTTTATGAGTAAATCCATGTTTTTGGCTATATTATTTTTTTGTAACTGCAAAATTGCTGATTTTGACTTTGCTGGTCTATGACCGTGATAAAGATACGTCTGTCTGTCTGTCTGTCTGTCTGTCTGTCTGTCTGTCTGTCTGTCTGCCTGCCCAAAGGAGGGAATGCGCAGAAACATCGTCCCGATCATGTGAGCTGGGAAGCCTCTCCAATGGATCTGGGGTCTGTACTTGCTCTGGAGCAAAATGCTGCACATTTTGTATTTGCACTGGAGGTTAATCGATCGATGTCCAGGAATTCCCATTTTTGGACGATGTGGGTTGTGTAATCATTCCCTATGGGCCAATCTTGAGCACTCAGAGTGCCGGATGAGAGTAACTGCCAAACTTTTTTTTTTTCCTGTTTGATGGATGGCCACTAAATCTATTTGATGTGCCCCTGTCCAGGGCCACATGTCGGCAGCTTCGTGGCAGAGTGTCCCCTTGCTTGTTGAGGTAAAATTTCACTGTCGTATTGTCTGTGGCCAGCAAACAGGGTCCCCCAAGAGGAATCCTGCAAAGGAAGTGAGAGCCCATTTAATCGCTCTCCGTTCTAAGAGACGAATGTGCATCTTGGCCTCGGTCTCTGACCAGCGGCCTTGGGCCATTCGACCTGCTCTATGTGCTCCCACTGATGCATCAGTGAATACCAGGACACCATGGGGAAAGATGCCCGGGGACCTCCCCACGTCCAGTGGGATGTTTCCTTCCCCCATTGCAGTGACCTACAGGTTCCCCTAGAAATTGTCAGTCTCGTTCAAGATGGCTAGTATTATGTGTTAAACTTTTAAATTAACCGGTTTTGGAGGACAATAAAATCAGAGTTCAGTGCGTGAGCTTTTGAGTGCAAGCACCCTTCGTCAGACTATGATCTTCTTACATGACATGGAATATATAGCAAGAATCAATTCTGTTCCATCAGTAGACTGTGTCACACAGCCAATGATAATCCTTTGTCAAAACAGCCGATAAATCCCCTAGAATTCAGTGTACTTCACAAAGAGAAACCAAAATGCTGTTGCCCGAGATCAAAGGCTATCACCTCCCCATATGTTGCTTGCTCCATCCCACTGTGAGACATTCCCCCCAGGGAATTGCTGGTCACTTCCCAAGGACAGGGAGTCAAACTCAAAATTCCATTACAATGCCATATCTTACATTATCACAAATAAAATAAATAGTGGGGAATATGGATACACAAGTTGAACAAGGTTAGCATGAATAGTGAGATAAAAAGCCTTTGTCCCTGTTGAGTCCTGGGTATGTCATAGTATTGAGTGTTGTAATAACTTGCATTTCTGCAATCTCCCTTTCCAGCCTGTTCTTGAAGTCCCTTTGCAATACCACAGCTACTTTCAGGTCTGTTATTGAGTGTCCTGGAAAGGTTGAAATGCTTCCCCACAAGGTTTTCAATTTTGTGGTTTTTGTTGCCAGACTCATGCCCGTTAATTCTTTGGCGTAGGGTTTGACCTGTCTGCCTCCTGGTTTTGGAAGAGTCAGCGGGGTTACTGCCGTTGTGGATGCCATGTTGCCTTTCAGCATCTGAATGGCTTCTGCAGCCTGGAACATACACATATTAGCCATGAGGAGACGCATCATTGATGCAATCCTGCTAGGAAGAGAGGCTAGCGCTGACAAGGTGTCAGGTTGTGTGCCTATAATTTCTGCATCTTGTAATGGGGGCACGTAGGGATTTCCCTGTATTCACAATGAGTCCGAGATCAGCTAAGGTATTGAGGGCCAGTCCCCAGTCCTGTTGTAATATTTAGGCATCAGTCCCTACAAACAGCCAGTCAGACAATCGTACAGCTCTGGGTTCCCCAGGATGCAACTGCTACTGATGTGCATTTCGTGAAAACCCATGGCACAGATGCCGTAAGGCAGGGGTAGTCAAACTGCGGCCCTCCAGATCTCCATGGACTGCAATTCTCATGAGCCCCTGCCAGCCTTCGCCCAACCTGGCAGGGGCTCATGGGAATTGTAGTCCATGGGCATCTGGAGGGCCGCAGTTTGACTACCCCTGCCGTAAAGCGTCCTTCCTCCCCCCACCCCCACCAGGGTAGAACAGGACTGATCACAAGCCATGGCAGAGTATGCCCACAAACTCCCACCGATTTCCATTTTGTTCCTGCTCTGAAATGCTTTGCTCTGCTACACTGAAGTAAGGCAACAGTCTGGAAGGACTCAGACGCCAAGGACATTCTCCTTGACCTCTCAGGTAACGGAGCCAAAACCGCCCGTCTCGCCAGCCTTCCCTTCCTGTAGCCTAATTGGCGTGACAGATTATCGGCCTTCCCGAGCAGAGTGTTCTGCTTCATGGGTCGGAGCGGAAACGTCACCCCGAAGAATTGCCCTTACAGGAGGTTACAGCAGAGGACTCCGGGGTGCCCGGAGAGGCACATGTTCTAGTTGTGTGTAAAAAGAAGGATGCTTTATGCCAATAAAGGTTTGTTATTATTATTATTATTATTAAAAAGGATGCTTGGTCGTGCTCATGAAACAAGACTTTGCATGCTTGCTTGAAGACATTTGAGATTCTCAAGATTTTTTAGCATTATTTTTATTTATGTTATTAGGAACAGTCTGCCTTTCTCACTTGGGCTCGGAGGTGAATTATACACTTGGTGGACGGGATAGTAAATTAAAAAAGCAATAGGATGGTCGCCATCTTCCAGGTGGGAGGAAGTGAAAAAACGTTCGCGGCTAGACTGTCCTCACTCCCAACGAAAGCGCACATTTGACCACAAGCTGAACAGGGGGTGGGCGTTTAGCATCGTTTAATGCTTAATGTCAGTGTATTAAGGGGGTTTTAGGGGTTGCACTCTATTTTATGGTCTCACTGTGAACCGCCGTGAGACTAATTGAGAGGGGCAATATATAGATCTGAAAATAAATCGATGATGGATATAGACCCAAAATGTTCAATAAAGAAACCGTCTCTGAAGGTTTTTTTCTTTCCTCTGGTTGCCATTTATCTTGTCTCTGAAGGGGGCCACGGAGCAGAGCCTTTGAGGGGAAAATAGGCAAGCTCCTAGGCAGGGGTAGTTAAACTGCGGCCCTCCAGATGTCCGTGGACTACAATTCCCAAGAGCCCCCTGCCAGCAAATGCTGGCAGGGGGCTCTTGGGAATTGTGGTCCATGGACATCTGGAGGGCTGCAGTTTGACTACCCCTGTCCTAGGGCATGCTCCATTTCTAGAGCTGCCAACTTCTGGGTGACATCTGGCGCTCTCCCAGAAGTACAACCGATCTCCAAGCTAAGAGATCCCTTCCGCTGGAGAAAAAGGACGCTCTGGAGCAGGGGTAGTCAAACTGCGGCCCTCCAGATGCCCATGGACTACAGTTCCCATGATCCCCTGCCAGGTTGGTCTCTATGGTGCTGTACCCCACTGAGTTTCCTCCCATCCCTAGACCCCGCCCTCCCCAGGCTCTGCCCACAAATCTTACTGTGACTAAATAAAAGCCCCACCCAAATATTCAGAGTTCAGGCATCTCTGCTCTGCTTAAAGAGCATATAGGATGTATATCGGATGCATACCCTAAAAAGCATATGGGATGTATATTTGACAGTGCTTAAGATTTTTCTGCCTTTTCCCCTCGCTCTGCGGTAAACTCAAGTGGGCAGCCGTGTTGGTCTGAAGCAGCACAACAAAACAAAATCAGCATCCAGGGGCACCTTGAAGACCAGCAAAGATTTATTGAAGGCGTGAGCTTTCGAGTGCAAGCACTCTTCCTCAGACTATGAACCCCACAGGGCTGGGAGGAAGAGAGTGACCAAGTCATGAAGGTCCAATCATAGTCTGAGGAAGGGTGCTTGCACTCAAAAGCTCCCGCCCTGAATAAATCTTTGTTGGCCTTAAAGGTGCCCAACTGGACTCTGTGGTAAACGTCGACCAAGGTGTTTCGGTTTCCTGTGTGCTAAGTTTTCCAGGGTTTTTTTAAGGCGAGGGGCATATCTTTACTTCCCTGCAGAACAGAATCACCCTTCCTAAGGTAGGATTGGTATTATTCTAATTAATTCCCCCCCCCTTTTGTAAAGTAAAGTTTGAACTTAAGCTTTGGCAGAGAACACAATGGCTTTGAGTCTGAGACCTCCGATAGAGCCCCCCCTCATCCCTTTTAAGACCTACTGTTTTCTCTGCTTATTATGTGTAATCTCCTCCTTTAAGCCTTCTGCACACCCAAATTGTTCCATTCCCTGCAATTTCTCAATATTCCTCCCTTCCATTAATCTTTTTTGTAAAAAGAATATTCTCTAAAGCAAACAAAGGCAGGCGTTCTTGGACTCCTTGCCCGTACGATAACCGTCAAAATCCTATATCCTAATCGTTCTTTTCGTACCCTCCGTGTGTGGTCTCCCCAGCCTTTTGTTCTCAGTGTTATTATGATCTGCTGTTACAACCCTCGGCAGTAATTGAGGTTAAGAAGTTATGCTTTTTATTTACTAAATTGCTCAACTAGCAGCAATTCAACTTAGGTTACCTTTCAGAAACAGTGACATTTCCCCTTTGTTTTCCCAAAGCAAACGGATTGAACAGAGTTCTTATGCCTTTTATGGAGACAGCCCCAAAGGTTTTTCTTTTCATGACAGTATCTTGTTTTATGTAAGCCCGAATTGCTTTAGTGGGGTTTGGTGGACTGCCAAATCTCCAGGAATTTCCAGAACTGGAGCTGGCAACTCTATTTCCGTGGCAATGGCCTGTTTGTGAGTCACAATGTCCAGTCTCTGCTTGATGTTTTGTTGGCGGAAACCATCACGCATCTGCCTCTCTTCAGAGGCACTCTGATGGCAGGTCCTCTTGGTAAAACACAGACACCCTCTTAAGTGTGAAAAGTCACTTCGCAGCCAGTTCTGAATGGGGGCAGCACTTTTTTCTTGGCTCGATCCATCCTGAATTAACAATCTGCTAGTCAGTAGCAGAAGTGGAGGGGAACTGTTATGTATTTATCACTAGCTGGATGAGGCATGCCAACCTCCAGGTGGGACCTGGGGATTCCCTGGAATTACAGTTCATCTTCATGCTATGGAGATCAGTTCCTTCAGAGCAGTTCCCTTGCTGGACCCTATATTATCAGCTCGTTTATGATTTTTTCCTGTTTGCGATACAAAATTTAGTGTAAAAAACAAAAAGTAAAGTGGAAAGTCTACGTCATAGCTAATAAATATTATTTAAAAATAAAATATCAGCCACTGTGGCATGGGCTTTATAGCATCAGAAGCTTTTCTTGGTGTGTTGGAGAAGGAGGCTCATTTTATATGCTTTTATCTTTTCCGGGCTGGGTGTAACACGAGCCTAAAAGCAAAGCATGAAATGGAAAATGTTAATAAATAATGACGTTTTGAAACACAAGTTGCTGAACAGTCACCGGATCCACTGTGTCGATGCCGCCGGAGACGAAAAGGGGGACTGTGTGTATGGGAAACAAGAACATCTTGGCTAGATATATACGTAGTACAAAGTGGATGGGATTGGCATGCGTCTTTGCCGTTACAATTATAACCACAGCCAGCAGATATCCCTTCCCGTTACATAGAACTGGATCCTAGGCAAGGTCTTACCGGAATAATTTTTAGGGAGAAAATACAGTGCTCCTGTATACTTTTTATGTCTGAACTTCCCTCCTGGTTCGGAAATGCCTGGGGAGGGCAGGGTTTGGAAAGGGGAGGGGCTTCAATGGGATATTGAAATCCCAGTAGATCACCAACTCCCATCTGGCGTCTGGCAATCCTATTTCAAAATGGCTATAGATGTGTGATCACTAGTGTGGGGGAGAGGGCACCATGGCTCCCCGCTGATATCAGGGATGAAACCCCGTAGAGTTTTCACAGAATCACAGAATCATGGAGTTGGAAGGGGCCATACAGGCCATCTAGTCCAACCCCCTGCTCAACGCAGGATCAGCCCAAAGCATTCTAAAGCGGGGGTCGTCAACCCCCGGTCTGCGGCCCGGTACCAGGCCACGAAGGCCTCGGTAACGGGCTGGCGGCGGCCATGCCTGCCTCTCCCCCCCACAGCGAGAAGCTCACCAGGCCGCGAGAGAAGCGGCCACCAAAGCAGCCGCTTCGCTTGTGGCCCGGCTAGCTTCTTGCTGCTAGATTGGGGGGGAAGAGGCAGGCTCGGCCGCCGGCACACTGCCGGACACAAACGCACATGCGCGGAACTGCCGCGCATGTGCTTTAGTGCCCCCTGGTGGTGAAAACGTGCATGCGTGGCAGCTCAGCGCGTGCATGTTTTCTCCACTAGGTGGCACTAACGCGCATGCGCAGTGCCTGGGCCACCGGCTCTTCCTCACCCCCGGAGGCGGTCCTCAACCTTCAAAAGGTTGGGGACCGCTATTCTAAAGCAATGAAATGTTTTGAATGAAAAAGAACAAGACAGAAGGCACCGGATCACTCTGTGTCCACTGACTTAGCAAACCACTCCATTCATTCTGGGCAAACGTGTCAAAACTGCATGTCCACAACTTGGCCACACATACAGGTTTTCTGAAGCTTCTGTAGGTAAGCCAGCATGTGGAAAGCCAGTCACATGGGAAGGGCACCTACTTCCTTTGAACTTCCTGTGCATCTCCCAAAATTCTATTCTTAGGCTTTCCTACCTTCTTCTTGGGACAATCTTGGATTTTCAAAAAAACCTATGGATTCACTACAGAGTCTCACAGCATCCTGTGACATCACTTCTGGGTTTTACTGACTGTAATGTCAACACCAGGACACTTTTTGTTCTTCCCAGGAGCTGTGGCATGGCAACCCCTACTTCCCCAAATATGGAGCAAATTCCCTGTGTGGCAACCATTTTGTGATACATCCTGTCCCTACCCTTTCTCAAAATTTGAGAGGTGCTGCTAACTCAACAACATTGTTCTAGCTCATCTGCTTCCATGTGGGATTGTTATGCAGTTCACGACCACTGCAAGGATGCTGCAAACAGAATGGAGAGATAAAACGCAGTTCATAGCCCATTTCTAATGTGTTTTTGACACAGTTGTGATTGTGGATACCAGAATCTGTTATTCCCAAGGTGTCCAAGATCATTTCACTCACTGTTTCTAGAACATTTTAATCACTGCTTAAAAGACATCAAGTCATCAAGAACAGAGAAAGATTCAATGGGAAATACCCAGATTGTAAATCACAAAAGAGCACCCAGTCGAGCATATTTATAATTATTTTTAACAAACGTCCTGTTTCTATACTCATTCCGTTTACATGATGCAGCAGAGGTATCTCCTTCCTGTCATGGGAAAAGCAGCCCCTGTGATGCTACCTAAATGGGACTGGAGCCTGGGGAAGATGGGGCTCAGGGAAGGAGGGACCAGAATGCCCCAGACTCCACCCTTCAAAGCAACCATCTTCTCTAGGGGAATTGATCTCTGGTTTGGAAATGAGCTGTAATTCTGGAAGACCTCTGGATCCCCTGGGGAGGTTGGCAGCCCTACAAGTAAAGCCACAAAGGTATGTTCAGTGTTTGCAAGTTTTCCAATCTCCTAACCCCACCTCCAACCCAGCCCTTCCCAAGAGAGGTCACCAGTTCAACCAGGAGTCAGGGCATGATGTCATAAGGCTTGGGAGCCAAACTTGTTTTTGACCCTGGAGCAGAGCGGCTTCTTAATTTGTGTGACTCTCCCATCTACTTTGAAAATCACCAAGAAAGCTCAGAACAGGACTTAAGCACTTGAATAAGCAGGAAAATGGGCTTGTCTCTGCAGAACTGAGTCATTTTCCTGCTTCTTATCGCTTGTGTATAATTTCAAAAACTGCACCAGTGGTGGAAGGTGGAAGCTGGCCGTGGAGGCAGGAGGGAGCAATTTCTACATCTGGAACAAAAAGGACAAAGCCTGGCATGAGCTTTTATTTTCTGGCTTAATAAGGAGAGGACTGAATACAGTATCTGTTTCATATTATTTACCCAGATTATGGCGAGGGTCCCTGCTCTTTTTGAGCCTGCGGAAACATTTGGAATTCTGACGTGCCATGATGGGTGAAGCGACAAACTGGCTGCCCAGCTGAACTTCAGTCACTTAGTGTAGGTCAACTTCTTTTAGCTTTGAGAAAACCCTGAAACATTCTTCAGGCCTGGAGAACCCCAAGAAGTGGCACCATCATGCAGAAGATGGTTGGGAAGCAGAGCTGTGGACACGCCCACCCAGGGCCCCTCCCCTTCCCTTCCCACCCCCTCTAGGCCCATCAGTGGCCATTTGGGGAGCGTGTGGGTGGGTCAACATGACCATGTATGGTCATATCACCCAATAAATGTTTAATTAAAAAAATATAGAAAAACTTAATTAACTCCCACCCATTCAGGAAATCCTTCCAGGGCCGTCAAGAAACCCCGGAGTTTCACAAAACCCTGTTTGAGAAAGCCTCTAGTGCAGTGGTTCTCAACCTGGAGGTTGAGACCCCTTTGGGGGTCGAATGACCCTTTCACAGGGGTCACGGCAGGGCAAGCAGCTTGGCCGGTGGGGGGCACCATCCACACAACAGCCTTGCGGGGTAGATAGAGATAGAACGTTCTGTCTGGAGCAGCGGAACAGAGCGAGATCGGCATGGTGGGACAAGAGGCAGAACTGAACTGAGAAACCCTGAAAAAAACCCCAATCTTTAAACATGCCAGCGCTGGTCCCCTCTCTCCAATTCCAAGGGGGGGCTTCACCCAGAAGTCCTGCCGCCTTCCCTGCTATTGGTTCCTGCCCACTGGGGCTGGCCCCTAGCACCCATTTAATTCAAAAATAAAATGGGCCTTCTTTCTAGTTTATATATAATCATGAACAATGGATCTTCATGCCATTGCTCAGTTCCGATTTAATTTCTGTGAAAGAACCCTTGCTTAATTTGATGGTTGAGGGTCCCCACAAAATGAGGAATTGTATTAAAGGGTCGCGGCATTAGGAAGGTGGAGAACCCCTGCTCTAGTGGGACCTTGTGTTATGGCGACAGCTGCTGCTGAAGCAACATTTTGAAAGAATCTGCCCTGCCAACCAAATCTCCAGCGGCCAGTCGGCAGCCTTGCTAGGCAGAAGTCCTAACTGTGCTACCTACTTCCTAACACACACTTGACGGGTGCCAGAAAGGGTGTCGGCTGGTGCCGTGGTGCCACCTTGGAGAACCTTGGCCTATGGTACCTCAAGGACTTTCTGTTTAGGGGATGCATGCTCACGTACCATAGAAGCCAGGAGCATCCCCAGTGACTGAGGGATGTGCATTTCCTTTCTTGGACATAGTAACTGCTTGTCTAAAAGAGCCTCTTGTGGCGCAGAGTGGTAAGGCAGCAGATATGCTGCCTGAAGCTATCTGCCCATGAGGCTGGGAGTTCAATCCCAGCAGCCGGCTCAAGGTTGACTCAGCCTTCCATCCTTCCGAGGTCGGTAAAATGAATACCCAGCTTGCTGGGGGGTAAACGGTAATGCCTGAGGAAGGCACTGGCAAACCACCCCGTATTGAGTCTGCCATGAAAACGCTGGAGGGCGTCACCCCAAGGGTCAGATATGACTCGGTGCTTGCACAGGGGATACCTTGACCTTTACCTTTAACTGCTTCTCTTGTTTGTTTTGGTGACATGATAAGGTGGGCTCTCCATCTTTGGGAATGTTTAAACAGCAGCTGGATAGCCATCTAGAATCCAGTAGCACCTTTAAGACCATCAAAGATTTATTGTTGGTCTTAAAGGTGTTACTGGACTCTGATTCTATTGTGCTACTTCAGACCAGCACGGCTACCCCTTTGAATCTATAGAAAGCCATCTGACAGAGAAGCTGATTCTGTGAAGGTTCAAGGGGATGGCAGGTGACAGGGGATGAGCGAGAGGGTTAGAATCATAGAGTGGGAAGGGGCCTCCTGGGTCATCTAGTCCAACCCCCTGCACCTAACGGGTTGAGTGTCCTGCAAAATGCAGGGGGTTGGACTAGATGACCCAGGGGATCTCTTCCAACTCTATGATTCTATATATTTATACTAAGTAGTTATCGGTAACTCATCATGTTATCAATGCTTTTTAGTAATAGGCATGGCTGATAGATATTTGGATATTCTTCACACAATGTTTTTTGTGGGGTTAGAATGTTGTGTCAATACAGGGGGGAGGGGGTCAGTGTTGTCCATTTTTCTCCCGCCCTTCCTGCGGGGCACCGGCGGCGGCATGCCTCGCTTACAACAGCCCTGTGAGGGCGGCCAGGCTCGTTCGAACCCGGCTCTCGCTGGCGAAGGGCCCTCAGAGCCCTCGCCGGACTCCCCGCCACCGCGCGCCAATCCTCCGCAGCCCTCCCTCCGACGGACCCCCGCGCGACCCAATGGCCGAGGCGCTGGGTATAAACAACCCCGCCCCGACGCGCCCCCGCCAGCCAATCGGCGCCCGGCAAGGAGGCGAGGGCGGGAGAAGAGGAAAACGCGCCCGTCATTTTCTTTCCCTGCGAGGAGCGCCGCGCTGCCCCCCCGCCCCCCGATGCGGAGTGAGTGACGCCGGCGGCGGCCAATGGGGTGCGGCGGAGGGGCGCGTGCGGTTCGGTTGCGCTGGCGGGGCAAGCTGGGCTGAGGCGCGCCCCTGTGGCCGGAGGAAGGCGGGAGGCGCCGGGAGGGAGACCCGGGAGCGCCGCCTTCGCCTTCCCCTTCCCCTTCGCCTTCTTCGCCTGCCGGCCGGCCGGACTGCCGGGCTACCAGGTGCCTGCGGGAGAAGCGCCACGAAGGTCGGCGGCGGGAGGGGAGGGGAGGGGTCCCGGGGAAGGCGGGCGGGAGGTGGCAAGGGGCCTCCGAGCACCCCTCCAGCCCCTTCAGCCCTACCGAATCCCCCGCGCCCCTTTCCCACTCCGGACCCCCGTGGCCTCTGGCCCTGCCCCTGCTGAGACCCCCACCCCATTTCCTATAGCTGACCCCTCTGAGACCCCCCATTTCCTATGGCTGACCCCTCATTTCCTATGGCTGACCCCTCTGAGACCCCCATTTCCTTTCCCTGACCCCTCTGAGACCCCCCTCTGAGGCCCCCCATTTCCTATGACTGACCCCCCATTTCCTATGGCTGACCCCTCTGAGACCCCCATTTCCTATGGCTGACCCCTCTGAGACCCCCCATTTCCTATGGCTGACCCCTCTGAGACCCCCCATTTCTTTTCCCTGACCCCTCTGAGACCCCCCTCTGAGACCCCCATTTCCTATGGCTGACCCCTCTGAGACCCCCCATTTCCTATGGCTGACCCCTCTGAGACCCCCCATTTCTTTTCCCTGACCCCTCTGAGACCCCCCTCTGAGGCCCCCCATTTCCTATGGCTGACCCCTCTGAGACCCCCCATTTCCTTTCCCTGACCCCTCTGAGACCCCCCTCTGAGGCCCCCCATTTCCTATGGCTGACCCCTCTGAGACCCCCATTTCCTTTCCCTGACCCCTCTGAGACCCCCCTCTGAGGCCCCTCATTTCCTATGACTGACCCCCCATTTCCTATGGCTGACCCCTCTGAGACCCCCCATTTCCTATGGCTGACCCCTCTGAGACCCCCCATTTCTTTTCCCTGACCCCTCTGAGACCCCCCTCTGAGGCCCCCCATTTCCTATGGCTGACCCCTCTGAGACCCCCCATTTCCTTTCCCTGACCCCTCTGAGACCCCCCTCTGAGGCCCCCCATTTCCTATGGCTGACCCCTCATTTCCTATGGCTGACCCCCCATTTCCTATGGCTGACCCCTCTGAAACCCCCATTTCCTATGGCTGACCCCTCTGAGACCCTCCATTTCCTTTCCCTGACCCCTCTGAGACCCCCCTCTGAGGCCCCCCATTTCCTATGGCTGACCCCTCATTTCCTATGGCTGACCCCCCATTTCCTATGGCTGACCCCTCTGAGACCCCCATTTCCTATGGCTGACCCCTCTGAGACCCCCCATTTCCTTTCCCTGACCCCTCTGAGGCCCCCCATTTCCTATGGCTGACCCTTCATTTCCTATGGCTGACCCCCCATTTCCTATGGCTGACCCCTCTGAGATCGCCCCCAAGGTCCTCAGTCCGCTGGTGCTGAACTGGGGCTTTGGGGCCAGAAGGGTTGGTGTTCAGCGTGGCGCCAGAGAGGCAGTTCTGGACCCACTGCTCGATATCCTTGGCTTCCTATTGCTGCCCCCCCTCCAGACCCCCTGCTTCCTATTGCCCCCCTCCCACCTTCCTCCCACCCGTCCCTCTTTGGAAAGTCACCCTCCTCCTTCTTTCGCCCCCCACTGCCTGAGGGACAGGAGCCCTGGGGGGGGGGGTGGAAGGGAAAGGGTCTTCCCCATCCCAAGACCTGCTTCTGCTGCTTGCTGTTTCCAGCCCCCCCACCCCCCCATGGCTGCCCCTGCTCCTCCAGCGGGCGGGGCCATTCCCCTAGACAGTGAGCGGAGGGGGGGGGGAACAACTGTTACACCTTTTCCCTCATCAGCATGGAGACAAAGAACTTCTCCTGCCTCCCTTTGGCATCCCCGGGCTCAGCGCTGCTGCTTGCAGGAGATGCGGCAGGATGGCTCTGGCTGCTGCTCAGAAGCCCCCTCCCTCCCCGGGGGCTGGATGTGGAGGGTCCCGAAGCGAAGCACAGGGCAGGCTGGAGGCTTGCATTCCTGACATGGCAGCTGCTCTTCCCCCCCCCCCTCCCCGCGGGCTCGGTCGGGTATCCATGCGCAAAACCTCAGCAAACTGGTTGCAGCGACAGCATCCCTGCATCCGAGGTGCTGTGCGAGCCGCCGCTTCTTTCCCGTTCTTGTGTTGCTTTCCAGCTTGCTGTTGGACCCTCGCCGGAGAGCCCATGAAGAGGGGTCCTGATGAAGACTCCGTGAGGGGGAATTCCTTGCCGTCATGCTTCGTGCTGGACCCTGCACCGTGGGATTTTTCCTGGGAAAGAGACGTCCGGATGGGGCTTCCTGGGCATCCTTCTGACCGCTGCCTCATCCCTTTCTTGGGCTAGACTTGGATGCGCACACTCTGAGCCTGGAACTTGCAGCGGCCGGTTTTGAGTCACTGGCTGCGTTTATATGGTTTCTTCCTCGCCATGGCTTCCGTATGGAAGAGGTTGCAGCGCGTGGGGAAACATGCATCCAAGTTCCAGTTTGTGGCCTCTTACCAGGAGCTGATGGTTGAGTGCACCAAGAAATGGTAAGGGGTGTTTTCGGTGGGAGTGGTTGGAAGAGGCTGGTATGGAGTTGCCAACTCCCGTGTGGGGGAAACTTGGAGATTAGGGTGTGGTTGATGAGGAGGGCTGAGCTCAGGGAACGAACTCAGTGGGGAAGCCTGGTTGCTCTAGGACTTTCATTTCTCCTAGATACTATGGTATGCTATAGAGTCTAGTCTCCGAAGCGACTGTTTCCTCCAGGGGAACTGATCTCTGTAATCTGGAGGCCAGTGGTACTTCTGGGGGTGGAGGGAGGCAGCCCTTAGCTGGTGACATCTGTCAATCCAAGGTGACTTTTTCCTTTATTTTCCAAACACAACCAAAGGCACAGTTGCAAATCTGCCTTAACCAGTGCTTTGCGATGCACACATATTCCGTCCCTTGTGGGAATGGTTATTGTGTCTTCTCCTATGGCTATCGCTTTACCAAGTGTGGATTAGATCCTTCCAGCTCTTGTTTTTGCTTTCTCACAGATATTAGTAGCATCATCACAACAGGCCTCTGGCAGCCCTGCAAACCTGCTTAAAGTTGTCTGTTTGCAGTATTTCCCAAGGTTGACAGCGAGATTTATTCCACGCCTCCCTATTACTGACTTTTGCCTGGAAAATAATTCCTTTCTCCTTTTTAACTCTGGGATGGAAACCAGACAAGAATCTCAGCCTTGGGAATTTATCTCAGAGTTATTTGCTTAGTCAGGCACAAATTCCAAACTGCAGTGGCCCAGTGGGACATAGTTTTCAATCGTCTGGACTGCCTGCTCCGAGTCATCAGCTGTACGGGCCAGTCTCAGAAATATGCCTTTGCCTTTTGAAGGCGTGTTTTCAGAACGGCTTGGCTTACGTCTTTCACCTTCAGAAGCAAATGGAACATTTGTAGTGCCGCCAAAATAATCATTTAGAAGTACAGGCCTCTAATGCATCTTTGGATGGACATTCTCTTGTCTGAGTTCTGCCATATAAGCTTATCGCTGCAACTCTGCGAGTGAGCTATGTTGGGCGGGGGATCCTGGTTTCTGATTCATGCATTAAGTATTTGAAAGGCTGTCACTTAGAGCAGGGCAGAGAGGAAAGGACTCACAATAATGGTTTAAAGGATGGCCCAAAAGGTACTGGAGGGATGCTAGGGGGGAAATTCTTTACTCCAAGGGCAGTTCAGCAGTGGAATCGACTGTGTAGGCAGGTGGGGAGCTCCCCCTCGCTGACACTCTTCAAGCAGCAGTTGGATGAATGCATACTTGTCAGGGGTGCTTGAGGCTGAGCCTGCACTGAGTAGGGGGTGGGAGTAGATGACCTGGACAGCCCCTCCCCATTCTGTGATCCTTGCTCCATGAGAAACACCGTTGCAAGATGCTAAATAATGCCCCAATTATTACCAGGGGCTTTTTTTCCTCCTTCACAGATATTATTGTCACCCTTATGGCAATCTGTACAGTAGATCAGTGTCATTGTTGTGAGGTTATTGCCTTTGGGTTGCCCTGTTGTGAGTTCATAGCAGAGGCAAGATTCAGATCTGTAGCTTCCTGTTTCATAGCTTTGCTAGTGTGCCACACGATATCCTTAATTTTGACTTGTCTTAAATGTACCCGGTCAATTCGGCATTCTCAGGTTTGATATATTAGTGGCAAGACTTGCTAGCCCAGTTTATTTGGTTAATTGACTAAGATCACTTATTTCCTAAGACTGGGGGCAGCTTTCCTAGAGAGAACTGCAGTGTTATAAATTCTTACCCTATTGGCAGTAAAGCCCGCTGTGTGTGGGAATGCAACAGGTGCTAGCTAGTGGCTTGGAGTGGGTTTTGTAGGCTGCGGTTGGTGTGAAGGGCTGCCCAGAGCCCATTGCCCGGGGGGAGCACAGCTGTGCTGCTCTGCCCCTGCCTTGGCAACAGACAGACCGACATGGCCAGCCATCTTGCTCTGTCCCCATGGCAGGCACCTCATTTAGCTGCACGGGAATGAAAATCCATCACAAAGTGAGCAGTGATGCCTGAAAGCTCTTGTTGTGCCCCAGATGTTGTTAGTCTGTAAGGTGCTCCTTAATGGATCCTGGCTCTTTTCTGCTGTTTTTTCCGACAGACTAACACAGTGACCCATTTTGAAGAAGTGACTGCAGGGACTCACAAGAGCTCCACTGGGCCACCTATTGGGTTATGCTTTCCGGCACTTGTTGACTCTGCCTCTTTTCAATGGAAATTATGCATCTATTAGCATCCAGGGCCAATTTGCTTGGTCCTAATAAGAAGATGGTTGGGTGTGATACAGATTTTTAATTAATTAATTTGTTTTAATTAATTAATTAATTCCTTAGATTTTTAGCCCGGCACTCTCCGGAGACTCGTGGCAGGATATAATATAAAACTCCCCTTTCTTCTATTGATCCCATAAAACATGATAAACATGATAAAAGCCCATCCCATAACAAAACGACTAAACATAGATAAAAGAGGATAAAACAAGATTGGTGGTATAATCCCTCCCCCCTCCCTGCAGCCATCCACCCCCCCAGGGTGGGGTCTGCTGGATGTTGCTGCGTCGCCTGAGGAGGGTCCCCCATTGTGTCTGGCTCTGACCCCAGCCAAAGGCCCTGCAGAGCTCTGATAGCTCCGTCAGGGCCCTCAGCTCTCCAGGGAGCGCATTCCACCAGGTTGGGGCCAGGACCGAAAAGGCCCTGGCCCTGGGGGAGGCCAGGGATCCAAAGTGCCCTGCGGGGGGGGGGCACAATGAGACTAGTGGTCCCTCAGATAGGCAGGGCCCGATCCGCGGATGGCCTTAAAGGTCATGCATGCCAGCGAGATGCCTTTGCCTGCCCGGAGGCCTGTCTCAAGAGTGACCTCACAGCCTGCGTGAGTCCCTGCCTGCCTCCTTCCCAGCCTTACTTTCTGCAAGGCATGCAAGTTCTCCTCGCTGCTGAGGCTGCTGACGCCCTGGGAGACGTTGTTGACTGTCTGCTGAAGGCCGTTCTGCTTGTTGGTGCCTCACTCCGTACCAACCCACAGCGAGCCCGGCCAGCAGCACCAAGCTCCACTGCTGCTGCTCATCGTGCACGCCTGGGGCCGTGGCTTGTCTGTGCTGTTGCTGAGGCCCCCCTGCCCCTGCCCCGACCTCCTCTGCCTGGTGGGGAAGTCACCACCACCATAGAGCAAGCCCACAGCTGCACCGTGCCCCCTGAGCATTGGCCCTTCGTGGCCCAGAGACCAGACACACCTCCCCCCGTGCCCAGGTGAGAGGTGACCTCACTGCGATGGGCATGGGAAGGTTCCCTCCTGGCACCGTTTAGCAGCTCTGTACGCATGCGGCAGCAAATAGGGCAACATTCACATGGGCACCATGTAGAAAGATAGGTGAAGCCTCTCGCCACCCCACCGCCTGTGGGGAAAGAGGGTGGTGGGGAGGAGGAGGAAAAGGAGGAGCCGTGCTGCCATTGGCCCTGAGTGGGGGTTAGTCGACCAATGGGACGATGACAGTCTGGTTTCATCAGCGGACTGACTTTTTCCTACTGGTCAACTAATTCCCACTCAGGGCTGATCACGTGTTTTAAGAAGCAAGTCATCTGCCTGTACAGCACACGTTTTATTGGAGGAAAAGAAAAATAAGGGGGATAAATAGAAACTTCCTATGTAATGTGACCCTTAAGATTCTACTTAGGATTGCATTGGCTATGGATATTGCAGTTTGGAGAGCCAGTTTGGTGTAGTGGTTAGGAGTGCAGATTTCTAATCTGGCAAGCCGGGTTCAATACTGCACTCCCCCACATGCAGCCAGCTGGGTGACCTTGGGCTCTCCACAGCACTGATAAAACTGTTCTGACCGGGCAGTGATATCAGGGCTCTCTCAGCCTCACCCACCTCACAGGGTGTCTGTTGTGGGGAGAGGAAGAGAAGGCAAATGTAAGCTGCTTTGAGACTCCTTTGGGTAGAGAAAAGTGGCATATAAGAACCAACTCTTCTTCTTCTTCTTCTTCTTCTTCTTCTTCTTCTTCTTCTTCTTCTTCTTCTTCTTCTTCTTCTTTACTAGAAAGCGCCCCAGCTGGCTGGGCTTCTATGTCTTTAATGGGTGCATAGCAAGCAGAAATCCAACTGATATAGTTTTGAATTATGTAGTATTTACAGATACTGCAGCTGTGCCAGAAAGGACATGGCAAGGAAACATGTAGAGCAGTGGTCCACAACCTTTTTGGGGTTGCGGACTGTTGGGGGGGGGCAATCCAGGTGCTGCTGATATGTGGCAGCCCATGCACAAACGTGCATGCGTTACCTGTCGCGCATGCGCGTTTGCACGCCTGGTGGGGCCGCAAACGTGCATGCGTGGCAGTTTCGCACATGTGTGCATGTGTGGACATACCGCCCATGCACATTTGCGCTCCTGGTGGGCCGCAAACATGCATGCGCTGCAGGTCCGCATGCGTGAAAGGTCGGCGCATGCGCGCAAGCGCAAAACTGCAGTGCATGCACATATGTGTGAAACTGCCGCGCATGTGCTTTTGCGGCCCCACCGGGCAGAAATGCGCATGTGCAGACATGACGTGCATGTGTGTTTGGCGGCCGCGCTTCCCTCTTCCCCCCACTCCCACAGAAAGAAGCTTGCCGGGCCACAAGCTAATCAGCCACTTTGGTGGCCGATTTTCTCGTAGCCTGGCGAGTTTCTCGCTGGGGGGTGGAGAGGGAGCCGCGGCCCGGTGCCCGGTGGTTGGGGACCACTGATTTTACTGCTTTGCTACGTGGGCTTATTTACTTACTTTCATTTATTTAAAACATTTATTAGCTGCCTTTCTACATTATTATTTGTATCTATGTATGTACACACGTGTACACACCACTTTGCTCTGCGGCTCAGGGCAGTTTACACAGAACATACGAGAACATACGGATAGTACAGTGTAATTCAGTAGTAGTCAAATAAGCGGCAATAAACCACAGTAATAACATAGCAATGGGTTCCTTAGATTCCATAACTGGTGGCAGCAACATTAAATATATAAATAATCCCAAAGGTTGGTCGGTCCAGGATTCAGATCAGGGGAGGCATTCTGGGGGACCCAGTAGAGAGCTCCCTTTTGCAGGCCCTGCGGAAATGTGCTATCTTTGGCAGGGCCCTGATCTCTCCTGGCAGCTCATGCCATCAGGTGGGGGCCAGAACAGAGAAAGATCTGGCCCTGGTTTGTGGTAAGATGTGTTTCCTTGGGGCCACTAGCCAATAGGATCACTTCCTGTGATCTCAGTTCCTGGGTGGGAAGGTCTATTTCCCCTGCAACAGTGCGGCAGAGGTGGCTTGCGATGGGCTGTGTGTGGGTAGCAGCCGTGGACTTACGGCAGAGGTAGTCAAACTGCGGCCCTCCAGATGTCCATGGACTGCAATTCCCATGAGCCCCTGCCAGTGAACGCTGGCAGGGGCTCATGGGAATTGTAGTCCATGGACATCTGGAGGGCCGCAGTTTGACTACCCCTGACTTACGGTCTCCCATTCAAGTCCTCGCTTGAGCTGAGCCTGCGTAGCTTCTGAGGTCTGATGAGATTGGGCACAATTCTTATTTTGGGCTGCCAAGTAGTTTCTGGCTTATGGTGGCCCTTTGAATTAATGAGCCCCAAAACTTCTTATTGTTATCAGCCATGCTGAAGTCTTACAAACGGAGGCCAGTGGCTTCCTTCATCGAGTCCATCCATCTCATTTGGGTCTTCCTCTTGGCCCGCTGCCGTCAACATTTCCTACCATTACTGTATTTTCTAGGGAACCTTGACTTCTCATAATATGGCCAAAGTTCAGTCATTTTTGCTTCTAAAGATAGAGTTCATGCTTATTACTTACTGAAGAAAGGTAACAAAGCATTATTTCTTCTATCTTCTATTTAGTATGGCCATGATTCCCCCCCAGCTAACTTCCAAGTGTGTGGGTGAAGAGAGACAGCAAAATTAGCCTCAAGTTGCAAGAAGAATTGAAGGAGGACAAAAATCTGTTTTGCATGATGTAGAAATTAAGGATTGAGGTTAGGATATGTACCCTTGGCTTCATACAGTGCGTATCCTTTTGATCAAAAATCTGGTCAACATGGCCTTACTTTAATGCACTGGCATTCCAGCATTCCAACAATACAGTGGTTTTGTGGAGAAAGAATAGACCATTCATGTGTTAAAGCGACGAACAATGAAGTATTAAAATACACTGTGGATGGGGGGCAAGGGGGGGTTGTGAGAAAAGATTGCGGATGCAGCAGAGAAGTCATACATGCAATACTTGAAGAGCCATTCTCCCCCCCCCCCTCATTGCTTCCCCCTCCCTCTGTACATGGCATTTCAGGAGTTTATAAGGATGATTTATTCAATGGGTGCAAAATTGCCTCTTTCTTATATTGATCCCAAATATCAGTCCCTCCATCCGTCCCTCCATCCGTCCCTCCGTCCATCCGTCCGTCCGTCCCGCCATCCATTCATCCATCCATTAAATTTCTATACCACCCTCCATAAGGCTCAGGGCAGTTTGCATAAAAAATTGAAAAGCAGGGGTGTAGGACTGTAGCAGGACTGTAGACTATGCAACATTAACAGGAAGCCGCGGTCTTGCCTATTTCTTGCATCTCCTTCACCTTTCCTCAGTAAGTGGCCATTCTCTCTTGGCAGAATTGTGTCCCTGGCAAAGGGATTTTCTCGTTGCCTTTTCCATCTCTATGCCAGTTGTTTCTATAGGGCTTCCTCCCCAGTAGCTTTGAAAAATAGCCAGTTCCACAACAGAAATGTAAGGCTGCATAGCATTTTGTCTCAGGACCTAAAACGGAATCCATCCCTCAGAACTGCCATGAATTCTTGGCTTGCAATTGGACTGGGCTTCCCTGAGCTGAGATCAGTCTTCAGACACCGTCTGGGGCAGAGTTTGGCCTATGGGCCTGATTGGAAGCAGTTTTAACGGTGCATCTCATCTGCATTAGTTGTTCTCAGAATGCAAGCAATTTGGTGCAGTTGTCTGTGTTGAGGAGGAGCAGATTTCTTCCCTTCAGAAACAGATGCTGACAGACAAGCCTTCGATGAGGACATCAAGGACGGCTGCCCATTGACAAAGCGGCCATGTTCTGAGTCCCCCTCTCCTCCTCCTCTGCTTCCTTGCTAGCTCTGGGCTCAGACAGCCCATGTCCTATGGTCGATGTGTTGCCCATTTGTGTAAGGCTGCAGCTTTGTTAGGTAAGACTGAAATTTACATGAGCCTGCGAGGCCTTGGTCCATCCAAGTCAGCATTGTCCACTCAGGCTGGCAGAGGCCCCCTGGGGTCTCCGGCAGAGGACCTTCACAGCACTTGCTACTGGATGGGAACCTTCTGCATGCCAAGCAGATGTTCTGCACTGAGCCATGGCTACTGCCTGGATTCTTGCCAAAGACCGAGGACCGGGAACATTTAGAGATGACGGACATGGGCTTTTTCAGCCTGGTTAGCACCACAACAAACTAGCACATGCCGTTATCGGTTTCTTCTAAAGCTGTACAAAAATATACTGGAGGCAGATGGTACTTCATCAAGTATACAGATCAAGGTGGCAAGATGTGGGGTGACCGGCATTGAAATGATGGTTCATCCTAGTTGTTTTTGTTTTTAAAGAAAACTGATCACTATCTGATAATTCAGTTGATGGCTTGCTAGCCCTGATGACTGAAAGGAACCTCCACATTCAGGGCTAGTACACCTGAGTACCAGGATTAAGAGACAAAACAGGGAAGGACTTTGGCCTCTGTGTGATGTTTGTTTGGCCACAGTGTCAAGCAGGAACAGACCAGAGGTCTTGTCCAACAAGGCTGCTTTGATGGGCCACTCCCTAATTTTGGATGCATAGGTGTTGGCTAGGAGTCAGTATCCCACTGAGCCAGTTTGGTGTAGTGGTTAAGAGTGCGGATTTCTAATCTGGCATGCCGGGTTCGATTCTGCACTTCCCCACATGCAGCCAGCTGGGTGACCTTGGGCCAGCCATGGCACTGATAAAACTGTTCTGACCGAGCAGGAATATCAGGATTCTCTCTTAACCCCACCTCCCTCACAGGGTGTCTCTTGTGGGGAGAGGAAAGGGAAGGCAATTGTAAGCCGCTTTGAGACTCCTGGCAGAGAAAAGCAGCATATAAGAACCAACTCTTGTTCTTCTTCAGTAATATCAGGGCTCTCTCAGCCTCACCCACCTCACAGGGTGTCTGTTGTGGGGAGAGGAAAGGGAAGGCGATTGTAAGCTGCTTTGAGCCTCCTTTGGGTAGAGAAAAGCAGCATATAAGAACCAACACTTCTTCTTCTATGGTAGGAGTCCTCAGCATTGTGGGCACTAAGGTGTCTGCCAATGCATTTCCTGGTGCACAGCAAGTATTGGAAAAATGGGAAGGGCCCGATGGGGCTTGTCACCAGCAGCACTGTTGTGCAGATTAAAAGGCATGCTGTATCCTTGTTGTAGTCAGTGATCCTAGACTAGGCCCTGAAGTGTATTGTGCTTGGGCTGTGGACACCTTTGGGATTCTGACATGTGATGGTGGGGGCAACGACAAGATGGCTGCTGCAGGAGACGAAGCCCACCACCCATGGAAAGACCAGGCGCAGGGGGGAAGAGGGATCACTAAAAGTTACACCGGAAGAGTGTGAGGGCAGCTGCAACTGCAGTGACATTATTGTGATCTGCACAGCCAGTCAAAACTCTTGCTGGGCAAGAGCCCCCCCAAGCCCACACCTGCTTCCTAAAATCACTTGGTGCACATCCTGGAAGTTGTGAACGGTGCCCTGGAGCCCACATGCACATTTTGGGGACCGCTGTGCTAAGGGCTTTCTTGACTCCGCTTCTGTGCGCATATTAACTGAGCCTCCACAGAGATTTCCCCGTTTCCAAAAGATCTGTTCTGCCCGCATGTATTCTCAACCACATCAGATGGTTCTGCTGTATTTCTCCCACGTGCGGCAAGACAATGAATCCACTCAGGCCTGCCAGGAAGTCAGGAAATTCCTTTGTGAGTGGGGACTCTTTCCCTAGCACAGCCCACTGTGCTTGTGTATTGATTGGCAAGCATGTGATATCCATCACATTCCCCTTGTGCTTTCTGCTTTAACTGGCCCTATGTCTTAATGCTTAAAGCCATCTCCATTGCGTCTCTCTGTCCCGCTTTCTTGAGAGCAGAGGTCTGGTTCCGTTGCCTGTGTGTTGTCATATTTCCATATCAGTTGCACTTGACTGAAGGTCCTCCCTGCATTTTTTGAAAATAGTGTGCATGACATTTCGTAACGGGGAAGCAATGCATTCCTTGTTTAAATATGTTTGCCATCTGTTTTTCTTTTGCATAGTTTTCCTCCATTGAACTCTGCAAAAACTTTAAAAACTTGGCTTTCTCTAACCAGAACGAGAGCTGGCCGAGGACTCTGAAATCCAGCCGCTTGGTTTCTGAGTTCCCTCTGGCAGTCTGCTGTCTCAGAGGGATTTCTTGCTGCTCCCGAGTTCTGGAGCTCAGCAGCAGAGGGTGCCTCACAGAGTCATCCTGTCTGAGTTAAAGGTAAAGGTATCCCCTGTGCAAGCACCGGGTCATGTCTGACCCTTGGGGTGACGCCCTCCAGCGTTTTCATGGCAGACTCAATACGGGGTGGTTTGCCAGTGCCTTCCCCAGTCATGACCGTTTACCCCCCAGCAAGCTGGGTACTCATTTTACCGACCTCGGAAGGATGGAAGGCTGAGGCAACCTTGAGCCAGCTGCTGGGATCGAACTCCCAGCCTCATGGGCAGAGCTTCAGACTGCATGTCTGCTGCATTGCCACTCTGAGCCACAAGAGGCTCTTGCTGTCTAAGTGCTATCAAATTGCCTTTGACTTATCTGCCTTGTTCAGGTCTTACAGATTGAGGGGTGTGGCCTCTTTTATGAATTCAATCTGCTGCCTTCAACTTTTCCTAGCATAATGGCCTTTTCCACTGACTCTTGTCTTCTCACAGTGTGAAAAATATATTTATACATCCCAAGGCCTTTCCCAACCATGTCAATTTTACTCCCACTTCCAAAAAACAAACAGAATGCCCACCCTGAACAATATATTGTTCTGCAGGCCCCACCTGTAGGTTGGCAACCCTGCTTATAAGTCCATTGAAGTCCATTATGATAGCGCGGTTAACCTTCTAAATTGTGAGCACAATATGTGAGATGGTAAAAAATAGTTGGCTAGTCTACATAACTTTGAAGGTGTAAGTGCGTAACGTCCATTTTTGGCGCGTTTTGGTGTGCTAGCAGTCTGAATAGTACAGGTGAGTCTGAGCTTGTTAGAACTTGGAAGCGAAGCAGAATTGACCCTGTTCAGTGCTTCCATGGGAGACCACCAAGTAAGACCAGGGTTGCTATGCCAAGGAAGATGGTTTCACAGAGTGGCTGTGATAATTTGCAATAGAACAGCTGGGTTTAAGCCACTTTAAGTCACCACTTCGTGCCCTCACTTGGATTGCCCAGGCTAGCCTGATCTTGTTAGATCCCAGAAACTAACTGAGCAGGGTTAGCTCTGGTTCAAACTTGGAGGGAAAACCACCAAGTAAGTCCAGGGTTGCTGAACAGCAGTCCACGTCTGAACATCTCTTGCCTTGAAAACCCTACAGCAGGGGTGGGCAAACTGTGGCCCTCCAGATGTCCACGCACTACAGTAACCATGAGCCCCTGCCAGCATGCCAGAATGGTAGTCCGTGGGCATCTGGAGGGCTACAGTTTACCCATCCCTGCCCTACAGGGTAGGCATAACCCAGTTGCAACTTTTCACCTGCGTCTTATAGACTACTGAAGTTTCAAGATAAAATCAGAGTCCAGTCACACACCTTTCAGACCAACCAAGATGTATTCAGGGTGTGAGTGCAAGCCCTCTTCCTCAGACTGACAAGTTTCAAGGTGTAGCCTGCCTTTGTCTGCCTTGAGCTTGGACTGTCGGAAGCTTCTACCCCCAAACTCCTGTGGGTCTTTAAGGTGCTGCTGGGCTCAAAGTGAGCTATGCTCAGGCAGGCAACAGCAAACCCACCATTTCTCATTTCTTGCCTTGAAAACCCCATGCTCCTGGGTCACTGTGAGTTGGTTGTGACTGGATGGCATGTGGCAATCTTTATTACCCGGAATGCAAGTGAATTTACAGCACTTTGGCTCTTCAGTTATCCTCGTTTTTCAGAATAGCTTATAATTTATCATTAAAAAGCCTCTTTTTAAAATGGACTGTAGAAGAGTGTGGGGGGGGGGGCAGAAGGGTCTCTGAAGAGAAGGGTGGCAGACCTTGCTGGCCGGGCTGCTGTATTCTGCAGGAGCATTGCTGCCCTCCATCCTTGCACCCTTGTTCCTGCAGAGCAGGGAGGGTCAGGCAAGACGCTTAGCCAGATGGTTCCCCCAAGCTGTCCCCATGGCCAGGAGATGAGCATGAGGCTGGACGGCGGTTCTGCCCCCCCCCCAGCTCTCCCTGGGGCCAGGAGACGTAGACATGTGGTGCAGGTGCCATGGAGCATGGCTGGATGGCCTTCTCCACCCTTCTCCACCCTTCTCCACCCTCCAGTATAGTTAATGGCATAGACAGTGTATAAACATTGTATAAGCCATTAAATGCCAACAATTTCCCTCTGTTCTCTACATAGGGCAAACAAGTCAAACCCTCCACCAAAGAATAATGGACACAAGCCTGACATCAAAAATCACAGGACTGAAAAACCTTTAAGAGAATACTTCAGCCTTCCAGGACACACAATAAGGGACCTCAAAGTAGCTGTTTTATTGCAAAGGAACTTCAAGAACAGACTAGAAAGAGAGATTGCAGAAATGCAAGTTATTACAACACTCAAAGCAGTAGCATGCCATGGACTCAACAAGGACATAGGTTTTTTTAAATTTCACTATGCATTTCACTATTCAACTTTTATATCCACATTCCTTACAATCCCCTCTTTTTATTTTATTTGGGACAATGTGACTGTAATGTGATGTTAGTAATATGTAATGTAATTTTGAATTTAACTCTCTGGTCTCAGGACAAGATAGTTGCCAGCACAGCTTTTCACTTGGACCATTTATGCACTGGGAACTTCACTGTCCCAGTTCCCATGCAGGAGCACAAATTGGGGGCGGATGAGGCACACCGGGGCAAATGCTCACCTGTGTGGGTGCAGGAGCAGGTGGGGCAACCTGCCACCATTAAAACTACAGCCTACAGCCTGGCATGAAACCTCCAGTGCGTAAATGGTCTTGCAGGGATTTTTCTACACTTTGGGTGGAGACAGATGGGGCCAGCAACAAATGTAAAGTGACAATCGTTAAGCACTAATGTAGACAGTTTTATTTCTCCAAAGTTTTTGTGAACTACAACTGAACTCAAGGGGACTGACTGGCAGTTTTAGCAAAGAAGTATCATATGGCATCATATGCCTTAATCTGGATACTATGGCACAGTTTACTAATTTCCCACACTTTGCTTTTGTCTTATATCTCCACTGTTATGATAGTTGTTCATTTAGTCTGAGAAAGAGGGCATGCACTCGAAAGCTCACACCTTGAATAAATCTTTGTTGGTCTTAAAGGTGCCTGACTGGACTCACAGACCACAGTTAAGCTTTGTGACAGGGGCGTAATCTAGAGCTGAGACCTGGCTGAAACAAACTGAGTTTTAGTAGAAAAATGCTTGTGGAGATCAGGTCTCTCCTCTTTGCAAGTGGATTGATTGAACTGGAAGCATTAGGAGAAACCTGTGGGAGTCTTTGGGGGGAAGGAAAAGCGCTTTCTCTCATTACAACGTGATGTGCAAATGATTTTGTAATTACGTGTATAACTTCTCTTCAAAATGTCACTTATTTATAACTTGCCAAACATTGATGACAATCTGGCGTGGTTTCAAACAAGTCTGTACCCTTGTCGACATGTTGTATGCTGTCAGTTTTGCTTGTTTGCCTTATTTTAATTATTTCCCCTCATCTTTGTAAAGTTGGCCATTTGTCCTTGGCATTGTAGGTCAGTGTTTGACTTGATATCACAAGAAGTTACTTGAGAAATTTGTTTATTCATCAGGCTGCTCTAAACTCTGTCCCATTTGGCTTGTAACCAGGGATTACTGGGTGGGTTCATGCAGCCAGTTTGTGCTCCTATTTGCACATCCAGTTCTCAAACGCATGTACTGAGCAGGGTCCAAAGACATAGAGCTGGAAGGGACTTCAGGGGTCATCTAGTCCAACCCCTGTTCCCTGCAGAAAATCCACAACTACCTTCCCTTCCCCCACTCCCCCAGTGATTCCTGCTCTGTGCCCAGAGGAAGGCAGGAAAACCTCCAGGATCCCTGATCAATTTGGCCTGGAAGGAAATGCTTTCCTGACCCCAAGATGGTGATTGGCGTTACCCTGGGTGTGTAACAAAAATGCCACGAGAGCCAAGCACTGGTTCATTTCTTCCAGCCCTTCCTCTCATAATCTGCCCAAGGCCACACAATCAGATGGCCATCAAGCCTCTGCTTAAAAACCTCCAAAGAAGGTGAGAAGGTATTTCCCGAGGAAACACTTTAGAAGCGCTCTGTCAGGAAGTTCTTCCTAACGCTCCGCTGAAAATTCTTTTTGATTTAATTTCAATCCATTGGTTTGGCATTGGCCTTATGGGCAACAGAAAACAACTCAGCTTCATCCTCTACATGGCAGCCCTTCAAATACTTGAACATAACTATCATATCTCCCCTGTCACCTCTTCTCCATATTCAAGGTCAAGTCAAGAAGGATTGCTACAAAATCATAAACAAAAATATCAAAAAGTTTCTCAACATATCCTCCATCTAGGTCTATGCCAGGCTTTCTCAACATCTTTATGTACCCAGCTGGTACGGAGTTTTGGGCTTGGAGGGCCCACATCCAGTCTGTGCTGAGGCAGCTGCACTGGTTACCAATTGCCGTCCGGATCCGGTTCAAGGTTTTGGTTCTAACCTTTAAGGCTTTACGCGGGCTGGGACCCACATACCTGAGGCCTACCGCCCTATGCCCCCCGTACGGCTCTGCGCTCTGCGAGTGAGAATCTTCTGGTCGTTCCCGGCCCTAGGGAAGCACGCCTAGCCTTGGCCAGGGCCAGGGCCTTTTCGGTCCTGGACCCCACCTGGTGGAATGAGCTCCCGGGATAGCAGTGGGCCCTGCGGGACCTTTTGACGTTCCGCAGGGCCTGCAAGATGGAGCTCTTCCGCCAGGTCTATGGTTGAGGCTGGGGCTGCTGTGGTACATTGACTGCTCTCCCCCGGGCTTCTTCTTGAACACCGTTGACCTCCTTCTCCTCCACCCCCCCTTTTTTAGGAAGGGGGTAGGAAGGGGATTTTATTATTGTGCCACCATGTTGTGATATTTTAAAGTCTTTTAATGGGAGTTTTAATGGGGTTTTAAGACACTGCAACCCGCCACGAGCCATTTGGGAGTGGCGGGAAATAATAATAATAACAATAACAACAATAACAACAACAATAATAAATGTACATATGAAGTCACGTTGAACTGAATCAGACCAGTGGTCCATCAAAGGAAGTTCATCTACTAGCAGCAGCTCCCCAGATTCTTATGCCGAGGTCTCTCACATCACCTGCAACCTCATCTTTCCAACTGGAGATGCCAGGGGGATTGGAGCTGGGGTCTTCTGCATGCCAGGTAGATCCTCTACCATGGGGCCATGACGTCTCCGCAGGCTTTCCTGGTTGAAGTCATGACCTTCTTGATGAATGTTCATGGTTGGTCCTGTAGTGAGCTGGATTCTTTTGACCAAGAAAGTTCTGCTACTGATGTGTGATGAGAAGAGTAGAAGTTGCTGTTAGAAGATGCAAGAGAAGATGTTAATAGGGGACAGCTGTTCCCTTGCTCAAACAAATATTCTGTGTGTGTCACCAGATACTGCTGGCCCTGCCTGTAGGTTTGCCAACACTGGGTTGGGATATACCTGCAGGTTTTGGGGTAGAATCTGTGGAGGATGGGTTTGGGGGAAGGAAGGATTTCAATAGGGTTTAACTCTGTAGAGTCCACGTTCCAAAGTGCCTGTGTTCTCCAGGTGAACTGATCTGTTGGCTGGAGATCAGTCATAATCCCAGAAACTCCCCCTACCACCTGAAGGTTGACAATCCAACCTGCCTGCCATATTAGGCCAGTTTCCCCCCCCCCCCTGCTGGGTTAGTAGGGCCCAGAAAACAGACCTAACATGTCAGACAATGAACCAACAATTTGTATGGTTATTCTAATATATCTCTGTGTTCATTCTCACATTCCTCTCTAAAGCCAGCTTGGTGTAGTGCTTAGGAGTGCGGACTCCTAATCTGGCATGCCAGGTTCGATTCTGCACTCCCCCACATGCAGCCAGCTGGGTGACCTTGGGTTCCCCATGGAACTGATAAAACTGTTCTGACCGAGCAGTGATATCAGGGCTCTCTCAGCCTCACCCACCCCACAGGGTGTCTGTTGTGGGGAGAGGAAGGGAAGGCGACTATAAGCCGCTTTGAGGCTCATTCAGGGAGAGAAAAGGGGCATCTAAGAACCAATTCTTCTTCTTCTAAACTGCCATCAATCTTTCAGTCAATGAACACATGAAGTAGCCTAGTGAGCCATGGCCCCACCCATCAAAATACATACACATGAAGTTGTTTTATGTGGAATCAGACCATCTGCTATCAAGGTCAGTATCTGTTTGCTCAGACTGGCAGTGGCTCTCCAGGGTCTCAGGCAGAAGTCTTTCATATCCCCTTCCATCTGGTCCTTCAACTGGAGATACTGGGCACTGATTTTCTGCTTGCTAAGCAGAGGCTCTTCCCCTGGCCTATGGATTCTCCCTGTAATCAAAAATACAAGTCATGGATGTTCAAATGGCTCCACTGAGGTCAGTATTGTTTACTCATTTTGGCAGTGGCTCTCCAGGGTCCCCATCTGAGATGTTTCAGATCACCTAGGTCAGGGGTAGTCAACCTGTGGTCCTCCAGATGTCCATGGACTACAATTCCCAGCATTTGCTGGCAGGGGCTCGTGGGAATTGTAGTCCATGGACATCTGGAAGACCACAGGTTGACTATCCCTGACCTAGGTGATCCTTTTAACTGAGAATGCTGGGACTCGAACCTGGGAGCTTCAGCATGCAATGCAGATGCTCTATCAGTGAAGCACCATAACCTCACTGCAGCACATCAAGCTGTCTTAAAGTGAGTCAGTCTGTGTTTCAGTGATTCTATACGAAGCCTGTTTGCTGCAACTAATCCATCTCTCCCCACTGAGTATTCCTAATTCTCAGTTAATGCTTTTTTAGTATTTGTGTTAATATTTATGGCACTAAGATTCTGGTGGTCGAACCTTCGAGCCCGTTGAGGCTAGAAGATGCAGTCATTTGGATGCACCTGGGGAAGTCCCAGTCAAAGGTTATGCAGCCCTTTTCACCTTTTCCCAGCCAGAATTCTCCATCTTAAGTTCCTGAAAGTTCTTAATTGACTCATCCCTCATTCCTTTGCCCTTCGGGGTGTTACCCACATCCTCACCTTCTGCCTGGTTCTTCTACCTGGAGGTGTTGGGAATTGGATCTGCGACCTTTTGCACGAATACTTACGAATCTGCCTTGATCCATCAAGGGGAGTATTGTCTACTCAGACTGGCAGTGGTTCTCCAGGGTCTCAGGCAAAGAGGCCTTTGTATCACCTGCTGCCCGGTCCTTTGAACCGATGATGCCTCTGTTGAACCTGGGGGCTTCTACATGCCAAGCAGGGGCTCTTCCACTGGGCCACAGCCCCTCTCCTTTTGAGCTTCTGTGATGGATGGTGAAGTACGAAAACCTGTCATAAAAGACAGAGAGCTTTGCATTAGGCGCGATGAAGGTAATGAGTTGATTTTCAGCTTCTGAAAAATGAGGGGAGGGGAAGCCTTGTCAAACAGTCCAAGCGGAACCACCCTGGTTTCTGCAGGGGGGGGGAGGAACATTTGGAAGGCCCGAAGACTTCTGAATGCCCCTGTAGGAAAGCTGATGAGACGTGTGTTCGTGCAGCCAGACGTTTCTTAAGCCCCTCTCCTGAGAACGTCCCTTCCTCTGGAGCAGTGGCCACCAACCTTTTTTGGGCTGGGGACTGGGGGGGGAGAGGGAGAGGGAGGACCGGTGACCGGGGGGGGGGGAGAGGGAGGTGCTGGTGCACCAGGCGCCCGCAAACCAGCAGGTGCGCCTCCTCCCCACGGCGCAGTGTGGCGCTCGCTGCGCTGGGAGTGATGTTTGCGGGCATTTGCGGGTGCCTGTGCCTCTCCCCCCCCAGCGCAGTGCTGGCTGCACCGGGAGGCGGCTGATTGCTCCCTGTGCAGCGAGTGCGTGCAGTGGGGGGGGGAGGGAGGCGCACCTGTTGCCGCACCAGTTTCGTGCCTCCCTTCCCCCGCCGCTGCCCGGTACCGGGTTGCAGCCCGGTGGTTGGGGAAGACCACTCTGGAGAATCAAAAGGCAAGGAAGCAGCCCCCACAAGGGTTGCAATAGGAATTGTGGGCTGGCTTCATGATTTAAACCAATATCCCGATCTCAGTATGAGAATGACTCTTGTGAGACTTAATGGAATCTCAGGCAGGGTAAAGGGGGGAAATTCTGTTTAGAGACCAGGTTGCTGCATCGTTTAAGATCAGCTGGTTTTAAATTTAGACAGTCTTGAAATGATCATTTTGTTTCCTTTGAATCACTGTTAAACAAGTTTACTTACATTCAGAGTAACAATTAGGAGAACATTTCTTGTAGAGCTGGCAGGCTCTTTTCTTTTGCTTCCAAGTGGTTACGTTGTAATAAAACAAATGTAGAAGCAATCTCACACATACTGTCTAAAGTAAATTTTTGAAGAGAGCGCACACTTCTTTTGCTAATTTAACTCCCTGAGAACCTCACTCTGTCTCAGACATACAAACACAGGGAAGGGGAGACATTCACGGACTAACTGAGAGATCCAGTCAGCTGACCAAACTGACAGAAGCAGGCAGAATGATCCTAAAACCCAAGAGAAAGAGAAGGAGCCGCTGCTGAGCGGAGCCCCAGAAGGAGCTTCAGCGCCTCCTGATCTCAGGTCCCAGAAGGCCTCCCTTCTAAGGCACGGCCTCTGCCCTGTCATCATTGATAACCAAGTCAGTAGAGGCACAGACCGATAGAACTACAACGCCCAATGCTGCTGCTGTTGGATTGGGGGCAGGATAGATGAGCTGTGTTTTAGCTGAAAGCTTTCTGGGGCACCCCCCAAGTCAAGCAGTTGCCCTGCAGACATTGGTGGAGATAGGAAAGGAGGGTACAGATACGGTTGTGTGCAGCAGCGTTCAAATTGACCATTCCAGGCCGACACAGCCAGCAGCGCTGCGCTGCGGGGAGGGGAGGAGCGGCCGCAGGTGAGTCACTTGGCCTGGAACAGCCGATTTGGACACCGCCACGCACAACCCTAGGCACAGATTCTTATTCCAGTGATTTTGATGCTCAGGATAAGGGAGGACCTGTGAAACTCTCAAAATTATGTTTGCGATTTTTACCATAATGCCGGTTCATTATTACTATTTATATGCTTCTTTTAGTTAATAATGTGTTCATCCTTAGTTCAGTCTTAGATCCATGTACTAGCTGTCCTGCTTGAGATCCTAGGTGTGAATATCCCCGCTTCCTGCCTCACCCCCTCCCAGCAGGGAGTCACTTAGGAGACTCTCTCAAGGACCTTGGATGCCAGGACTGTCCATTTGGTCAACGTGGATTATTCATGCCCAAATCGTTTGGTGTAGGGAGGGGCAGTGGATACTGGGTAGATAAGGGGGTGCCTGCTTTGCATTGCCAGTCTTAGCAAAGGCCCTGTGAAGATCTGTTCGCTTCCTCTTCAATAAAGTTCTTTCTTTTTTAACTGAAACCTGGTTATTGGGAGCAGAGGGAGATTCTCACAGAACTGACATTTTGAATGTGGTTTTTTTTGTTTGTTTCTTTCTGACTTGCCGAATCTTATTACGTATCATTTTGTTGAAATTCACTTTTGCCGCTGTTTCTCGTGACTTGGTGAAATGCAAGATGCGATTCAGCACAAAGCTATGTGTGCCTACCAGCCAGAAGGTCTGAATGATCATGTGCCTGACCATGACACAGGGGTTTGTAGTCTGTCAGCTAAACATCTGTGCATAGCAGTCGAACTGGTGTTGGCTTTTAGCAGCCAATTAAAAAAAAAAGTTTTTCTATTTGGGATTTTAAAACATTTCAACTTTTTCTTTCTTTCAACAATTTATCATGGCTTCTAGACAGTTCGTAAAAACTTAACAGGATTTTGTTTTGTTGCTACCTCTGTTGCTGCAAGACGTTTCCCATTCATTGGTTCCTCTAAGTTAGGCTTTGTCTGTTAATCCGGTTTCTGAAACACACTGGTAGACCTGGTGGCAGCCTTTCTTCCTAGCGTGATGGTCTGTTAAGCTGTTTTCAGAGTACCTTAATTCACCTCGCTTGGGTGCAAGTCAATCATGCATTGACAGATGAACCCTTGCACGCGGTATGTTCCCAAACAAGGGTTTTCTGTGTGGAGTTTATGCACATGGTGTGAAGTAGGCAGGCATGTATCTCTTTGTTTGTACGGTCAAGGTCAAGTATGCTCTTCTGCTAAACCATTCAGTGTGACATCGGCTTTAACGGCACACTGTGTCAGTGACATGACAGGAAGTGTGGCCAAGTCCTCAGAGCGTTCCAGGCTCCATACGGCAGATAAACGGGAGCCCATTTTGCCACTGGCTGTGTGCTTTTGTGTTTCCAAAGAGCCCTTGTGCTCATGTACATAACAGGTAATTATTCTTTAAAAATTTAAACATTTGGTCTGCTGTCTTCTCAACATTAGGTGCGGTTTTTTAATGTTTGTGGCATAAACAGTGGGCTGTGTGTTATTGTGTCCTCCTCTGTGTTGGGCCCTTCAGACTCCCTTTTTCTTTTTCTTTTTTGTCAAGTCACAACAGACTTACAGTAACCCTGTGAGGTATCCAGGCAAGAGACTTTCAGAGCTGATTATTCAACGGATCAGTTCTGATTGGAAAATATCAGACTGGAGTTATGTGCTGGGACGTAACCTGACCTGGACTGCCCAGACAAGGCCAGTCACGTAAGATCCCGAGCAGGGCCGGGCCCACTTAGTCCTTGGATGGGAGACCACCAAAGAAGTCCAGGATAGCTCAGCAGAGGCAGGCAAGGGCAACCCACCCCTGCCCAGGGCAGCCCTCGTTAGTCCTTGCCTGGAAGCCCAGGACCGCTCTGCAGAGACCAGAATGACCATTTCCCTTTTCCTTTCAGACTGTCTAGACCAGGGGGAGTCAAACTGCGGCCCTCCAGATGTCCATGGACTACAATTCCCATGAACCCCTGCCAGCGAATGCTGGCAGGGGGCTCCTGGGAATTGTAGTCCATGGACATCTGGAGGGCCGCAGTTTGACTACCCCTGCTCTACAGGAACTGGGTGGCCACTGTGTGAAACAGGATGCTGGACTAGATGGGTCACTGGTGTGACCCAGCAGGCCCCATTTCTCTTTTCCTTTCAGAATGTCTAGACCAGGGGTAGTCAAACTGCGGCCCTCCAGATGTCCATGGACTACAATTCCCATGAGCCCCTGCCGGTGAATGCTGGCAGGGGGCTCCTGGGAATTGTAGTCCATGGACATCTGGAGGGCCGCAGTTTGACTACCCCTGCTCTACAGGAACTGGGTGGCCACTGTGTGAAACAGGATGCTGGACTAGATGGGTCACTGGTGTGACCCAGCAGGCCCCATTTCTCTTTTCCTTTCAGAATGTGTAGACCAGGGGTAGTCAAACTGCGGCCCTCCAGATGTCCGTGGACTACAATTCCCATGAGCCCCTGCCAGCAAATGCTAGGGGTCAAATTTTGCTTCTCAGTATGTTCAGCATGAGAGGGGTACGGCCTTTATATGAAGTATGCCAGCACTATGGAAATCAGCCAACTGGGTGGCTTTGAAACTTTACCTGATTACTCTGACCATGTGTCATCCTCAAAGTTTTAAGTTATTTTTACAGCAAAGATAAATTCCAACGGTGTTTCCATGGTAATGGATCCCTCCCCTAAAAGGAGTCAAAATAATAGTTCTGCATTTGGCAAACACAAAGCTAATAATCTCTTCTTATTTGGAATGGGAATGAGAGAGGATGTCACTCATCCCTGTCCCTTAAGTGAATCCCTGCTCTTCAGCCACTACACTTTATTCTGTAAATAAATAGTTCTCAACTGAGGAGCAGGCTCCCTCAGTGTGTCTGTGCCCAGGACTCTGAAGGTGTATGTGCATTATTGTTTACTCCACATTTCTCACTGATGGGGGCATGGAGTGACTTATGTTTTCCTCTCATCCCTTTTGCCCTCACAACAACCCTGTGCTGTAGACTAGGCGGAGAGAATGTGGCTGCTCAAAGATCCCCCAGCAACCTTCTATGTTGTGAGTGCGGATTGGAACCTGGGTCTTCCTGATACAAGTCTGACATCCTTAACCACTACACAACTCTGGCTTTTGTACATCCTTCTCCTCATCTCCATCTTATTCTCACATCCACAACCCTGTGAGGTAGGCGAGGCTGAGGGCTGTGCTGCTAGCCCAAGGCTGAAAGCATTTTGTTTGTGGCAGCAGAAGTTTCGTGCTGCTACCACCTAAACTACCATACTGGTGTAGTTTTTCTATTTATTTATTTGTGGCTGTTGTGGTAGTTCATAACATTATGTCCATAAAAACATAAAAACAGTAGTATTTTTAAAAACCCTCCCACCTTCCCCAACCATCCTCCCACCTCCTCTCTTACCAGCTTCAAAGTTGGCATTGTATACATGTGCCCAGGGAGATGGAATGCAGGTGCGGCTTGAAGGCACCGGAGAGGGGCCAGATCTTCTATATCCTGGTCTCAACCAAACGCCTGGTGGAAGAGCTCCGTCTTGCAGGCCCTGCGGAAGTGAAGGAACTCTGGCAGGGCCCTCAGCTCTTCTAGGAGTTCATTCCACCAGGAAGGGGCCAGGGCCAAAAAGACCCTGGCCCCGGTCAGGACCAGGCAAGCCTCATGGGGGCCGGGGATCTCCCACCTGTGCCCACAGAGTGCAAGGCCCTACGGAGGAGGGAAGGTAAAGCAGGTCATAGGGGCTAAACGGTCATTTTTAAGGGTGTCTGACTATGAACTGGGGATTCACTCTTCCACGGAGGTTTGCTGGGTAATCTGGACATATTCTCAGCCTCATCTGCCTCACGGGGTTGCTGGGAGGAGAAATCTCTTTACTTCTTTTATGCCCTGCCTTTCTCTCCGATGGTGTGCCATCCTCCTCCTCCTCCTCCTCCTCCTCCATTTTTATCCTCACAACGACTCTGTGAGGTAGGTTAGACTTAGAGCATGTGAGTGGCCCAAGGTCGCCCAGCAAGCTTCCATGGTACAGCAGGGCTTTGAATCTGACTCTTCCAGATGCTCATCCACTATTCTGATCACTGCACGACCCCGGCTCTACAGAGATGCTTGTGATAGCAGGAAAAAGGTGGTAGCATAAGTAATACGCAAGTGTCATACATAGTAATGTAGAAATGTAATAAATAAATAATGTGAGAACAACCTGTAGCTTTTGGGGGATGGGGGAGACTTAAGGGTGGGCTTAGAGAAGAATGATGCTTCACAGACATATAGAACAATTCAGGATCAGGACTGGTGTGTTTTATAGCTTGACCGTAAGCGTATTTCCTTTGAGGTAAATCGACTTGGACTTGCTTCTTAGGAAATATGCTTAGCATGGCAGCATCTGTATTTGCCAAAACTATATTGGCATTGCTTTGGGCTGTATTCTGTCAACATTAAATTGTGCAATCTGTTTTTATTCCTGAATATTGTCAACTTAAAAATGGCAAGATCTTGGTGTTTTGCTTTGGTTTTGCTTGAAAGCATTAGCTCAATTGGGGGTGTGAGGATCAAGCACACGTAAGTTCTTTTTTGCGTGTGTTCATGATAGATGTTCAGTCAGATGTTTGGAACAATGCCCTAAATTCCCTCTTTTGTTTTAGAATGCTTGAAGGCACTCTAGAAACTTCACAGTTTATTTATTTATTATTTATTTATTTATTTATCATACTTATATACCGCCCTCCCCGGAGGCTCAGTTGTTGTGGTGGTAGCCTGCCTGCTGAGTCCAGTGAGCTTGGGGTCTGAGTCCAGGTGCCAGGCCTATCGCCCACGCAGGGGAAGTAGATTAGGCTTCCAGAGACCAAGTTGTGTCTGACCCCCCCCCCCCCAACACATACACACACCTGATCCGAACAGGCAGCTGGGAGACTTGGTGCCCTACTCTGGAGGCCAGGTCTACCTTGGGCAGAAGACATACAAAAGTAATGGTTCAGCATCTTCTGGAAAAGAGTGACAAGTGGAGTTCCCCAAGGATCTGTCCTGGGGCCTGTGTTGTTCGACATATTTATAAATGGTTTGAATGAGGGATTAGAGGGGATACTTATTAAATTTGCAGATGATACTAAACTGGGAGGGGTAGCAAACACAACTGAAGACAGCAACAGAATACAGGATGATCTTGATAGGCTCGAGAAGTGGGCTAGACTGAATAAAATGAAGTTCAATAGGGACAAATGTAAAGTTCTGCATTCAGGTAGGAAAAACCAAATAGACCAATATAAGATGGGGAAGACTTGTCTTGGCAGTAGCATGTGCAAAAAGGATCTAGGAGTCTTAGTAGACCATACCTTGAACATGAGTCAGCAGTGCGACTCAGTGGCTAAAAAGGCGAATGGGATTTTGGGCTGTATCAAATGGAGTATCGTGTCCAGATCACGGGAGGTGATGGTACTGGGTGACCTTGGCCCAATCACATACTCTTAGTGTAACCTACCTCATAGGGTTGTCGTCACGTGCAAGCAGGGTCAACCACTCACTAGAATCCAGTGGTCCTGCAGGACAAGTCTTTGCTCACTGATACAAGACCATCCTGAACCCTAAACAAATTCCCCAAACCAGTTTATGAAATGACTAGTAATCAAGCCAGCTGCAGGGGAATGCAGCGGGCGCTAGGTCCTGACCTCAGTCGGCGGCGGCGGCGGCGGCGGGCTGGTCGGCGGCGGCAGTGGGCTGGTTGGCGGCGGCGAGGTTGTTTCGTTGGTGGCGGGCTGACGCGGCGAGAGGCGCAAAGCCCGCCGCATCAGCCCGCCAGGCAGGGAACCCCCGGCAGCCGCGCTTCGCGCGACTGCCGGACGCTCCCTGGGTCGGCGGCCTGACGCGGCGAGAGGCGCTTCGCGCCTCTCGCCGCGTCAGGCAGTTCCTGGAGCTCGGAATCGGAGGGACCAATTGGCAGGCGCTTCGCGCCTGCCGATTGGTCCCTCCGATTGTCTGTCGTGAGGAAGGGTCCAATCCGGACCCTTCCTCATCACGGACTAATCCCACCTCTACCCCCCTTACCGAATTATATAGTCCGTGGCGCCCGTGGCGCCACGGGCAGTTTAAAGATACCCGTGTTCCTGAAACATTCTGGAATAAACCATCATGTCTTTTCTAAAATAATGAAATAAAAATCAAAACAAAAATATTTGAAGTGCACACCCTAAATCATGTGTACACACAAATGGTATTGGCAGAAAACACTATGGGGATGTTGATCTGTATAAAATTAGAGAATCCAGAAAATAGAAATTTTACTGACATGAGCTGACACTCAGCTGTCACTGCAAGATTCCTTTATAATGACAGCAGCTGCTCAAACCAGCTTTTTATCCTGCTGCATGCCAAAAGGCTTTCAGTTGTGGAATATTGCGCTCCAGGGTGAGAACTGAGCCTTTTGCTTTAATAAATGCAAACAGTAGCAATTTGAACAAATAATGTGCTTTTGAGGTCCTGGCAACCCCAGAACCACAAGGCAAGAGATGAGCAGAGGGGGTTGGCCATCACCTTCCTCTGCATAGCTACCCTATCTACCCTAGCTAGATGGTCGCCCATCCAAGTGGTGGCCTTGGTTGCCCCTCTTGACTTCCCCACTCTGATAAGCTTGGACTAAGCTGGACTGGTCAGACTTTCTCAACCAGAATTTTGTGAAACTCTGGGGTTTCTTGATGGCCCTGGAAGGGTTTCCCGAACGGGTGGGAGTGAATTAATTTTAATGTATTTTCCGAATTTGTTAAACATTTATTGGGTGGGGCAACCATACATGGTCATGTTGACCTCCCCCCTCCCAAAATGGTGCTGCCTGGAGGGGGAGGGGAGGTGGGCATGTACACAGCTATGCTTCTGCACGATTGCGCCATTTCTGGTATTCTCAAAACCTGAAGGATGTTTCGGGGTTTTCTCAATAGTAAAAAAGGTGAAAAAGGCTGATTCAGACTGTCACTATTCATTAATTTACTCTTGAGTGTCCTGTAGTTAATGTTAGATATTGTTGAAGTGTACATCTGGTGAATTTACTGGTGGCTTTTTTTTGTCCCCAATAAGTTGTCCAAGTACGTTTGTGAAGTCTTTTGTGACAGTGTTGCCCTACTGCCTGTGTTGATAGTCCTGGAATCATTCTGGAAGTCCTTGAACTGATGCCCTGGCCAATCAGGAAAGACTCCTTTGCTCCCAGGCTCGGAGCAGTAAGTTAATTCGCAAAAAGGAGCCATCTATACATTTACACATGGCGGTCTTTCAAATATCAAGGCTTATATCCACTCCAGCATATTGTGAGGGAAATCAATCATGCATATTGCAGAGAGAAAATTTAAAGTGCCCAAAATCAAAATGGAAATAGAATTCAGTGTAGACGGGAGGGATTCATTTGAACTGGGAGAGGGTAAAAAGCCGCATGCAGACTACACCCAGCTCGCTCCCCTTTCCATCTTTGAAAATCATAGAATCATAGAGTTGGAAGGGGCCATACAGGCCATCTAGTCCAACCCCCTGCTCAACGCAGGATCAGCCCTAAGCATCCTAAAGCATCCAAGAAAAGTGTGTATCCAACTTTTGCTTGAAGACTGCCAGTGAGGGGGAGCTCACCACCTCCTTAGGCAGCCTATTCCACTGCTGAACTACTCTGACTGTGAAAAAAATTTTCCTGAAAAATATTTGGTTTTTAACCAATACCCGTTGCATGGTCAGCTTTGTCTATATTCACAGTAATAACTGCAGTTATGCCTTATCTTTTACATTACTTTTCATAAAAGATAAGTTACTGTATAAATGTGATCATTTTGAGAAGTGGAACTGCTAAATGAGGCGTGAGCTTTCATGTGCATGTACACTTCCTCAGACAATGGAACAGGGATCATTGATCATCCAAATCATGGCCCTCTCTAATCACCACAAATCATGTCCCTAACACTACCAACCATACCCCAATTAATAACCATAATAACCTGAAATGAAATTCAACCTTAAAAAGTGCCCCGCCTTCCATCCCACCTGAATGAGACCCAATAGAATGTACACAACACCCTAGTAATTAATTCCAGATTGGGTAGCCCTGAGGTGTCATAATAGATGATCGGGGTCATCCCCCTGGAATCCAACTGAAACAACCAAAACCAATCAACCACCTGAAACAGAAAAAGCTAAAGCATCCAAGCCAAAGCAACCAAACAAGAAACAAGAACCAGGGCACAACCCTAGAAACTAAGCAGTTGACAACCCAAGGAGGAACACAACATCAGACATGGACACCTCTCAATCATCGAGCCCAAATAAGGGCACAGTAAAAACAACGGGGGACCCAAGGGGGTCAGGGATTCCAATAATAAGGGGAAGAGGCAGGGACAGCGGTGGAGGAGGCTGGACAATAGAAGGGGCTTGAGAAATGACCATGCTCCTTCTAACCTCTGCCCCATCTCTCGGGCCACTAGGGTGGAGGCAAAGGTGAACAACCCACCTCCGACACTGATGCTGTGCAACGCCAGGTCCATCAACAACAAAGCCTCCACTCTGCAAGCGTATTTCGCAGAGCAAGGGACAGACCTGGCCTGCCTGATGGAAACCTGGACCAGGGACGGTGAAACAGTCGCCCTTAAAGAGCTAACCCCTGCTGGGTTCTCCGTCCACCATCAGTCACGGACTGTGGTGTGGGGAGGGTGTGTGGCAATCATGATCCGCGACAACATCTCCTTCTGGGCTCTCTCTGCGCCGAAAATCCCAGGAATTGAATGTGTTGGCCTCAGGTGGGGTACAACCGAGAGCGTGGCCGTCTGGCTGGTGTATCGCATGCCCAACCCCTCTCCAGATGCCCTGCCAGCCCTGCTAGAGGCGGTGGCCGCCTGGACATTACAGTCTCCAAGACCTAGAATGTTAAACCTGGGGGACTTTAATGTCCATGCGGAATTGCCGTCCTCTGGCAATGGGCTGGACCTGGTGTCAGCCATGGCGACACTAGGGCTCTCGCAATTTGTTGTTGGCCCTACCCACCAGGCAGGTCACACCCTGGATCTGATTTTCAGTGCAGGGCCGAGTGTGGATCTGGTTAGTTACTGCCGTGCCATGGTCGGACCACTATACCCTGAAGACCCGGCTTGGGCTGCCACCTCCCCCTCACTTGGGCACCGACCAGATTTCAGCTCGCCCACGGAGACTTATGGATCCGATTGGATTCCTGAATGCTCTGCGGGACCCAATGCCTCCTGGCACTTCTCTAGATGGACTGGTCAGCGACTGGCACGACAGATTTCTGGCCGCCATTGATGAGATAGCTCCCAGACGTCCTCCCCGTCCCCGTCTCAAGCGGGCCCCATGGTACACCGAGGAGCTCCGCGAGAAGAAACGGGAACTGAGACGACTAGAGCGAGTTTGGAGGAAGACTCGTGATGAAGAATCGAGAGCATCTTATAGAATGCCGTTAAGAGCCTATGAGATGGCGGTGAGGTCAGTGAAACCCCACTCTCCAGATTAGAAGTCAGTGCTCCTAACCAGTACACCAAGCTGGCTCTCAAAAGAAGAGGGGATTGTAAGGAATGTGGATATAAGAATTTAATGAGGTTAGCATATGCAATGAGATAGGAGACCAATATCCTGTTGAGTCCTGGGGACCCCCTTGTTTTGTGTAGTGGTTAGGAATGTAGAGAGCCAGTTTGGTGTAGTGGTTAGGAGTGTGGCATGCCGGGTTCGATTCTGCGCTCCCCCACATGCAGCCAGCTGGGTGACCTTGGGCTCGCCACGGCACTGATAAAACTGTTCTGACGGAGCAGTGATATCAGGGCTCTCTCAGCCTCACCCACCCCACAGGGTGTCTGTTGTGGGGAGAGGAATGGGAAGGCGCCTGTAAGCTGCTTTGAGTCTCCTTCGGGTAGGGGAAAGCAGCATATAAGAACCAACTCTTCTTCTTTTGAGTGGGAGACCCAGGTTTGAATCCACACTCTGCCATGAAAGTTCACTTGGGTGACCTGGACTAAAATTGAACATGTGTTTCTTTTTGGAAAGCTGAAATGAAAGACAATGTATGTTAAATTTGAATCCAGTAGCACCTTAGAGACAGACCTATAAGAGACTTTCATGTCTCCAAAGTGAAACTGGACTTGAATCTCTCTTTTACAAAACCAACATGGCTGCCTTAGGGGAACTGTGTTAAATTTTGTACTGCTTTGGTTTTGTAATCCTATTTCTGGATACACAATCTCATTAACATTAGAGCCTCTTAATATGTAGTAACTTCATACTTTTGAAATAATACCCCTAAGCTTAATTGAGAAACCATTGAGGTGCAAAGGTTAGCTGGCTCTTTGGCATAAGTTCCTGGAATGTTTAAACTCTTGGTTAACGAATATATAGTTCCACGTATTTCAAAAATAAGCAGAAGCATGCACCTTTGAATGCAAATAGTAGCTAGATCTTTTATAATCAGATTTCTTTGTTGAAGAGAAAGGGGATTTCCACTCTGTTTCTCTTAATCTGGTGGTGATATAGAGCAGTGGTTCCCAACCTTTTTATCACCGGGAACCACTCAACGCCAGGGACCACTCACAGGGGACCACTCAACGCCTTTTACTGACGCCCGGTGGGGGGGGTAGTTTACTCCTCTACTCTCAACCACTGCCCTAACGCTCTCTGATCGCTATGGTAATGTTTAAACATCCCTTCAAAATAAGATACAGACACGCCACCACAATGAAGTGTGTTGTAAAGGGCTGGGGGGGGATGAAGTAAAGGGCTGGGGGGGGAGAAGTCGTCTTTCGGGGCCCACCTCCAATTAGTTGAAAGACCACATGTGGTCCGCAGCCCACAGGTTGGAGATCTCTAATATAGAGAGCTATCATGTCACAAGCAACTTTGGGTGACCCCCTCATGGAGTTTTCAAGGCATGGCATGAGCAGAGGTGGTTTTCCAGTGCCTGCCTCTCCATAGCGATCCTGGACTTCTTTCGTGGTCTCCGTGGTCTCCCATCTAAGGATTCGCCGTGGCCAACCACACTTAGCTTCTGACATATGGCAAGATCAGACTATTAGGTCATGGCTTTTTTAAATTAATGAATCCACTAGCACCCTAGAGACTAACAAGATTTTCAGAGTATAAATTTGCAAGAGTCAAAGAGTATCTAGCAAAGGGAACTTTGACTCTCAAAAGGTTATACCCTGAAGATCTTGTTCATCTCTTGAGCAGCCTTTATCAGACTTTTGTCCATGTAGAAGTTCCTGAAGTAATTTTTCAAGCTTTGAGGAGCCCTTCAGGTGATGTCAGCATGCCTCCCTGTGTTCCCCTCTGTCCAGAAGTGGCATGTGACTGGAAGTGACATCACCATCTACATTAACAGGCAGTTTTAAGGAGGACTGGGGTGAGAAAGTTTAAGGTGGGAGTAGGTGTACAGGTTCCGCCTCCTCCTGGGTGCAGAAACCACAAGAGAGCTCACTCATGCTTTGGGGGGGGGGGCAGCAATGGAAGTGACCAGTTTCCTAGTTGGTAGCCAAGTCCATTAAGACCTCTGGTTGGGAATCCCTGCTCTAGAGAGTTAAAGCTTCCTCACTTCCTCCTTTGACTCTCATAAGCTTACACCCTTAAAATGTTGTTGGTCTCTAAGGTGCTCCTGGACTTGAATTCAGCTCTTCCACCATAGTCCAACATAGCTGCCCTCGGAAAGTGTGTGATTTTAGCACATCTGAAGAGCCATGCAGCACATGGCAAGAGTGTAGCTTTTCCACTCACCTGCTTCAGCAGACCCTCATTCAAGGTTTTGCTGCAGTATAAATAAAACATTATTGAGAGAGCCAGCATAACTGGCCCAAGATAGAGAACCTATAGTTCAGATCTTGCTTCAGCAATGAACTTGCTAAATGACAGATTCAAGTGGGTGGCCGTATTGGTCTGAAGCAGCACAACAAAACAGAATCAGAGTCCAGTTAGGCACCTTTAAGACCAACAAAGATTTATTCAAGGTCTGAGGAAGAGTGCTTGCACTCGAAAGCTCCCACCTTGAATAAATCTTTGTTGGTCTTAAATGGCAGTCAGCAAGGTGCTCTCCCTGAGTCCCAGCCCACCCCACAGGCCAACCATATGGGGAAAACGCTTGCTTTGCCTTGCAGAACCCTCTGTGAAGTGCTGATGCAAACGCTAAGCCATCTCATTGGCCCAAGTGAAATGATTCAGACGCTAAGATGACCGGGAAAAGCAAATTTGTGTCTGCCCTCAAGCGATAATGAAAGCCTTGAGTTTAATGGGTAACTTAATTAGTGATATTGACACTTGTCCCTGTGCGGTGGCAAACTGAATTAAGTATAACCAGTAGGTCTGTGTCTTAAATGTCCATTAGGCAGGGACTGTAGGCAATCTAGGCAAGTTATGCAAAATAGCTATTTGGCCTGTTGGAACTTATTAATTTAAGTAAAGAGCTATGCAGCTGCCCACATTGTACAGTAACTGCTTATTACTATTACTATTACTATTACTATTACTATTACTATTACTATTACTATTACTATTACTATTACTATTACTATTATTGGATTTCTAACCCGCCACTCCCCTGAGGCTCGCGACGGGTAACAACATGTAAAACCCCCATAAAACCCCTAATACATAAAACACCTAAAAACAATCTCCAACCCCCCCACCCCACCCCACCCCACCTGATGGCGGTGGAACTGTCCGGGAAACCAGGGGGCCCTACTGATATAGGGGGGTGGGCGATCTAAAAAGGGGAGGCGCTGGCCTCAACCCTAAGCCTGGTGGAAGAGCTCCGTTTTGCAGGCCCTGTGGAAGGGTGGCAAATCCCATTCAACTATCTGTTCAACGACATCTTTCTCAAGCCATTGCTGGCCAATCCTGACACTTATTCTGTTGTTCCGAATAGCCTTTATATTACTTGCATAAATAAATGAAGTATGTCCTTACATAGTGTCTTGTGGCATCTTCTTTACTTGGCCCTGGGGAGGAAGTAACAGTTATTTAGATTCAGAAATCTGTGGTTATTTTGCATTTAGTGCAAAGCAGGTATTTATTTATTTGATTGATTGATTTCTAGGCCACCCCTCTCCAAAAAGGTCTTGGGCTGGCTTACAACAAAGAAGAATAATCTCACACAATAAACATTAAAATTAAGCTGATAAAACATTTCTTCAATCGCTCCTTCAGTTAAAAACTGTACCAGACGTTAAGCCATTTTTATAGAATAAACAATTTGTGACAGTTTGACTCTCACATGGTATGTAGAACACATACATGGTCTGGGGCTCCTTGGTCCCCTCCCTCTCTCTCACAGACACAGACTCCCTCCCCCCCACTTCCCCCTCCCCTCTCCCTCCTTTTCTCTGGCTTCTCCAACCTCCTCCTTGGTCCCTCTTCCATCCGTCTCTTTCAGACACACTCACACGCAGGATACGCAGACTGCCACCTCCCCTGCCCTGTCCCTCCTTACCTCTTGCATCCCCGACCTCCTCCTTGGTCCCGTCCTCTTCCCTCAGATGCACATGGAGACTATCCCCTCCCTCCCCCCCTTCCTTATTACCTTCGGTCTGCTGCCACCGTCGCTGCCTGGCCTCTGGCGGTGTCTCAGCCTCTGCCCGCACAGCCAGTGCCTTGGCTCTCACAGCCTCCTCTGCTGGCTGCCTCCCTGCCTCTTCTGGTGTACTCCCTGGGGCAGGACTATGGATGTCACGTCCGTAGCCATTTCTGTCCTTGGTGGCGTGCCAGAAGATGAGTTCCACATCAGTTGGCCTGACTTAAATGAGAGGGGAATGGATCTGGCAAAAGCCTAGATGGAGATTCGGCAGGGGGGCCGAGTTAGATGGTAGACTGCTGCCTTGGCCTCAACCAAATGCCTGTTTTGCAGGCCCTTAGGAACTTTGGAAGTTCTGTAAGGGCCCAGATCTCTATTGGCAGCTCATTCCATCAGGTTGGATATTATATCTGCTACTTCAACCACTGGATATTCAAGTTCTGCCTTCCTGTTGCTGTATAGAGCAGGAAGTGCTGGAAATAACAGAGTGGGGCTGTGTGGTTCAGTGGTAGAGCTTCTGATGGATGTGCTGAAGGTCCCAGGTTCAATCCCTGGCATCAAGGTTCTGATTCAGTACAAGGCAGATTCCTGTGTGAATAAACAGACTGTACTGTACTGATGTCTGTACCCATAGACAGACCTGGAAGATTGGCTTGCAACTGGACAATCGCTTTCCCACAGTGATCCATTTATTTGGTGGTTCAGTGACTCATATTGTAGATCCTTAGGGAAGTCTTCTAGTCTTATTGAGGGTGAATAATCTGGCTTTATTGGTTTGGGGATCACATAATGATGAACTCGCTGTTTGTAGCAGTGAAGGCTAGGTTACAAGTCTAAATGTAATGTTGCTCCCCCCCCCATCTTCCACTTTATTTGTTAAATACACAGAACGAAAATTTTGAGAAGGTGAGCATAATGAAGAAGATCGTTATTATAGGTTGTCTGGGAAAGTCCCATACTGTAGGCACTGTCATGGAAAGAATAGTGGCTTAACTTTTGAATGGCTTGTACTAAAGCAGGGGTCCCTAGCTTCTTTGAGTCTGTGGGCACCTTTGGAATTCTGGCACAGGTGGCAGGTGCAAGCCCAGGAGGCAGAGACAACCACAAAACAGCTGCAGCAAGAAGCAGAGCCACACTCTCAGAGAGAAGCCCAGGTGCAAGAGAAGGGGGTAATGCCCTCCCCCCAGAAAACTCTGATCAAGCATGCAAACTCTGCTTAAGATCCCCAGCCTGGAGGGGAGGGACCCTGGTTAGGTGGGTAAACAGCTGTGCTTCCCAACCATATTCTGGCCAATATTGGGGCTTCTAGAAGTCTGAATAATGTTTCAGGGGTTTCTCAGTGGTAAAATAATTGAGAAATGTCACGACCCTAGGAGAATAAAATCAGAGTCCAGGAGCACCTTTAAGACCAACCAAGACTTATTCAAGGCGTGAGATTTCGAGTGCAAGCACTCTTCCTCAGCCTAAGAACTGACTGTCATATATTATATTCCTACATTATATTCCTACTGTTATGATGGTCAGTTCTTAGTCTGACGAAGGGTGCTTGCACTCGAAAGCTCATGCCTTGAATAAATCTTTGTTGGTCTTAAAGGTGCTACTGGACTCTGATTTTATTGTGCTACTTCAGACCAACACAGCTACTCATTTGAAATGACCCTAGGAGTGCACTTCTGCGGAGTCCCCTCTCTTCCCCTAACACTGCAAACGCCAAGGCTCAGGTACTTAACCAAAGTTAATCTATTGAACAAGAGACGTACAGGAGGTCACTTTGCCAAAGGAAGCTCGGAGAACGGAAGAATTGACTGTGACCAAACTCTGGGTTTGAGCTGGGCTAAGATAGACATGGGATCCCCCCGCCCTTCCAAAGACGCAGGAAGGCCTTTCTCATGAAAGAATGTTTGAGCTAACTGGGTGTGAAATCTAGAGACAAGTGGGCTGGGAAAGTTGGCCAAATGGCCTTTGCTAGCCTACACAAATACTTGATTACCACATGTCGAAGGTGTAGGGAGAGATTAGCATAATCACACTTCCAGTGGAAAGCCAGCAGGAGTGAGGAAATTACCTCCAGGAGAATCCAAGGGGATCCAGGGGAAAAAGTTCAGGCAGATGACAAGAAAGGCTGCTGTAGTCAGAAGGAGGAGGAGGAGGAGAGAATCATAGAGTTGGAAGGGGCCATACAGGCCATCTAGTTCAACCCCCTGCTCAACGCAGGATTAGCCCTAAGCATCCTAAAGCATCCAAGAAAAGTGTGTATCCAACCTTTGCTTGAAGACTGCCAGTGAGGGGGAGCTCACCACCTCCTTAGGCAGCCTATTCCACTGCTGAACTACTCTGACTGTGAAAAACTTTTTTCTGATATCTAGCCTATATCGTTGTACTTGAAGTTTAAACCCATTACTGCGTGTCCTCTCCTCTGCAGCCAGCAAAAACAGCATCCTGCCCTCCTCCAAGTGACAACCTTTCAAATACTTAAAGAGGGCTATCATGTCCCCTCTCAACCTCCTTTTCTCCAGGCCGAACATTCCCAAGTCCCTCAACCTATCTTCATAGGGCTTGGTCCCTTGGCCCCAGATCATCTTCGTCGCTCTCCTCTGTACCCTTTCAATTTTATCGACGTCCTTCTTGAAGTGAGGCCTCCAGAACTGCCCACAGTACTCCAGGTGTGGTCTGACCAGTGCCGTATACAACGGGACTATGACATCTTGTGATTTTGATGTGATGCCCCTGTTGATACAGCCCAAAATGGCATTTGCCTTTTTTACCGCTGCATCAGACTGCCTGCTCATGTTTAGTTTACAGTCCACAAGTACCCCAAGGTCTCGTTCACACACAGAGAGGAAGAAGAAGAAGAGGAGTTGGTTCTTATATGCCGCTTTTCTCTACCCGAAGGAGGCTCAAAGCAGCTTACAATGGCCTTCCCTTTCCTCTCCCCACAACAAACACCCTGCAAGGTGGGTGGGACTGAGAGAGCCCTGATATCACTACTTGGTCAGAGCAGTTTTCTCAGTGCTGTGGCGAGCCCAAGGTCACCCAGCTGGCTGCATGTGGGGGAGTGCAGATTCAAACCGAGCTCTCCAGATTAGAAGTCCGCACTCCTAACCACTACATCAAACTGGTTCTCACCAAATGGGGAGAAAGAAAGAGTGAGAGAGTGGTTGAAACACTGTAAAGATGTAGTTGCAATAAGGAAGAAGTGATTTATAGAAACTTTGCAGTGTAACAAATGCTAGTAAATTAGTTGCAATAATACATTTGAGAGAAAACAGAGTCAGAACCTGAGGAAAATACAGGTTTGTGCAGGGAATGCAGGAGGGCCCAAACTGTGGTTCTCCAGATGTCCATGGACTACAATTACCATGAGCCTCTGCCAGTGTGGTGGCAGGGGCTCATGGTAATTATAGTCCTTGGACATCTGGAGAACTGCAGTTTGGGCGTTTCCGATCAATGGAATCTGAGTGCTTTTTTGTTCACACATTTCCATTGACTCTGTGTGCTAGTGTACTTGGTATTCCCTTCCTTTTATGTCCTATGATGATCTGACCAAAATAGTGGATCACTAAGACTACCTCTTTATATCTTGGATTTATTTATACTATAAAATGAATCTTGACAGGGAAATATGTCTGTGTAACCTTTTGTTTTTCGGCCTTCAGTTGTAAATCACTCTAAGTCACTCTGCATTCTCTTGATGTGCCCATCTGGTCTAGAAACTTAAAAAATGAAGCTAAGTCTCCTTGATGTCTCTCTTGTTCTCCTCAAGTAATTTCTACTGGGGACACTTTCTCCAGCAGCTGCAAATAGATCTATAACTTGCCTCTGTCTGAGTCTGTGGAGAGCCGCTGCTGGTCTGAGTAGGCAAGACTGACCTTGATGAACCAGTGACCGGTTTAAATTTAGTAATTGGTACCCATCAGTTCTCTTTTCTTCCAAGTGCTTCAGGAATCGGGCTAATTTAAGTCAGCTTGAATCATCTGTCCTCTGTGCACTTCGTCTGGGTTCTTCTGGGTTGGTCTTCTAATTCTGTTACATCACAGCTGGTTGATTGGTTGTGGCCTGACAAATACAATGTGTTGGCAGTAGTCAGATTTTCTGCTCAGTCTCATCTCCCTTCCTTACTCCATCCCCCTATAAAAGAGACTGATAACACATGGGAGAGAAAATCAGGCTGGCACTCATATGACAGCAGGGCTAATCCCTGCAGCTAGACAACGTAGGCACCAGCCTGGGCCTAGTGCGCATTAGGCACTCTATTGTCCTGCAGCATGGGAAGGCAGAAATATCCACGTTCCCCAGTCTGCTGCAGGGGCCAATGGGTCCTGTCCTTCCACAGGCCCGTATAGCCAGGGGAAGAGGTGGCTTTCTAGGCCTGGCTCTGTCCCCTCCTACGGGGCCCTAGAGGGGACAAAAAATGGCCCACTCAGCTCCACAGTGCTTCATGGCCCTGCAGGGCCAAATGAGGAATTTTTAAAATGTGCATGAAGGTGGGCTTGAGATCTCACCTTTGTGCAAATAACCCCCCCCCCACCACCACTGCCCATCCCCAAGGTGGCAGAACTGTTCTACCCTGGCCTGCCTTCGTGAGGTAGCAGTAATCCAGGGCAGTTCTGGTCCATTGCTGAAAAATGTCCCCCGTGGGGACACAGGAAGCAGTGGAGCAGCATGCAGTTGCTCCACTGGAACACACTGGTGGTGGCTCCACACTGTCTGCCACCATGCGGAATCGCTAAGAGAGAGTGTTGTTCAAGGAGTCGTCTAGTTGTTGGCTTTTTCCTTCTCATATTGATCTTTCCTTGGGTTCCCAACATGACACCCACTGACACCTTTTCTGTGTTAGAAAGTAGGTGAAAAACAGGTGAGGTGAAAAGCCCAGCAAGGCTTCTGATTGACCATTGGATATTTGATTGGCTATGCAAATTTTAGAAAAATTCCATTTTTCACAGCACCTTCTACCACAGCAGAAAGATCTATCACTGAAAGTAAACCATGACAGTGATTTTGTGGCTGCCCCTTGTGTCTGTTTTGTGGGAACCATTTTGGGGCTGTGCCCCCCCCCAATTATGTGTCAGAATTCCAAAGGCTGCCCCCATGCACAGAAACATTGGAGACCCTTTATCTTCCCCATGAGTAAATATCTACCAGCTTTTAGTATAAGGCAGCTTCATGTGTTCAAGGACGAAGAGCTACTCTGGATAACAACAACAACAATAACAATAATTTGATTTATTTTCTGCCACTCCCTACATAGGCTCGTGGTGGGTAACAGCAGTCTTAAAATCCCCCATTAAAACTCCCATCAAATTCCCAACATGGCAGGAAAATGCCACTCTCCCCCTGCCCAACCAAGGTGATGGAGAATGGAGAGTCATGATGTATACTTTGAACCCCAGGGGGTTCTAGCTTTCAGAGCCTGCTTGAATGTCAGAAAGACTAGTCTCTTTCTGGTGGATTTTCAGATCCCGTGGTTAATCTGTAAAACTAGGGTTTTGTTTCAGAGGCAACCTCTCAGATCCTGGTTTGCTTTGACAAATAGTAGAGGGTTTTCAGATCTTAACTATTGTAAGCTGTTAAACCAAGATTTGATTCACAGACAGCCACTCAGATCCTGACTTGACAAACGGTGGTTTGATTACCTTCACTTTCAGACTGACATCCATGAAGCTGTGGAGGGTGTGGGTGTCATTGGGTATCAAGTTTCTCATAATTTTATTTAAAGCTAAGACAAGTATTTCTCTACAACCGTAACCCTGGTTGACATCATTGCAGAAAGCTAACAGCATACTAACTTCAGCAAGGCCAACCACGTGCCCCCTAGACTTCTGCCCCTCATGTGTAAGCAAAAGGAAGGATTGGAGAATAGCCTCCCACCCTCCGGGAGACAGTCAACCTTTCCCTCTCAACCAGAGAATTCCTGGAGGAAATAAAGGAGGCAGTGGGGTGGCCTTTGCTGAAGAAACTATCCCTGGATCTGTGGGAGCCCACCAACTACTGCACTTCTAGGGAAGGTGGTGGAAAGAGCTGCTGCAAACCAATTAACAATATTCCTGAATGAAGCTTCGGTTCTAGACCCAGTCCGGTCAGGCTTCTGGCCTGGCCATGGGGTTGAGACAGCACTGGTCGCCCTGATGGATGACCTGTAAGCTCAGCCCTGACATCATTTGTCTCAAAACTCCATTATTACTTTCTAAAACTCAATGTAACTGAATATTGGAACTAGTATAGAAAGAAACTGGTTAAGAGATCCGTTCGTCTGCCACCACGCAATGGTGAAATGTTCCGCTTCTGTGCTGGATGAAATGACAGCATGAAATGCACATTTATTTTTAAGTCATACAACAGACCATTCAGATACACAGTGATACAAAAGCTTTGTACTTCCTCTGAGACTGAGTCAGGCTACAATTTAAAAAATGCTGAAAATGCTGTGTTATAGGAGTTAAGGGCTGGGTAGTCACTTCTAAGAGCCTCTTGTGGCGCAGAGTGGTAAGGCAGCGATATGCAGTCTGAAAGTTCTGCCCATGAGGCTGGGAGTTAAATCCCAGCAGCCAGCTAAAGGTTGACTCAGCCTTCCATCCTTCCGAGGTCGGTAAAGTAAGGACCCAGCTTGCTGGGGGGTAAACAGTAATGACTGGGGAAGGTACTAGCAAACCACCCTGTATTGAGTCTGCCATGAAAACGCTAGAGGGCGTCACCCCGAGGGTCAGACATGACCCGGTACTTGCACAGGGGATACCTTTACCTTTACCTTAGTCACTTCTGATTTATGGTGACCCTGTATGCAAACATCTCATTCATTCATTCATTCATTCATTCATTCATTCATTCATTCATTCATTCATTCATTCATTCTAGTCCTTGCTGAGGTATTGCAAACTGAGGGCCATGGCTGCCTTGATAATTGAGTCAACCCCTTCCCTGTTGGGTCATCCTATTTTCCTCCCACCTTTTAACTTTTTTAGTATTGTTGTCTTTTCCGGTGACTCTTTGTCTTCTCATGATGTGACCAAAATACAATAGCTTCAGTTTAGTCATTCTAGCTTCCAGGAAGGGTTCAGGCTTGATTTGATCTAGAATCGGCTTATTTGACTTGTTGGCATTCTTCAGCATCCATAAAACTTTCCTCCAACACCACTTTTCAAATGAATCAACTTCATTCTTGTCAGCTTGCTTCATTGGCCAGCTTTCACACCCATATATAGCAATGGAGAATACTGTGGTATGAATTACACCTTAAGAATCTTTCCTAGCACATTTTTGGCTGTCCTACCCCATCTCAGTCTCCTCCTGATTTCTTGGTTGCAGTTTCCCTTCTGGCTGCCGATGGAGCCAAGAAATTAGAAACTCTTCAACAATTTCAATTTCTTCATCATCAGCCTTAGAGTTGTATAATTCCACTACTGAAAATTCAAGGCGATACTAAAAGGGCTGCACTGTTGACTAAGAGATAAAAATAAGCCGAGGCCAATGGTCTGAGTAAAGGGGGGAATATTTTCCCCTTTATTTACAGCATTTGCTCTGACTTCCTAGGCATCACAATGAGATTTCTAGGTGCCATGTTGACCTGGCACCTGGGATTTGTCCTGTGTACTAAACCATCTGGGAACCAGTTGACAAGCCCATCAAGGCCAAAAGGTGTGAGCCAAGAGCCTTGCACCTGTAGCCATGCCTGGTCTTTTGAGTATCTGCAGCACAAGGAAAACAAAAATTCAGCCATTGCCTCACAGTTCTCCTGACTTAAGCTACCACAACCATGATTGAGGCTGATTTGATTAAACAACATGAAACCGGAGTTTGAGGTTCCAGTCTGACAAACCACAGTTTTATTTACATTAAACATAGTTTAATTAAACTGTGGTTTTGAACTGAGCAAGTATATAAAATACCTTCTTGTAGCCAAATTCTGATGAAAAATGAGTTACGGGCATTTTAGTCACATGAGAATTGCCAAGTGCCCACATGTCTCGGAGGGGAAACCACAGTATTGGGAACCACTATGCAGAGCACTGGCATGTTCAAGTAGCCGTTCTCTCTTTATGAAGTTCTCTGCATTCCTATCAAGCTGTGAAGATTTCTTCTCGGCTTCTGCCTTTAACATGAAAGCCTGGGCTCTGTCACCACTCCCCTCTATTGTTAAAGTACTAGGGGTAAAGCCCGTTGTATCCAGGAGTACACTGGACACTAGAGCAGCGGTTCTCAACTGCCGTAATGCCGCGAGTTTATGCTTGAAACGCCATGGCATGTCTCCATCTGCACAGCATCCTCCTGATTTGGCTTTTGTGTGGTTCCTGTAAGTCTCAGCCTGGAGAAAAGGAGGTTGAGAGGGGACATGATAGCCCTCTTTCAGTATTTGAAAGGTTGTCACTTGGAGGAGGGCAGGATGCTGTTTCTGCTGGCTGCAGAGGAGAGGACACGCAGTAATGGGTTTAAACTTCAAGTACAACGATATAGGCTAGATATCAGGAAAAAGTTTTTCACAGTCAGAGTAATTCAGCAGTGGAATAGGCTGCCTAAGGAGGTGGTGAGCTCCCCCTCACTGGAAGTCTTCAAGCAAAGGTTGGATACACACTTTTCTTGGATGCTTTAGGATGCTTAGGGCTGATCCTGCGTTGAGCAGGGGGTTGGACTAGATGGCCCCTTCCAACTCTATGATTCTATGATAACCATGGTGATTCTATGATAGCCATGGTGGCTTGAAGGAGAGAGGAGCAGGAAGGTCAATTGCTGGGAAGTCCACAGATGGTTTGGTGCACAGCAGCAGGTTTCGTCGGTCCACTAATTGTGCTTCACTTAAGTGAAATTCTGCACTTTATCTTTCCCATTCTGTAGTCCCTGCTGACACATTCTGTTTGTGGTGAGCAATCTGTGATTGCTCATTTACATATGCATGTCATCCCTCAGTGCTACAGTCAACAACATCCTTTAGTAATGAGGATAATTGCTTTGGCTAATAGAATGGCCTGAGGTTTTACATTAGTTGGCATTTTTTAGGGATTTCGGGGGGGGGGGGAGTGTTTTTTGAAAAAAAAAGAAATTATCAGTTGCATATCATGTCGCACTCCTGATAGTCTCCCATAAAGGAAATTTGAAATGGCTCAGAAAATTGTTCTTTTTTATGATTAGTGTCATTGTTAGGATATTAGAGAACCAGCATGGTGTAGTGTTCCAGAGGAGCTAGCTTGGAGGAGCGTGGACTGCTAACCTGGTGAGCCGGGTTCGATTCCCCGCTCCTCCCCCACATGCAGCCAGCTGGGTGACCTTGGGCTTGCCACAGCACTGAGAAAGCTGTTCTGACCGAGCAGGAATATCTGGGCTCTCTCAGCCTCACCCACCTCACAGGGTGTCTGCGGTGGGGAGAGGAAAGGGAAGGCGACTGTAAACTTCTGTAAATTTCTTTGAGACTCCTTCTGGGAGAGAAAAGCGGCATATAAGACCCAACTCTTCTTCTTCTTCATTTCTGACCAAGCAGGAATACACCCAACCATAAAATTAGGCAAGTGTTCGTTCATAGATATTAAACTGAAACTGACCAATGGCCTGAAGATCCAGGGTTCATGATCATATATAAATTGTTTTTCCCCCTGGGGTTTCTCAGTTCAGTTCTGCCTCTCATCCCACCATGCCAATCTTGCGGCAAACTTCCGTCCGCCCCTCCCCCCCAAGCTGCTCGCCCTGCTGTGACCCCTGTGAAAAGGCTGTTCGTCCCCCAAAGGGATCCTGACCCCCAGGCTGAGAACCACTGGGCTACAGAAAGGCAGGGTATAAAAGCTGCTCTTCCAGCCAAAACCTGCTGGGTAAATTTGGACCAGTCACAGTTCTCTCAGAGCTTTCTGTGCTCCACCTTCCATGATGTGGGAAGATGAAGGGACAGTAATTGTAAGCTACTTTGATTCAGTCAGAAGAAACAGTACCTTAATTTCATCAGATTGCTGTTCTTTTTTTTTGCAAAGCAGTGGGTTTAGGAATTTAGCTCAGAGAGTGAACTAAAATGGACAAGGGGGAAAAATGTGCCATTGATTCTGTGCAGCATTGTCCACAAGGACAAAGCCAAGATGAAAATGGGATTTAAAAATTCTGCCATATCACACAGCAGAAGGCAGAGCATTAGTTCTAGCTAACATAAAAGCTCTTCGTTGTGGTGGGACAATTAGACGGTAAAAGTATGCAGCCGGAGACTGAGAACTTGGTGCGATCCCCAAGCTCACTGGGGAGCAGCTATTTCTGACTTTACTGCTCAGTTCTTGCAGTTCAGTGCTTGGCAGTCTGCATTTTATTAAATCAAATGCAGACTTTTCAGATAGCGAATACAAGGAGTCCAAGGGGACCCCTATAAATCTAATTTCCCCCTTAGTATATCTTAGGCATATAGATGATTGATATCATCAGCTAATATAAAGAAAAAGAAACTATTAGGTTCATATTTGAAATACAAATGAAGCCAGAACTTCAGTTACCAACCATCGTTTGGTTTCTAATAGTCTTTGGCTGGTTTCTAATCATAGGACTGTGTAAGAGACAAGGATTTTGTGGAGGAAAACAGATTGGGGTTTTTCAACAGCTTGGTTAGAAGCGTTAGTCCAAATTGGGATGCCGTATAGCAGCTGGGCACTTCGTTTTACGTTGAAAGCATTGAGGGCTCCCGGCACATATCGATTACCTCTGGTGTAAGAAAAAGGTGCCATTGCCAGGGAGCTAAGTTGGCAGAACTTGCCTGTGCATTGCCTACGTGCAGCCCCACTTTCATTATGGGGGAAATGTATTCCCAGTTGTTTAAAAGCTTTATCATTGGTGTTAACTCTTTAGTTCCATTTAAGAGGCTTTCGAGAAGTGGGCTAAACTGAATAAAATGAGGTTCAATAGGGACAAATGTAAAGTTCTGCATTTGGGATGGAAAAACCAAATACACCAATGCAAGATGGGGGAGACTGTCTTGGCAGTAGCATGTGCAAAAAGGATCTAGGAGTCTTAGTAGACCATACATTGAACCTGAGTCAGCAGTGTGACTTAGTGGCTAAGAAGGCAAATGGGATTTTGGGCTGTATCAAACGGAGTATCATGTCCAGATCACGGGAGGTGATGGTACCGCTTTACCCTGCTCTGGTTCGGCCTCCTGTGTTCAGTTTTGGGCACCCCAGTTGAAGAGGGATGTAGACAAACTGCAGTGTGTCCAGAGGAGGGCAACAAAGATGGTGAGGGGTTTGGAGACCAAGATGCATGAAGAAAGGTAGGGGGAGCTTGGTCTGTTTAGCCTTGAGAGGAGACGATTAAGAGGGAATCTGATAGCTGTCTTCAAAAGGCTGCCATGTAGAGGATGGAGCACAGTTGTTCTCTCTTTCCTCGGAGGGACGGACCAGAACCAATGAGATGAAATTAATTCAAAAGAACTTCGGTCTAAACATCTGGAAGAATCTCCTATTAGAGCGGTTTCTCAGTGGAACAGGCTTCCTTGGGAGGTGGTGGGTTCTCCATCTTTGGAAATTTTTAAACAGAGGCTGGAGAGCCATCTGATGGAGAGGCTGATTCTGTGAAGGCAAAGGGATGGCAGGTTACAGTAGATGAGCGATTGGGATGTGAGTGTCCTGCATAGTGCAGGGGGTTGGACTAGATGACCCATGAGGTCCCTTCCGATTCTATGATTCATGCTTTTGCAAAGAGTTTATGACTTCTTGAAGTTCAACGCAAGTCTGTTCACAACAATCCAGGAATGGGAAGAGTAAGAGTTTTAGGCCAATTCACAAGTGGGACTACAACATCATCTGCTTATAAAAGCAGCGGGACATGAAATGAGCCAAGGACTGTGGCCGGCTCTGGGACGTAGGATCGGGGCAAGGTCATTTATAAAAATACTGAATAAGAAGGGAGCCAGTATACTTGCTTTGAGTGAATCTGGTTTATTCCCCCCAAATTAATTAGCAACCCACTTGGGATGTTACTTAAGCTAGTAGAGTGCAGACTGTGGATGGTGTAATCCACAAAAGTCACATGACAGTTCCTAAGACTTCATACTCCACAGTCCCATTGATTTCAGTGGGATGAGGCCATCTCCCAGTACTTGTCTGTGATGGGTGATAGACACTTCCGGATTCTTTTTACCTGTTTCATTCTGGGTCCAAGTAGGGCTGAGCAGCCGTAGATGTCTCTGGTGGTCTCCCGCCCAGGTCCCAGCCAGGGTCAGTCTGGCTTAGGGTCGGAGATCTGAAAAGGTTGGGCTAGACAGGGTTGTCTAGGTCAGCATGGAATAATGCAGACATCCTTTACACAGTAGTACACTCTAGGCTTGTAGAGCAGGGGTAGTCAAACTGTGGCCCTCCAGATGTCCATGGACCACAATTCCCAGAAGCCCCTGCCAGCGAACGCTGGCAGGGGCTTCTGGGAATTGTGGTCCATGGACATCTGGAGGGCCGCAGTTTGACTACCCCTGTTGTAGAGTATATAAGCCTGGTCTACTCCGCAGACTCGTTTATAAAAGTGACTTGTTGCATCATTCCGGTATTATACAGCCCAATTATTATCTTTATAAAAAATGTCCTCCTGAAAATCCCTGTTTGACACAGTTTGTAGAACAGCAGGGCTTATAATTTGCAGGCCGTGTGACTTCATTTGCAGACTCCACCGCTTAGAAGGGGAAGAGCCCTGTACCGGGCAAGGTTTAAGTTACTTGTAAATTGTTGTTCAATCCCCATAGGGATGTATAATGGTGTGTTTGTGTAGGTCAGCTTTTCTCAACTTTCTTTAGCGTTGAGAAATCCCTGACACACTCTTCAGGCTTCAAGAAGCCCCCAGGTGGCATGATCATGTGAATATGGTTGTTCTGAGCGTTGTTCCCCAATGTGGCACTTATCCCATGGCAAGTCCCTTGTCTGGAGGGAGGATCCCACCTTTATACAGCTGCTAGCAGAGGAATCAACAAGCTGCAAGCTGCCCTGAAGTGCCGAGACAGACGGAAAGAGCAGCTCTTTGAGTTGAAGGCAACTGCAGCTGCAGCTCTGGAGTACCGTATCTTGGGCCTTGTAGCCTGAAGGTCTTTTGCGCTATAAAACTGTATGTGCTTTGTTAGCAAGGGAGCGGCAGTGAAATTCATCAGTGAGATTTGGCTGTTTGGGTCTGAGGTCTTCAGGCTCCTCCCATGCAGCTATGCCTGGTTTGCTTTGTTTCTACTTCTCGTCTTTGGCTGCTAAAATCACCTTCAGCAAATACTACTGTTGTTTTCTGATCTGCTAATTCTCCCATCCAGCATTTGACCCATCGCTCTGTATCCCTGGGCCTGGGCATAGCGTGGAGCTGTCTTTATACCAGGGGTAGTCAAACTGCGGCCCTCCAGATGTCCATGGACTACGATTCCCAGGAGCCCCTGCCAGTGAATGCTGGCAGGGGCTCCTGGGAATTGTAGTCCATGGACATCTGGAGGGCCGCAGTTTGACTACCCCTGCTTTATACTATTGGGACACAAGCAACCGGCTTACATATCTGCCAGAGGTTACTGGGTGCTTGGTCAACCATTTGTGACCAGCCCACCTTTTCTGACAGGTCCACCATTTTGTTTCTGCAGATACCAAGGAACATGTTTTGTAATATGAAATTGCAAGGTCTGGAGGTGGTAGGGTTGCCAGCTCCAGGTTGGGAAACTTCTGGACATTTGGGGATGGATCCTGGAGCGGACAGGGACCTCAGTGGGCTACAAGGCCATAGAGCCATTCTCCTCTGAGGAAACCGATTTCTCTAGTGTGCAGATGAGCTATAATTCCAGGGGATCCCTCTGGAGGCTGGCATCTCTAGGAGGTGGGGTTCTCCTCTTTTTTCTGTCATCCCCAAGGCCTTCAAATCTCCAAGCTGCTGCCAGTACATCTACCAGTATGCGGTCAGTATGTCGACCTGTCTGTATACTTATCTGTCTAGGAACTAAAGTCTCTCTTAACACGAGTGCTAGCAGCTTTTCCCTTGACAGTGATATTGTGCATCCTTAATGTGCCTTGACTGTACTTTCACAGCTCAGTTCTTCTGTTTTGTTCTTTTGAGGAAAGATGACTCATTCTTCTACTTCCCCGCTTACACTCAAAGCCGTTTAAATGCCACTATCTATAGCACAGTTTGCATACCTGAGGATTGTCAAGAGTAAAAAGCCAAGACAAAGGAGGAGCAGACAGAAAAATTAAAGTAGCCCGGGAGGAGAGGGGAATAATCAGGGTGGTCCAGGGCCCCAGGTTGAAGGAGTGAAGCCTAGTAGATCAAAGAACACAGAATTATGTCTGATATATGGGTGCCCAATTCTGACCACGTGATTTTAGGGCACTTCCATGAACACACACACACACACACACCTCCAGAAACAAACATCACACAACAGATCATACCCTACAGCTAGAATGGGCAGCTCTGAAATGCTATAAGTAGCAATCGGGGCTGTCTCTCCAGAAACACATAATCCCATCCAGTGAGCTGGAGGCCCTTTGGCCGTCTCTGAGTAACTTCAGACAACGTATGCTGACTGAAGTGGATAGGATGCTAAGAGCAGTGAGGCCAACCACATGCCCGCTAGATCCCCTGCCCATCTGATATAAGAATCAGAGGCCCCCTCTGGGAAATCATCAACCTCTCCCTTTCAATGGGAGAATTCCTGCAAGGGCTAACAGAGGCAGTGGTATGCCCGCTACTGAAAAAACCATCTCAGGACCCATGAGAGTCCGACTACTGTCAACCGTCTCACACCTAGCATTTCTGGGGGAAGTGGTGGAAAGGGCTGTCGCAGACCAAATATCAACATTCCTGGAAGAAACTTCAGTCTAGACCCATCTCAGTCAGGTTTTGGCCTGGCCATGAGGTAGAAACAGTATTAGTTGCCCTGACAGACGGCCTCCGCCACCAGTTGGACTGAGGCAGGTTGATACTGCTTGTACTACTAGGTCTCTCAGCAGCGTTAGACAGTCAACCATTAAGCTTCTAGCTCGTTTTCTCACCGATGCAGGAATACAATGGACAGGCCTTCAGTGGTGGATCTCCTTCCTCTGGGGTTGCAGACAGAGGGTAGCAACAGGAGAGAGATCATCAAGCCGCCGCCAACTTACATGCAGAGTCCTGCAGGGGGCAGTCCTCTCTCCAATGCTATTTAACATCTCCATGCACCCTCTTGCCCAACTGGGATGGAAGTTTGGGCTGGGATGTCATACATATGCAAATGACATACAGCTCTTTCTCCTGATGGATGCCTTGACCCCCCCCCCCCTTGAAGCATTAGCCAGCTGCCTGGGAGCAGTGATGCGGTGGCTCAAGCAGAGACATCTGAAGCTCAATCCTTCAAATACAGAGGTCAGGAAGGGTCTCTGTCCTGGCCCCAACCTGGTGGAATGAGGAGGTCGGGGCCCTAATGGAACTGAAAGAATTCCACTGGGCCTGTGAAAGGGAGCTCTTCTGCCAGGAATTTAGTTGAAGTCGACCAGAACCAACAACACCCACTGGGCCCCTGAATCTCCCTCCCCTTGAATCCATACAACTGAACTGATCAACCATGGTTCTGTTTAATTGTTATTCTGTTTAAATGTTATTCTCTTAGTTATTACTGTAACCATTATTGTTTTTTTTAATCTGACATAATTATTTTGATGTATCGTTCCTATATATTTCATGTAAATCACCCTGAGCCTAATTGGGGGGGGGGGTTATCTAAATGCAGGAAATAACAAACAAACAAATTAATTAATTAATAACTTTCTGTCCACTGGCATTATTTGGTATTCACATCAAGTCAACTTTGACATAGAAGAAAGGGGGAAATGCAGCTGCTGAAGAATTGGAACAAAAATAGATATTCTGTAAACACCGAGAGAAAGAATGACGGTCATTCCAGAAAGTGAAGTTACCTGGAGCTTATGGGAGCCAGACATTGGTCTATGAGGACTTGGACTTCATGTGCTTTCAGCTCTAAATGTGACACTGTTGATCTGTCAGTCTTCAGAGCAGTCCAGCTTGCTTGTAGGGTTTAGAAAAGCTGTTGTCTGATGCACCAGGAACCTATATTTTCTCACCAGGGTCCAATGCATGGCAAGAAATCTCAGGTGCTGCTCTTGTCTTTATTTCACAGATGTGATTTCTTGGGAATGGATTGCCCAAATAAGTAAATTAACTGGCATCTACCAGTGTATTAATTCTTGATCCTTTTGGATGTGTTTGTACACTATCGTCGTATAACTGTTGAACACCTTGAGGGCCTGTTGTTGACTTTCACAGCCCTACAACATACCTGAAGGACCTCCAGCTCTCATATTTGTCTAGTTGACCACTAAGATCATCTTCTGAGGCCCTTTTTCAAGTGCCCCTGCTTTCTCTAGGAACTCAAGACAGGGTCTTCTCAGCTGGGGCATCACAATTATGAAACTCTCTCCCCACAGATATTGATCTCTTCCCTTATATTTCCATCTTCTACCAGTGGAGGACAAGTTTTTTGTTGCACACATGGTGTTCCTTCAATAACCACTCCCACTCACTCTATGTTTTAACTATTGTTTTGTGTTTCCACCATTGTATTATAGGTTTGGATTTAATAGTTTGTAAGATGTGTTTTTATCATGCTATTAGCTGCCTTCATGATCCTGGTTGGTCAGAACCTTTTAAATAAATAATAAATTGGGTATAAAGGCAACATGAATTAAAAAAAAAATAGCTAAGGATATGGTGTTTTATAGAGCCAGACTTAGGGCTTTGACGAGTAAAGACTATAAAGTGAATAAATCTCTTTCGCCCCCCAGTGGAAGGATTCAGGGGGGGTGTATCTCTCCCTCTGCCCCCCAATGAAGATTCAAAGTGACTTTTAAAAATGACTTTTGCATACTGTAAAATAAGTAAATATTTAGGTACCATTCACATTTCCTCGCTTAACTTTTCTGGAGCAGTGTCAAGAAGCATAAAATAAAATCTTATCTCAGAAGTAGTCTCATTTTATTCCTCAAGTAATTATTTTTATCCTTCAGTAGGTGCCTCTCTGCCTGCTGTTGTGCTAACGTTGCTACCTCTCTTGTTAATTATACTCTTTTCTGCTTGCTACACAAGGGCAATTTAGTCAGCATATAGTAATTAATTCAACCCAAATCAAATACAGTAAAAAATGCAATTAGGCGCCAAAGTACACACACTTTATTTCCTCTCTGATGCATGTCTGTTAGCAAACAGAATGAAAATGTCAAGAGTGGCCATAGGTAAAGAAATTGAAATTTGTGTTAAACACCTGTTGTGTTTTGTGACATTTTGTTTTAAATCTTATATTTAATTCACCAAGAGGCGCTTGTTGGAGCTCTTTGGTTCTTTCATTAGATTCAGGCTTTGAGATGGGGGTGGGAATGTTAGCACACAGTTAAAAATATTTGTGACTTTTTTGTAGGAGTGAATACAAGGCAGTATTCCACATCAGTCCTGCAAAAGGAGTGCACAGAATTTCTTAGCCCTGGATTTCATAACCCTGGGGTTTCTTGAGGGCCGTGGAAGGGTTTTCTGAATGAGTGGGAGTTAATTAATCTTTAATATATATGGTCATGTCAACCCTCCCCTCCCTCCCAAAATGGCCAAAGATGGGCCTGGAGGGGGTGGGAAGGGGAGGGACCCCAGGTGGCCGTGTCCACAGCTCTGCTTCCCAACCATCTTCTGCATCATTGTTTCACTTTTGGGGTTTCTCAAAGCCTGAAGAATGTTTCGGGGGGGGGGGTTAAATGCTAAAATTTTACAAAGGCTGTCAGATGCCACTGCAAAACAATATTAAATACTACAAAAATGAAAGATAAAATACAACATACCACAGTAGAAGGTATATGATTAGCCTTGAGTAACACCTCACAGAGATACCACACAGGACTTCAGTTTCTTAGCAGCTTGATCAAACAAAGACGTTTTGTAGGAAATATAGACCTCAGAGTCTGATAAGAGAAATTTCTCTTCAACCGAGTGACAGTTTGCACTAGAGAGAAGTGGAACAAGAAATTTGGCCCTGGATTCTTCACAAAGTGGGCATTCCATGATATATCTTTCAATGGGAGAATTCCCAGCGGGGCTGGAAGAGGCAGTGGTACGTCCATTACTGAAGAAGCCACCTATGGATCCGTGGGAACCTACCAACTACTGCCCCATCTCGCACCTAGGATTTCTGGGGGAAATGGTGGAAAGGGCTGCTGTGGACCAAATATCAGCATACCTGGGAAAAGCATCAGTCCTAGGTCCATCCCAGTCAGGTTTCTGGCCTGGCCATGGGGTAGAAACAGCACTGGTCACCTAGACGGAGGACCTCTGTTGCCAGCTGGACCAGGGCGGGTCAGTGCTGCTTGTGTTACTCAAACTCAGGGCAACATTTGACATAGTTGACTGAGCTCCTAGCTCAATGCTTCCCCAACACTGTGGCACAGGGGACAGATTTCCAGTGGCTGATCTCCTTCCTCCAGGGTCACAGACAGAAGGTAGCAATTGGAGAGAAATGGATGAGCTCCTGCCAGCTCACTTGTGGAGTTATTATTAATTATATATTTGTATACCGCTCTCCCCTGAGGCTCAGGGCTGTTCACATGGAACGTAAACTGTACGTAGAACTTTGTTTCTATATAAGATGTATAATGAACTGCAACAATAATAACAGTAACAATAGCAACCACAATGGTAAAAGTATGCAGGTGACAGTCTTATCAGAATAACGGTTTGAACAGGTTCATGGTTCAGGTCGGGTATATGGATTCCTGGGAGTGAGGTTCAGGGGCCCTGCAGATGTTGCTGATTCTGGTTGACTTCAACCAAATGCCTGGTGGAAGAGCTCTCTTTTGTAGGCCCTTTGGAACTGTTTTAGTTCCGTTACGGCCCTGATCTCCGGGAGCTCATTCCACCAGGTGGGTCCAGAACAAAGAAGGCTCTGGCCCTGGTTGAAGCCAAGCGGGCTTCTTTTGGGCCAGGGATCATTAGCCCATTGGCTAATGAGGATAGAGCTCTTTGAGAGGCATAGGCAGAGAGGTGGTCCCTCAGGTACACTGGGCCCTGACTGTGTATGGCTTTAAAGGCCTTACCAGAATCTTTAGCCTGATCTGGAATTCGACTGGTAGCCACTGCAGTTGATAGAAGATGGGCTGCAAGTGAGACCTCCATGGTGTAACCGTGATGACCCTGGCCGCTACGTTTTGGACCAGCTGTAGTTTCCGGATCAAGGTTAAGGGCAGTTCTGCAGGGAGTGGTCCTCTCTCCAGTCGTATTCAACATCTTAATGGGCTCTTTTGCCCACTTGATGCGGAGATTCTGGCTTGGGTGCCATCAATATATAGACGACACCCAGCTCTTCCTTTGATGAATGGCCACCTAGATTCACTGCCAAAATCTTTAGCCAATTATATGGAAGCAGTGACGGGATGGCCCAAGCAGTGTTGTCTGAAGCTCAACCCTTCAAAGGTGGAGGTCCTATGCCTGGGTTGGAAGGGTCCAAGCATGGAAGAACGATTGGCCAACTTGCACGTAGTCCAGCTGCTAGTAGGTCTATCTGCCAGGAGCCTGGGCATGATCATGGATGCTTCCCTCTCTATGGAGACACAAATCACAAGAATAGCACAATTGTATTCAGGAATACAGTGAGTGCTAGATTGTGGGGGTGGGGTGGAAGAACTCTGTGGATGGCTTCCCCCTCCCCCCAGGACGTGGGAAGGCAGCAGGCAGCTGTAAGGGTGACATGTCCCTGGGCGAGGCTAGGTGGCTCGGTCGTCTAGGGGTGAGGCACCCTCCCGGGGACCTCTGAGCTCAACAAGATGTCCTCCATGATCTCAGGGGAGGAGGACCCATCACAGTGAGCGTACCCATGGTCGTTCTACATCTGGGTCACAAAAATAAGAAGCATGCATACTGGATGCGATCTTGTGGTACTTGTGGACTGTAAGCTAAATATGAGCAGACAGTGTGATGCAGTGGTAAAGAAAACAAATGTAGTCTTGGGCTGTATCAACAGAGGCATCACATCAAAATCACAAGAAGTCCTGGTCCCACTGTCTTGGTCAGAACCCACCTGGACTCCTCGAGGCCTCACTTCAAAAAGGGCGTGGACAAAATTGAGAGGGTTCACAGGAGAGCGATGAGAATGATCCAGACCTGGGAACCAAGCCCTTTGACTGGGGACTGTTCAACCTGGAGAAGAAGAGGTTGAGAGGGAACATGATTGTTCTCTTTAAGTATCTGAAAGGCTGTCACTTGGAGGAGGGCAGGGAAAGGTTCCTGTTGGCAGCAGAGAACAGGACCTGCAGTAATGGCTATCAGCTAGATATTGAAGGGGGGATTTCAGAGTAGTTCAGCAGTAGTACAGGCTGCTTGGAGAGGTATTGAGCTCCCCCTCGCTGGCAGTCTTTAAGCAGTGGCTGGACAGCTACTTATGATGGATGCTTTAGGCCAGGGGTAGTCAAACTGCGGCCCTCCAGATGTCCATGGACTACAATTCCCATGAGCTCCTGCCAGTGAACGCTGGCAGGGGCTCATGGGAATTGTAGTCCATGGACATCTGGAGGGCCACAGTTTGACTACCCCTGCTTTAGGCTGCTCCTGCATTGTGGCCCTTTCCCAACTCTATGATTCTATGATTACTCCATGTTTTCAGACTTTGGATTGGAATGTGTCAGGAGCTCTGTTTTGTCTTGAATCTTGCTAGCCAAAGACATAGGACAACTGTTTCTTTCAGGTAACTGACAGCGACAACTTTTGCTGCTCTTTAAATTAGGACTGCTTTATGATATATTAAATTGTTTAGTCATCTTGCCCCCAAATTGTGTTTTAACTCCCTTTGCCGGGACATTTCTGCTAGTCTACCAACAACCTTAGCAAAGATGGCTTTTAAACCTTTTTTCTAATTCTTGAGAGAACTTTGGCTAGCAGCCAACTGCTTTTATTGCTTGAAGGAACAGTCGGGTTTGATTCCCAGCAATATCTGTTCTATGTTAAGCAACTAAATTAAATTCCTTAGTCACCGGCTGTTTCCTAGCATCTGAATGTAATTGTTACTATTGATCTGCTCTCAGGCTCCAATTCTTGGCTGTAAAATCTTTTGCAAGCTACATTTTTGGTCCGTTTTTGCCCCAAGCACTAGAGAGATGAAATTATAGGCCAAGGAAAAAAGGGTCTACCTGTTAAAGAGTCTATTATTAGAACTGTTGGCTCATTGTAGAGACAGGCCACACAATGGAATGTTTGACTCATGTTGTTTTACTTTGCTTCTATAAGACATCCTTTAAAGTGACAGATCTCCTTGGGATTTTTTTAATGGCTCCATGCAATGTTTTGTAATTTGCTATAGCATTTGTTTAGCTAATTGTGCAAGAAAAACCGACAATGAGGGAATCCTGTATGGTGTTGGACTAGAATCCAGGAGACCCAGGTTCAAATCTACACTCTGCCCTGGAAGCTTGCTGGGTAACCTTGGGCCAATCACAACACTCTCAGCCTTACCTACTTCACAGGGTTGTTTGATAAAATAGAGGAGAAGAGAACGATGCATGCTACTTTGGGTCCTCATTGTGTATTAGAAGGTGGGGTATAAACCAAGTAAGTTTAACATTTGTGTTTTACACGTACACCCAGATATTGATTTGTGTGGCTTGCTTCTTTGAGAGTTATAAAAGAATGGGGAAGTACCCCCCCCCCATACACGCATAGGTTTGCCTTCCCAAAATGCTTGCTTGCTTGCTTGCTTATTTTTACAAGGCCTATATATGGCATATACTCGCATATAAGCTGACCTGCATATAAGCCGAGGCACTTAATTTTACCACAACTTCTGGGGAAACTTATTGCCTCATATATAAGCCAAGAGTGGGAAATGCTCCATCATCACAGGCTCTCCCATCCAGCCGCCCCCTCCCAACATATACAGAAAAGTCAAGAGGATGAATAGCTGCTGGTTTCTGTACCTCACTTTTCACTAATCAAAGGAGTCTCAAAGCAGCTTACAATTGCCTTCCCTTCCTCTCTTGATGGCAGACACCCTGAGAGAGCTCTGACAGAACTGCTCTGTGATAACAGTTCTGGCAAGAGAACTAAACAGGGTCCCCCAGGCCAGCAAACTAGAGCAGAACAACAGGACCCGAAATAGGCAACCTCCTACAACAAGTAGAAGAGCTACCAAGCTGGGAGAATGGACAACTCTAACTACAACTGCAGTGTCCCCCCCGAACAAAACACTGAAATAAAGAATTGTAAAACTCAACACTGAAAGAAAGAACTGTAAAAATCAACTTTTAAAAGGAACAAACCCCCAAGAAGAAAAGGCAAACAATGCTGGCCCTCAGATAAAAGAAGAAACACTGAAGAAACAGTAAATCCCAAAGCACCCCAAACCCCCCCCCCACAGAAACCAAAAGAATAATTTGGAAGAAGTGATTTGGAAAAGAAGGGGGAAAATATCAGAATCCCTCAGTCAAACCATTGATGTCCTACAAGCTGCCAGAGTAGGCTCAGCTTTCAAGATATTTGCAGAAGGCAATGGTTAGCTGGGGGCAATTAGCTCACTTAGTTTTTATGATCTTTGCAGAAGGAAAAGGTTAACTAGCTCACTTGCAAAGAGCTCCGGTTACAAATGCAATACTACATGAGGCTGGCTGGGGGCAGGCTGTTAATCAGTTACCCACGCATAAGCCGAGGAGGTCTTTTAAGTGCTAAAAACTGTGCTGGAAAACTCGGCTTACATGTGAGTCCTAGTTTCAAAGCCCATTTATAAAAATGGGCTTTGAAAGGGGAGTAGGGGGGAGGGAGACGGCCGGGCGCAGCCACCCACACACCCGCACGTGTGGCAACAACCCTGGCGAAAGTGTGTTGTGCGGCGGTGGAAAGGAACGGGAGGCGGAGCACGCGGGCCACTCACTGGTGCTGGAATGGTCATGGTTGAGACAGTGCAGTCGTGGAGCTGTCGGCGGGAGCGGCTGTGTAGGCGGGCGAGGTGGGGCGGCAGCTGTTCACGTTTCCCCTCGCATAGGCAGGGGGAGGCGTCATCGTGGCAGCGGCGGGCCGGGGCAGAAGCGTCGGGGCTGTGGAGTGGGGGGCGCGGCAACGGGGAAGGCAGGATCGCATGCACGGGAGGCCGCGCATGCATGGTGGAGGGGTGGGGCTGGGCTGGGGAGGGCAACCAAGCATGCGCGGGAGTCCGCGCATGCCTGGTTCAGTCTAACGCCATGGCGGCAGCCGTGCGGGATGCGCGGCATAGCCACGGCGCTAGAGGAAAGGCAGGAAAGAGGCTTGGAGGCGGAGGATGGGGGGAAGGTAAGGAGGCGCAGGGCAAGCGTTGTTCGGCCGGGGAAAGGGACGGGCGGGGGGGTGGAAAGTGCGGGGATGGCAACGGCTGTGGTGACGTGGCAGCAATGTGGGAAGGGGTCTGGGGTGAGGGGGGTTAGCGAGGGGTGGGTGGGTCCTTGCATGTCTGTGTGTGGTTGCGTGTGTGTTGTGGTGGAAGCGGCGGCGGCAGCAGCGGTGGTGTGGGAAGGCGTATGGGGGCGAGGGGAGGTATTTAGCAGTGGGTGTGTGAATGTGTATGTGTGGATGCGTGTGCGTCTCGTTTGGAGCGTCATCTTCGTGGGAAGAGGCCTGAGGGGGAGGGGGGTAGTAAGTGCTGGTTGTGAGCGTGGGGGGGAGCGGGAAAGGAGCACTGTCCCGAGGGCAAGGGGAAGGTGCCGGGAGGACTCACGGTGTAGGAAGGCTGCTTGTCTTTCTCTGCAGCGAGTCCCCTGGCGGGCAAGGCCGGGCCAAGCGAAGCGCGGCTCCCCATGGCCTGCTTGGCCCTTGAGTGGCACTCGGAGGGCGAATCAGGAACTGCTTCGCGGCTCCTGATTCGCTCCTCCGAGTTTTTATCACGGACAGGGCCCGCCATATCTCCTCCCCCTTAGGGCTTAGTGCTTTATTTAGACCGCTCTGCAGGAGCGGTTTAAAGATATACGGTAGGTCTATGGGAGAGGGAATGCTGCATAGCATAGTTGGATCTCGTGAGATCTTAGAAACTGAGAAGGGTTGGTGTTTGGGTGAGAAACCACCAAGGAAGACTTTGCAGAGGAAAGTAAGGCGCATAAATAGATGAAGCATGGACCACTGGTCCATCAAAGTCAGTCTTGTCCACTCAGACAGGTTTCGGCTCTCCAGGTTCTCAGGTGAAGGTCTTTCACATCACCTACAACCTGTTACTGGAGATGCCGGGGATTGAAGCTGGGACCTTCTGCGTGCCAGGCAGATGCTCTACCGCTGAGCCATGGCCTTTCCCGAAGCACCTTGCCTACAAGCCCCTTGCTGGGGTCACCATAAGTTGGTTGTGACTTGATGGCACATATGTACGTATATGGCACTTTCTCAGGTTTACACCAAGCATTAAAATTTCAGCTTCAGTATTTTAGAGCCTGACTACCAAGAGACAGTGTTGTTTGTTAGAGGAAGCTGAAATGATCTCAGCAGTTTTGGATTTGAAGAGAGTTAAGTTGCCCAGTCTAACCTTGAAACAAAGATGGGGGACCAGGCCTTGAATCCGAAGATCTCTTCCGTCTGTTCTGCCACTTCTGTTGCTGCAGGAAGGGAAGAAAGAGTTTTTTCTCTTGATTCCTGGCTCCTGATTTGCTTCTAACACAGTTTCTGAGGTTTGCTTCTCCTTCTTCCCTGTCCTTTTTGCTAGCCGATACTGTATTTGATGCCAGCACTGGCTGTGGCAAACTTTTTGGCTGCAATAGCTTTAGTAGGAGGGTGGAATGCGAGCCTGGTATTAATGTCATTTGTATTGACTAAAAGTATTAGGCCATTGGATTATCTAAAATCAAACTTAAGTTCCTGGAGGGGGTGAGTTGGCAAGAGTTGCCAACTCCCAAGTGGCATCTGGAGATTTTCTTCTATTGCAATTCATCTCAAGACCACCAAGACCTTCCCCCGGGAAGAAATGGCTGATTAGGAGGAAAGAATGCCTGGCATCACATTGAAGCACAATCTGTAAAACATTTTGCCAATGGAAGAGTGCTTTAAACATGAAAATTGACAGTTTTGATTTCTGAACATTCAAGTCCAAGGCAGTGGCAAGGTTTCGGTGTTCTGGAATTGCAGATAAAAGACAGTGTACCGTTAAAACTATTGATATTAACTGTACAAGTGTTCGTGTTTTGTTATTTTTTTTACTTTTTGTGTGCGCCTTGGGATTTACTGTTTCTTTCTCCTAGTGTTTCTTTTTTATCTGAGGGGCAGCATTGTTTGCCTTTTCTTCTTGGGGTCGTGTTTCTTTTAAAAGTTGATTTTTACAGTTCTTTCTTTCAGTGTTCAGTTTTACAGTTCTTTATTCCAGTGTTTTGTTCTGGGGTGGGTGGGCATTGTAGCTGTAAGAGTTGTCCATTCTTCCAGTTTGGTAGCTGTTGTACTTGTTATAGTAGGCTGACAACTTTGGGTCCTGTTGTTCTGCTCTGGTTTGCTGGCCTGGGTTCTACTGCCAGAGCTATTTGGTTCTACTGCCAGAGCTATTCTCACAGAGCAGTTCTGTCAGAGCTCTCTCAGAGTGTCTGGCATTAAGAGAGGAAGGGAAGGCAATTGTAAGCCGCTTTGAGACTCTTTTGGTTAGTGAAAAGTGAGGTACAAAAACCAGCAGCTATTCATCCTCTTGACTTTTCTGTATATGTTGGGGGTGGGGGGGCAGCTGGATGGGAGAGCATGTGATGATGGAGCATTTCCCACCCTCAGCTTATATGCGAGTATATACGGCACCTCATCTTTGATTACCGTTTCATGTACAAGGTAGAATGATTAATGGAAGTGTCCTTTTTCTTTCCAACAGGCAGCCAGATAAATTGGTGGTGGTGTGGACAAGAAGAAGTAGAAGGAAATCTTCTAAGGTTAGTCTTATTCAATAAAGTCAGGTTGCCAACCTGCAGGTGAGGCCTGGAGATTTCCTGGTATCACAGTTGATCTCTGGACTGCAGAGATCCAGTCCATGGCTCACTTTCAATCCCTCCAACCTGTTGTGAAGTTAGTAAACTGTGTCACAACATCCAGATACAGCCGTATGATAATTCTTTGCTGTATTTGGATATGGTTGGATTTGGATGTTGTGCCACAGTTTACTAATTTAACAGGATTAATTTTTGCTTTATATTCCCACTGTCATGATGGTTGTTCATGGTCTGAGGAAGAGTGCTTGCACTCGAAAGCTCACACCTTGAATAAATCTTTGTTGGTCTTAAAGGTACCACTGGACTATGATTTTATTGTGCTGCTTCATGCCAACACGACAACCCACTTGAATCTGTTACAGGAAAGGGCAACCCCATGTTCAGTTGGTAAGTCAATGTAATGTTTATAGTTATGGCCTGGTCAGGCTCCTTCTGGAAATTTGATGATATTTCAACCGTAGTTGATAAAAAGGATTTGATACAAGACAAAAGGCCCATAGTTACCTGGGCCAGGTCTGATCAAGCAGATTATCTTTTTCTGTGGATCGCCATGTTTGTCTGAAGTAGCACGACAAAAATTGAGTCTAATAGCACCTTTGAGAAGAAGAAGAAGAAGAAGAGTTGGTTCTTCCCTACCCGAAGGAGGCTCAAAGCGGCTTACAGTCGCCTTCCCTTTCCTCTCCCTACAACAGACACCCTGTGAGGTGGGTGAGGCTGAGAGAGCCCTGAGAATCCTGCTCGGACAGAACAGTTTTATCAGTGCCGTGGCGAGCCCAAGGTCACCCAGCTGGCTGCATGTGGGGGAGTGCAGAATCGAACCTGGCTTGCCAGATTAGAAGTCCGCACTCCTAACCACTACACCAAACTGGCTCTCTATAAGACCAACAAAGGTTTATTCAAGGCGTGAGCTTTCGTACACAAAATTATCAAGGAATTACCCCCACATATTCAGGAAGAAATCTTTTCAGACACACCAAAGGAACCTCAAACCAGGTACCTTTTATCTTCTACTGAAAATCCACAAACCTGGCAACCCAGGATGCCCAGTTGCCTCAGGCATAAACACTATCACCACGTGGGTATCTGGCTATATGGACTCTGTTCTAAGACCCTATGCTATCAACGCTCCTAGTTATGTTCTTGACATCTCCGACTTCCTGAAGAAAATACAATCTTTGAATAACCTTCCAGGGAATACTAATTTAGCCACCATGGATGTGGAGTCCCTGTATGCCAACATCCCACAGACAGAGATTCCCAACTGAAGGATCTACAACAAACCTTCTTGGAACTAAAGTACCCACCCAATGAGGTCAAGAAACAGATTAACAAAACTAGAAGGATACCCGGAGAAAACCTGTTGGAAGACAGACCCCAAAGTGACAATTAACAGAACACCACTAGTGGTTACATATATTTCTCAATTCAAAACAGTTCAGCACATTATCAGTGACTTACAACTTCTACGCTATTGGATAACGACAGTTCTCTTTCCCAAGTACTGCAGGGCAAACCTTTTCTTTGCACAGACAACTCCTAATCTCAAACAACTCCTCACTCACAACAATGCAACACCTAATGTGAACATGGACACGGGTCCTAGAGCTTGCAACAAACCCAGATGCCAACTTTGCTACAACATACACTGCAATAACACAATCACTGGACCTAACAACATAACCTATACCATCAAAGGCTTATTCACTTGCTCATCTGAGCATTGTATATGCCATTAAATGCCAGCAATGCCTCTCTTTCTCTACATAGGACAGACAGGTCAAACTCTCAGCCAAAGAATTAATGGTCATAAGTCTGACTGTTTATGCACTGGAGGTTTCATGCCAGGCTGCAGGCTGGAGTTTTATTCGTGGCAGGTTGCCCTACCTCTTCCTGCACCCACATGGGGGAGCATTTGGCCTGGTGTGCCTCATCTGCTCCTGATTTTTGCTCCTACATGGGAAGTGGGGCAGTGAAGTTCCCAGTGTATAAACGGTCTCTGACATCAAAAATCACAAGACTGAAAAACCTGGAGGGGAACATTTCAACCTTCCAGGATATTCAATAAGGGACCTCAGCGTAGCGGTTTTATTGCAACAGAACTTCAAGAACAGACTAGAAAGGGAGATTGCAGAAATGCAAGTTATTACAATGCTCAAAGCAATGGCATACCCTGGACTCAACAAGGACGTAGATTTTTTATCTCACTATACATGGATATAACCTCATTCAACTCTTATATCCAATTTCATTTTAATCCCCTCTTTTTATTTTATTTTATTTGGGACAATGTGACTGTAATGTGATGTTAGTAATATGTAAGGTAATTTCGAATGTAACTCTGTGGTCTCAGGGCAAGCTAACTGGCCAGCACTGCTTGTCACTTGCATGGAGGCTCCATGGATGAGGCCGGCCACTAGTCTCTTTGAATGATTTCTTTTCACAACTGGGAAAGTGTCTGCCCTTAATTACTAACATGCACAGCTTTATTTCTCCAATGTTTTTGTGAACTACAACTGAACTCAAAAAGACTAGTTAGCTGTTTTAGCTAAGAATATGGCATATGGCATATGGCATATGACACAGTTTACTAATTTGCCACTGATTTACCTTTTATATATATCTGTACTCTTATGATTCTTGTTCCATTTTTTTTGAGGAAGTGTGCCTGCACACAAAACCTCACACCTTGAATAAATCTTTCTTGTCTTAAAAGTGGTATTAGACTCAGTTTTTGTAATCTTCCTGTGTGTGTGTGGTTTTAAAGAATGTCTTGCAGCAGCTTGTCGATTAATTATGTTTAACTTGGACCATTTCTAATATATGCCTGTCAGTAAAAACAGCAAGTTCTGGAGATTCAGGGTTAGATCCCATCCCTTGTTTCTTTCTGCACTCTTTTTCCATTGTGAAGGCAACACCCTTGAGTTAAGCACTTCCACTCACACAAGTGAAAGACCAGTGTCTTTCAAAGAGCTGAAAACATTTGTGTGTCTATGTATGTTGTGTGCCTAACACAAGAATAATATGCTCCATAGCAGACAAAGGGGGGCGGGGCATCAGTGGCAACAAAGTCCAAGCCTTAGTAAAGGTTTCCTAAGGGTACCTGATGTGATTCTCTTGGCCAGATTACATTTGTCTCCAGAGTCCTAGATCAATAAACATTCGTAGGCCTTTAGTCATCCTGCCGGTAATACAAAGTATTATACATGTTATAACTTTCACCTAATTGAATTCTAGGAAGTGAGTCAAATGCCGGTCTTGGGTTATGGGAAAGTATTTGTGTTCAAGAATTATGTAAACCTTTCCCCATCTTTCCTGGATTGCTCTTGTTGACTTCTCATGAAGGAGGGAGGCAGAATATACTTCAGTAGCAGCCTGTGGACTGAAAATATGAGAGGATTATTTTAAAAATCTGTGTACTAGCGAAATCAAAGAATCGAATTGCATATGTTCCAGTTTTACCAAACTCTGTGGGGTTATAAAAGATTTAGCATAGGATCCTGTTCATTTCTATAGCTTTATTTTTATTTTTTAAAATTTATTTATCACATTTATATACCGCCTTCCCCGAAGGCTCACAGTGGTTTATATGGAACGAGAATAGTAACAGTACAGAGAAATCATAAATCATTAAACATGGAACAATAGAACAGTAATGGAAGACAATAAATTCATAACTAGAACTTGTTGGGCCCATGAGTGGTCGGTACAGGCATTAGCTTCAGTTTCATAAGAGGGAGGCTCAGGGGCCCAAGTGGAAGAAGATGGAGTTAGAGGGCCTCAACCAAATGCCTGGCGGAGGAGCTCCCTCTTGCAGGCCCTGCGGAACTGTTCTATATCCATCAGGGCCCTGATCTCCCCTGGGAGCTCGTTCCACCAGGTGGGGGCCAGGACAGAGAAAGCTCTGATCCTGGTTGAGGTTGCGAGCTTCCTTGGGGCCAGGGATCACTAGGCAGTTGGAAGTGGCAGAGTCTTTTTGAGGGGAATAGGCCGGGAGGCAGTCCCTCAGGTACACTGGGCTAGAGTTTGAGGGCGGGCCTTCAGTGTCATAGGTTCATCCTTCCAGAGCTGCCATTTTCTCCACTTCCAGGTGAACTGATCTCTTTTGCTTGGGGATCAATGTTAATAGCAACCATCACATGGAGGTTGGCAGCTCTATTGGTGGATGGAGCTTTAAAGCTTATACCTCAAAAATGTTATAGGCCTCTATTTCCTATTAGTCCTCAATCTAAAGTATTTTTCATTTCTGTTTTCCATTACAATAAGAAGGAACTATGCGCTGTTGTTGGTATTTTAACATTAAATTATGTACAGGTGGTATCTTGCCCCACAAAGATTCAATAGAATTTATGGAATGAATAGTTACAAATGTTGGCAGTTCAATATTATTGATTACTGTCTTAAAGCATTGGGACAAGTGTGTAGAGCAGGGGTGGTCAGATTGCGTCTGTCTTAAAGCATTGGGACAAGCGTGTAGAGCAGGGGTGGTCAAATTGCGGCCCTCCAGATGTCCATGGACTACAATTCCCAGGAGCATTCGCTGGCAGGGGCTCCTGAGAATTGTAGTCCATGGACATCTGGAGGGCCGCAGTTTGACTACCCCTGGTGTAGAGTGTATGAAGGAGATTATTTATTTATTTAGATTTATAGACCGCCAGTCCCAGCACAGCCGGCTTGTGGCGGTTTACATTAAAAAGATAAAAACAACGTAAAACCCCCAGTACAATCAGTGGTCAGTGGCAACAATACACAGACTACTTTCCCCAATGCAACCCTCAGACCTCCTGAGCAGCCGTTGCAGTTGTGCTGATGGGTGACCACAGGCGATGTTTGCCCTGGAAGTGCTGCAAATACAAGAGTTTTAAAGGGGTATAAAGGGGAGGGACTTAATTTTACTACCCTGGCCTCAACCAAACACCAGGTGGAAGAGCTCCGTCTTGCAGGTCCTGCGGAACCCAGAGAGCTCTGTCAGGGCCCTCAGTTCTTCCGGGAGCTCATTACACCAGGTTGGGGCCAGAACTGAAAACGCATAAGGAGATAAGCGGTCCCTCAGATAGGCAGGAATCAAAACCTTGTCCTTGATCCGGAAGCTAGCCAGTAACCAATGCAGTTGCCGCAGCATAGGCTGAACATGGGCCCTCCAGGATGACCTTGTGAATACCCTTACAGCAGTGTTTTGTATCAGTTGCAATTTCCGGGTCAGGGACAAGGGAAGGCCCGCGTACAGTGAGTTATAGAAGTCTAATCTGGAAGTGACGGTTGCATGGATCACTGTAGCCAGGTGTTCCAAAGACGGGTAGGGCGCTAGTAGCCTAGCTTGACGTAGGTGGAAAAACGATATTTGGGCTACCTTTGTGATCTGAGCCTCCATAGTCTGGGAGGCATCAAGGATTATTCCCAAATTCCTTGTCTATGGTACAGGTGCAAGTTGCACCCCATCCAGGCAGGGAAGGCGTGTTTCCTGATCCTGTCCCCTTCTGCCCAGCCACAGGACATCCGTCTTCGGTGGGGGGACCGAAAGCATCCCCCGAAAGCATCCCCCTTCCCTCCATTTTATCCTCACAACAGTCCTGTGAGGTAGGCTGTACTAAGAGCATCTGATTGGCCTAAGGTCACCTTGGTGAGCTTCTATGGCCAAGTGGGGATCTGGACCTGGGTCCAATGCTCTAAAGCAGGGGTAGTCAAACTGTGGCCCTCCAGATGCCAATGGACTACAATTCCCATCAGCCCCTGCCAATATTTGCTGTCAGGGGCTCATGGGAATTGTAGTCCATGGGCATCTGGAGGGCCGCAGTTTGACTACCCCTGGCTGGGCCACAGTGCAGCAGCTTGAAACCTGAGATCAGTGGACGTGGTTTCTCCATTTCCCCTCAGGCTTCCAGAGCCCAGAACATCTGGCTGATGTGTTTTTCTAGTCCTTGGTGCCCATAGCTTTGTTGTGCTCATGCAACCTTGTGAGTTTTCCTTGTCTCCATAGATTTAGAGCTCTGCACCAGGAACACTCTGTTACTACAGTACCGGAGGCTTTAGCAAGTTAGGGCGACGGATGGAATCTTATTTCCAGTCAGAGCATGAGTAAGCTACCCAAATATTTCCTTTAACCTTTTTTTTTGCAAGAGTAATCTTAACTTTACCTTCTGGTTGATAGCAGTTAAGATAGTTCAGACAGTGTCTGGGCTGGCCATGATCACTTACGGTGAAAAGAGCAAATGTGCCTAAAATATGGGGCAATGGGGTAAAAGATGGCGTAATGGGTTTCCTTCACAACCACAGGCTTTTGTTTTAGCGGTTTGATTTGTGTAGGAGACAGGCAATGGATGCTGCTGCCCAGTTGCATCATGGAGTTAGCATGGCTTCCCTCTTGCCTGTGGCTTGATTATTTGCCATCTGGTCTCCCCAACCCAATCAGAGAGCTCGCTTGATAGAACCCTCCAGAAGAGGACAACATCCACTCCTGCTTCCCCCTTCTCAACATTGCCACATTCTGGAGGAGGAGGAGAGGAGGAGGAGGAGGAAAAGAAGAAGAAGAAATGCCATCTTTAAGTTTTCTCTCTCCCCCTCCCCCCATCCATCTCCTCTTGTCTCCGGGAATGCGGAGCCTTGACCTTGGGTGCCAGGCTGTCTGGCCTTTTGAAGATTTCCCGTGTTTGATGGGTTCTCACGGGATGGGGAGTTGGGTTGGGAGTTATAAACTGTGTCTTATTCTGCCCTGCCTTAGTTCCGATGAGGTACTGAGTTATCATTCCTGTTATATTGTTGTTTAAGACCACTGAAATTGTGTTATTCAGAACCACTGTTAAATTATTGTTGATGTATTGTTGTCGGGGACCCGCTTGCTAACTGAAAAAACAGGGTGCCCCTTTGAAGAAAACGTCACGCCAGGCCTGGTGAACGATACAACAGGAACAAGCTTTATTTCAGCAACGTGGAGTCCGCTGGTATGGAGTAAGAGCTTCCACCGAACTCCAGGTGGAAGCTCCCTTTTATACAAAACCCACCTCCTTAGGCTGTATTGCCCCACCCAGTACTTGCGGAGGGAACATGCTGATACAATCATGACTCATGCACATATGCGAGGTTTTCCGGGGTTCCCGATGGCCCATTTTCCTGGAACAAAGGGCCATCTCCGGGCCCTTGTCAAAAGGTGGAGGGGGACATTGAGGTTCTTTAGCGGCCATTGCCACCTCAACGATTGGGTGGGGCGCCCAGCTGCCGGCTTGCCTATGATCACCATGCCCTACCTCCGTGATCGCGGGCGCCTCTGATGGCGGGGTTCGGTCCGGTTCCCAAGCCACCAAGGACCGAACCACGACATTCTGCCCCCCCAAAGGTCCATTCTCCAACCCCCCGGGACGGCCAGGATACCGCTTGTGGAAACGTTCAGTGAGTCGGGGCGCAAGGACGTCCGCTGCCCAGACCCATTCCCGGTCCCCCAAAGCGAAGTCCTTCCATTCCACGAGGTACTGCAACTTCCCCCTGTGGAGTCTAGAGTCCAGGATATCCGCCACCTCGTGGTGCTCCCCCCCCGGCAGGACCTCGGGCGCTGGCGGGGAAAACACGGGGTGCCAAACGTCACCGTCCGGAGTTTTTTTTAGAAGGCTCACGTGAAAGACGGGATGGATGTGCCGGAGGTTCTTGGGGAGCTTGAGCTTGACCGAAACTTCGTTGATCGGGGCCAAGACCTCGAAAGGCCCCAAAAACCGAGGGCCTAGCTTCTTGCTGGGCAAATTCAACCGTAGGTTCCGGGTGGAAAGGTAAACTCGATCCCCCGGTCGGATCTCCTCAGCTGGTCGTCTCTTCCGGTCGGCGTCCTCTTTCTGCGCTGCCTTGACTTTGTGGAGCTGCTCCTGCAGCGACTTCCAGCAGCTCCCGGCACGCTTCCCCCACTCGCGAAGGTCGGCCGATTCCCGGGCGGGGACCTCTCCAAGCTCCGGGAAGTGTCTCAGGTCTGTCCCGTAGACGACGGCAAAAGGCGACATCTCCGTGCTGCTGTGGTCTGCGTTGTTGTACGCGAACTCGGCCAGGGGGAGCAGGGGCACCCAGGTGTCTTGATGATAGGAACCGAAACACCGCAAGTACTGCTCCAGTACTTGATTAACCCGCTCGGTCTGCCCGTCCGTCTGGGGGTGGTAAGCGGAGCTCAGCCCTTGCTCGATGTCTAACAGGCGCAGGAAAGCTTGCCAAAACCGGGACACGAATTGTGAGCCCCGATCGGAAATCACCTTGTCCGGCAGCCCGTGCAGTCGGAACACGTGATCCAGGAACATCCGAGCCAACTGTGAAGCACTGGGGACACTGGCGCAAGGAATGAAATGGGCCTGTTTGGAAAATAGATCTACCACCACCCAGATCACCGTTTTCCCCTTGCTGGGAGGCAAGTCTGTTATAAAGTCCATGGAGATCACTGACCACGGCCGGGTCGGGACCTCGAGCGGGTGCAGCAGACCTTTCGGCTTGCCAACCCCCGGCTTGCAGGTCAGGCAGACAGGACAACCACTGACGTAAGCTTTTGTGTCCCGCCGCAGACTGGGCCACCAAAACCGCCGCCGGGCCAACTTCCGGGATTTTACGAAACCGAAGTGCCCGGCGGTCTTAGCATCGTGGCAGAGGCTGAGGGCTTCCCGTCGTAGCCCTTCCGGGACGTAGACAGCCTCCCCCCTCCGCCAGAGACCGGAGTCCAAAATCAAAGAGTCCCGGAGCTCAGCCAGCTCCTCGTCTGTCCCGTAGGCTGCCACTAGGCGGTCTCGGAGCGGGGCGGTCGCCGGGTCGGGCTCCCATTCCTCCCTGGCCCGACGCCTAGTGACGACCCCCCGTCCCAGCTGCTCCTCACCAAACACGGACCTGGTGCAGGGAGCGTACCCCTCCCCATAATGCGGCAGACGGGAGAGGGCGTCCGCGAGGAAATTTTCTTTGCCGGGGATGTGACCAAGCTTGAAATTGTACCGCGAAAAAAACTCCGCCCACCTCATCTGCTTGGCGTTCAGGGATCGCGGTTGCCGGAGCGCCTCCAGATTCTTGTGATCTGTCCAGACCTCGAACGGCTCCTCTGTTTCCTCCAGCCAATGCCGCCATTCGGTGAGGGCGAACTTAATCGCAAACGCCTCCTTCTCCCAGGTAGACCAGTTCCGCTCCGTTTCGGCGAATTTTCGTGAGAGGTAGGCCGCCGGCCTCAGCTGTCCCGCCTTGTCTCGCTGCAGGAGAACCGCCCCGGCTGCTGCGTCGCTGGCGTCGACTTGTACCACCATCGGCTGGGTTGGGTCGACGTGCAGTAGCGTGGGCTCAGACGCGAAAGCTTGCTTGAGGGCCAGGAACGCTGCCTCCGATTTCTCATTCCAGCCGAGCGCTGCGCTGGGCCGCGTGGCGCGAGGACCTCTCCCCTTGGTACCTAGCAAGTCCGTGAGGGGAGCCACTACGGAGGAGTATCTGGGGATGAAGCCTCTAAAAAAGTTAGCAAACCCCAGGAAGCTTTGTAGCTGTTTCCGGGTGCGGGGCCTTTCCCAGGCCAGCACCGCCTGCACCTTCTCGGGGTCCATAGCTATGCCCTGGGATGAGATGCGGTAGCCCAAATAGTCCAGGGAGGGACGGTGGAATTCGCACTTAGCCAGCTTCACGTATAGGTGGTTTGCCAGCAGGCGCTTTAACACCTCCCTCACCAGGGTCACGTGCTCTTGGGGATCTTGGCTGTAGATCAGGACGTCATCCAAATAAACAACCACCCCCTGAAACAGAAGGTCCTGCAACACCTCATTAATTAGACTCATGAAAACCCCAGGTGCCCCGCTTAAACCGAACGGCATCACTTTAAATTCGAATTGTCCCAATTGACAGTTAAACGCTGTTTTCCACTCATCCCCCTCCCGGATGCGTACCCGGTAGTACGCCTCCCTTAGGTCCAGCTTAGTGAACAGAGTCCCTTTGCCCAGCCGGGCCAGCAAATCCGGGATCAGCGGGAGGGGGTAAGCGTTCCCCGCTGCGATGGCGTTGAGGCCCCGGTAGTCCTGGCACAGCCGTCGGGACCCATCCTTTTTCCGGACGAACAAAACTGGAGCTCCCATGGGACTGGAAGCGGGCCGGATGAAACCTCGGGCCAGATTTTTACCCAAAAACTCCCGGAGGTCCTTGAGCTCACCCTCACTCATCTTGTAGATGCGCCCTTTGGGTAGTACCGCCCCCTCTGGGATGTTGATAGCGCAGTCCGTGCGGCGGTGTGGGGGTAGCTCGTCCGCTTCCCGCTCGCTGAAAACGGCTGCGAGGTCTCGGTACTCTGGCGGGACCTCGGGCTCTGGTTTCTCCTGCTGCGCCGCCGCCGCTCCCCTGGGACGCGCCGCCGTCCTCTTGTGGCTGGAATTCTCGTGGGGGACCCGATGCCGTGCACCCACCGTCAAGTCGAACTTCAGGGTCCCCGCCCGCCAGTCCACCACGGGGTTGTGTTCCTTCAGCCAATCCAGGCCCAACACCGCCCGATATCCCGCTACGGGGACCTGGATCAGCCACCGCAGCTCTTGGTGGTCCCCTATGTGGATGGCGATAGGACCCACCTCCTCCCCGAAAGGTCCCCCCTGAATCGGGCTGCCGTCCATCTGGACGAAAACCAGGGGAACCTTCCGAATGCGCTTCGGTAGCCCCAAAGCCCGGGCTATCTGGGGGTGGACCATGCTGTGGTCGCATCCAGAGTCCAAAAGAGCCTCCCCCACCCAACTTAGTCCGTTCTCCGGGTTCCGGAGCTCTAAAATTACCACGTTCGGAGGTCGCGCCTCATGCTGTAGGGGTTTTCCCTCGCACCGCGGGACCTGCTGCCCGGCGCCGTCTACAGCAGGTCCTGGCCGTTTCCCGTCGCCTGGGCGCTTCCCGGTTCGTTGCGGAGGTCCTCCGCCCGGCGTGCCTGCTGGGGGCGTGTCGCACCTCCCCCCTGGGAGAGCCCGCGGTCCTCCCCCCCTTGCCGTTGGCACGCTGCTGCGAAATGTCCTGACCCCCCGCATTTCAGGCACAGACCTTCCCGGCGTCTCCTTTCCCGCTCGGGGTTCGGGGGTCGTTTGGGGCGAGAGTTGTCGGGGCCCGGTCTCGGCGCCTCGGCTGACCCGCCTTTGGCCTCCCGGGGGGGTGCGGCGGCCCAACCCAGGCTGGCTTCCAGCTTGGCGACCACAAAACACCACCCCTCCAGTGTAGACAGATCTTCTTCCGTCCCCTTGATCACGGCCCATTCCCTGAGCTTCGGGTTAAGGCCCTCCCGGAAGTACTCGATTTGGGTCTCCTCGTTCCAGGAGAACACCTTGCCTGCTTCCCTCCGGAAAATGTCTATATAGTCCATAACCCCCCTAGTACCCTGTCGAAGTCCCTTGATCCGACTCTTTGCCTTGTCCTCAGCCTGGGGGTCCTGGAATCGTCGGCGGAGCGCGACCACGAAGTCCTGCAGGTCCCGAGTTGCCGGGTCGCCGCGCTCGGCCAACCCTAGGTACCACTGACCCGCCTTGCCCTGGAGACACGAGGCCACCCCCCAGACCAAGTCCTCGGAGTCCTCATACCGGTCTCCATACCTCCGGGCATGCGTCAGCGCGTGGAGGAGGAACTGCGGGAGGTCGTCCGGCGTCCCGTCGAAACGCGCCTTAAGCTCTGGGGGGGAACGTTTTGGAGAGTAGTCCGACCCCCTCCGGATCCGGGATTCTCGGCGTCCGCCGTCTCGTCCTGCTCCGCTCCACCGGCTACCAACTTGCCCAACGACGCTGTGCCGCTCCCTGCCTTGCACGTCGCTCCTGCGTTGGTCCGGCTCTCGCCGCCCCGTCGGCTCCCCCGCTCCCCCGAGATCCTCTGCTGTCTCGCCTCTCCGCTGGCCGTCTCGCCTACTTGGGACTGAAAACTGCTCCGGGTCGGGGTCCGGGGCCCGCTCACCAGTGCCGGGCTCGTCCTCGTCGCTGGAGACGTCCTCACTCGACGAGATCCCTTCCGCCGTTGTATTACCAGTCCCTCCGGGCCCGGCCCGAGCTTGCTCACGGGCTTCAGCTGCCTGCAAGCGCTTGGCCAAGTCCGCCATGGCCCGCCGCAGGTCCTCTAGGGATTCCTCAGGTCTTACCAGGCGAAGCGCCTGCCTCAGCTGGGTGTCCCAGGTTGGGGCCAACCCCCCAGACCTCGGCGCGCTCCCCGCCGTGCTTGGGAACCCCATGGCCCGGCGCCTTCCCTTGGCCGCCGCTGCCGAGGGTCTCGGGGTCCCGGACAGCTGCTCCTGGCCCCCCGATTTTCGGAGGAAATCTCCCGGGGACATTAAACTCATGTTCCCGGGGTTCGTGGGGGTCGAGACCGCCCCGTTGCTTGAAAACGCCATCTCTGGATCCGTCCCGATAAGCGCTCGGATGCGATGCCGACCCTGGAGTTCGGTGGGAAGCTCTTACGATGTCGAGGACCCGCTTGCTAACTGAAAAAACAGGGTGCCCCTTTGAAGAAAACGTCACGCCAGGCCTGGTGAACGATACAACAGGAACAAGCTTTATTTCAGCAACGTGGAGTCCGCTGGTATGGAGTAAGAGCTTCCACCGAACTCCAGGTGGAAGCTCCCTTTTATACAAAACCCACCTCCTTAGGCTGTATTGCCCCACCCAGTACTTGCGGAGGGAACATGCTGATACAATCATGACTCATGCACATATGCGAGGTTTTCCGGGGTTCCTGATGGCCCATTTTCCTGGAACAAAGGGCCATCTCCGGGCCCTTGTCAAAAGGTGGAGGGGGACATTGAGGTTCTTTAGCGGCCATTGCCACCTCAACGATCGGGTGGGGCGCCCAGCTGCCGGCTTGCCTATGATCACCATGCCCTACCTCCGTGATCGCGGGCGCCTCTGATGGCGGGGTTCGGTCCGGTTCCCAAGCCACCAAGGACCGAACCACGACAATTGTCTATGTTTGTATGTTAGGCCGTTCCATGTATCCCCCCGTGATGTTATATGTAAACCACCCTGAGCTGTATGGAAGTGTGGTATAAAAATCAAATTAATTAATTACTTAATTAAGTAATACCGTCAGGTTAACTTGCTAGCTCTCAATAAACTCAGTCTTTTGCACCAAGTCAGAGATTCGTGTTTTTGAGCAATCTGAAGAAACCTTACACAACCCCAAATCTAAGAGTGACAATGTAAGAGAGGAGATTAGGGAACAGACGCTCTGGGCCCCAGCATCAGCTGAGGAGCAGACCAGAAGGCCTCACAAGGTCTCAGCATGAATGTAGTCAGCTAAAGTAAGAGGAAACTTGAGCGACTTTATCCAGAGAGAGCTGCCTCTAGAATCTGACATCAGAAAATTGGCCTTTTTAGGTGAACTGCTGATGACATGAAGGAGAAGCTGAAACGCTCTGGAGAGCCATCTTCTTTCCTTTTGTAGTCCGTCTAAAAGCCAGCCATCCATCCATCCATCCAACCATCCATCCATTGTATTTATATACCACCCTCCCCTGAGGGGGGTATATAGTGGAAAACTGCATTTCCAGGACCTGGAGGTCAATATTTGTGTATGCTGTTGTCTGTTAGTCCTCTGACCCCACATATTCTTGACCAGTCTTTTAATGCAATTTGATTCAAATAATTATGATTGAATTTACAAGGCTCTCCCCATTCTGTCTTCAGGCTCACAGCTGGCAGCCAGGAATAAAAAATCCATACCGTGGTGTGGTTGTGTGGCCGGTCCCTGAAAACATTGAAATCACTGTGACACTTTTTAAGGTAAGCATTTTAAAAAAACAACTGCTTGTTTGCAATCAGGGATTAATGCTAAACAAGAACACTTGTTTTATGGCCATTAATGCTGAAGTTTGACGCATGCCCTATGGCCGGGTTGCCCAACCTTTTTGACCATGCGAACACCTTTGGAATACTGACACAGGATGGTGGTTGAAATGGCTGCCCCAAAATGGCTCCTGCAGGAGGCAGAGCCAGCCATAAAGTGGCTACTAGGGTTGTGCGCGGCGATGTCAGGATTGGCCTTTCCAGGCCGGTGCAGCCAGCGCCACACCGTGGGGCATGGGGGGAGATGCAGGTGCCAGTGCGTAACTCGGCGCACATAAGCAGACATGAAGCTCTGCATGTGTGTGTGTGTGCTGAGTTACGCACCGGCGCCTGCACCTCCCCCCACGGCGTGGCACTGGCTGCGTCAGCCTGGAACTGCCAATTTGGACGCCGCCGTGCTCAATCCTACTGGCTCCTATAGCTTTCCTTTCAGATCCCTGTGCTGGGGTGGCCCCTGCTGCCAAAGCAGTGCTTTGAAAGAGTATGGAGATGGCAACATACCTCTGAGCATTAGAAGATGCCCCCTGAAATGCTGAGCTGTGTGATACTTTAAGTCAGGCTTTCTCAACCAGGTTTTCAGGAAACCCCTGGGGTTCCGTGACAGCCCTGGAAGACTTTCCTGAATGGCAATCAATTAATTTTTAAATATATATTTTTTAATTTGTTGAACATTTATCGGGTGATATAATTATACATGGTCATGTTGACCCGTTACCCCTCTTCCAAAACAGGGGGTGATGGGCCTGGTGGGGGTGGGAAGGGGAAGGACCCCAAGTGGGTGTGGACACAGCTCTGCTTCCGGACCATATTCTGCACTTTTGGGGTTTCCCAAAGCCTGAAGAATGTTTCAGGGGTTTCTCAAAAATGTTGAGAAAGGTTGCACTAAGTCCACTGAAGGCAGTGGCTTAGATGAGTGTAACTCTGTCTAGATTTGAACTGTGAGAGTCCCAAATAGGTGTGACTCAGTCACACAAGATATATATTGTGATACCTTGTATATAAGAGCCTCTTGTGGCGCAGAGTGGTAAGGCAGCAGACATGCTGTCTGAAAGCTCTGCCCATGAGGCTGGGAGTTCGATCCCAGCAGCCGGCTCAAGGTCGACTCAGCCTTCCAACCTTCCAAGGTTGGTAAAATGAGTATCCAGCTTGCTGGGGGGTAAACGGTAATGACTGGGGAAGGCACTGGCAAACCACCCTGTATTGAGTCTGCCAAGAAAACGCTAGAGGGCGTCACCCCAAGGGTCAGACATGACCCGGTGCTTGCACAGGGGATACCTTTATCTTTACTTTGTATATAGGTAAAGTTGGAGGGAGGCTCCTTGGAAGATGGCTGGATCCATCTCAGAGAATTTGTAAAAACTGGTGAGTAAATTGCTGAGAATATTTGGAAACTGCATTGATTGAAAGCTCCCAAAAATTTAAGCTCATCTTTGATTGCTGCCGGTCACTGGAAATGTATCATGGTGGGAGAAAGTGCCATCAAGGCCCAGCTGACTTACAGTAATGTTTTTTTCCAAGCAAGAAACATTCCAAGGTGGTTTGCAGTTGCCTGCCTGCGTACAACGACCCTGCTGTTCCCAGATGGATTCCCATCCAAGTCCTTAATAGGGCCAGCCTTGCTTAGCTTCTGGCATCTGATAGGATTGGGCTATCCTAGGCTATCCAGGTCTTTGCAAACTGCATCACACAGGAATTTAGCTATTATTATTATTATTATTATTATTATTATTATTATTATTATTATTATTATTATTATTATTATTATTATTATTATTATTATTATTATTAGATTTATAGCCCGCCACTCCCTCCCTATGAGGGCCAAGTGAACTAAATTCCAAGGAAGATGCCCAAATGGTAAACATTTCAGCCAATAAAGGTGTGTCAGCATCCATCTTTTTTTCTGTCAGCCTTAGGGATAACTGATAGTTCAAAAATATCTGATTATTGCTTATCGGAGAAAAATGTTATTTAGAAAAGTTGCCCAGAATGAAGCTTTGTTGACATTTAAAGAATTACAATCAAACTTGCCATTTTTTAGAATCCAATATGTTCCTTTAAAATAGAGATCAAACTGTGTCTGCACTTAGAAATATATTGAAATAAAGGGGAAAGTAGTTGGAAGTTGACAAAGTGCATGAAGCTGTCAGGATAGCTTAATCCTTCAGCAGAAACCACGAGAATAATCACAGGAGTAAACAAGCCCCGACCAGGACAGATAAGATAATAAAACAAAGTGCAAACAGGACAGGATTGTGGAAATCAAGATACGCAGAAGAAGAAGTGATCAAGGTAGAATCCTTGTTTTTTGTGTAATGGACGGTGTCATTTATGTATCTTTGTGATATTAAAGCCTGAAGGATAACTGGCTGCCGTTTGTCAGTGATGTGGCTGAATCTAAATCAGGGCTGTGCAGGGAAGGGAAAGGAGCTTTCATCCTTGAGGCCTGCTGGAATTTGCTAATTGTAAGTGGCGGTGGGAGACGGGGGGTTAAAGGAAACCAGCGGGAACTATATCGGATCAGAACAGGCAGTGCTGAAGTAGATAGTCCAGTGACCAGACATAATGTAGGGCAAATCATTTACTGGTGTATGAAGAGGAATTTGGTGAGATTTGTTTGTAGTGAATCCTAGCCCTTCTGGAATCCAAAGTATAGTCTGCACAGGGCTTTTGACCCAGTCCAAGTTTGAATGAATCCCGTCTACACTGAATTCAATTTGCATTTTGATTTTGGGCACTTTAAATTTTCCCTCTGCAACAAACATGATTGATTTGTGGTGACCCTACCTTTTCCTCGCAATATCCTGGAGTGGATATAAGCCTTGATATTTCAAAAACTGCCGTGAGTAAATGTGCAGCTCTTTGTTTTTTGCAATTTAGCATCCTGCCTCGTGCCTCCAACACTGTAGCAAAGCAGTCTACCCTGATTGCCCAGGGCGCCAGTTCAAAGTCTTCCTGGTTCATGGTTGCCAGCCTTGTCATAAAGTGACTGCGCTCCAAAAGTCCTAACTTCTCTTAGCAGAAATTTGCCTCTGGGATGTATTCCTCCTCCTCTGCTGTCGCCAATCCTCTCCCTGCCCCCCTCGTTCAAGAAAAGAAATAAAGAGACTCCTGCTGTGCTTGGCTCCCGTCCCCCTTCTGAGCTTCCCCAATCAAGTGCAGAACATTTCCTGTTTCAGTGGGCGGGGGGGGGGACACCCGAGTTCAAATCGATCTGAATTCAGCAGGATCCACAAAGAAATAAACAAAGTCAGTGCAGATAGGATCCAGCATAATTTTCCTGCTAATTTATGTTACTTAATTTGAACTAGGGGGGAGCCTAGCACAGCCAGGGGAGTGAGGGACAGGGCTAGGTTCCTACCAGAACACTTTCCTGCTCTTGTGCTTGCAGAAGGGAAATAACAACAAAAATTAACCGCAAAGATGGAGGATATGATTTATCCACCAATTCTTTTTTTTTTTCTTAAAAAAATAATTAGTGCTCACTGGTTTTTAAAAATTGTGGAAAAACTGCCTAGGATTTTGGTGCAGTTTGTATGTGGGAAGCAGTTTTCCAGGGAATCCTTGTCCTGCAGGGTCGCCATAAGTCGACTGCAACTCAGTTGCTCTTTTAATCAATAGTAGCCCCCCAGCTGGGGGGGGGCAGTAACCCTGGCTGAGAAGGACTGCTCCCAGTGCATGCAAGACAAGTCAGGAAATAGGGAGTGGGTCACGTGTTCTCTACTAGCAAGAAGGGGGGCTAATTTTATACCTTGCCTAGCCCAGTCTTGTCAGGTCTTAGAAGCTGATCACGGTCAGCCCTGGCTAGTATTTGGATGGGAGGCCTCCGAGGAACACCAGGGTCGTGACATGGAGGCAGGCAGTGGCCAACCACCTGTGAACGTCTTGCCTTGAAAACCCAGTGGGGTCACCATAAGTCAGCTGTGACTTGACAGCACTCTCTTCCACCCGATTTTTGTACCCGTTTACTCTGACTGCATCCAAAATAACTACTGGTCTTCTGATTCTGTACTTACATTAATGCCAGTAATAGTCCCAACTCCCCCTAGGCGCATATCTTTGAAGACTGTGCAATGGCCATTTTTGGCCACTGTTTTTCCCTCTTGAGCAGTGGTTCTCCACCTTCCTAATGCCGCGACCCTTTAATACAGTTCCTCATGCTGTGGTGACCCCTAACCATAACATTATTTTTTTATTTACTTATTTATTTATTAGATTTTTATACCGCCCTTCCATACGGCTCAGGGCGGTTTACACGTAACATCATACATGGAACGGCCTAATATATAACATAGTCAAATACAACAGTAACCTAACAGTGGTTCTGAACAACACAATATCAGTGATCTTACACAACCACAATATAACAGGAACAGTAACTTAGATAAGGCCCTTAGAGAGGACAGACTGGAGGCAGTTTTAGTTCTTTTCACCAGCGATTCCCCAAGAGAGCAGTGAAGGTCTGCCATGTAGTTCTGCCAGCCAAAGTACTCAAACGGCCCTTTATCCCAACCGCAAGGGCTTGTACTGATTAGACGCTCAAGATCACCGCCAAACTGCTGGACTGTTATTCTTGTAGTGGGAAAGTCTGCCGATAGAACGTTTTGCTGATACACAGTGATACAGAAATCTGAGACGACGGCTTCATAAAACATAGGAAATGAGCTGGGCAGAATACGGACAAGCCACGTGTTTTGGGGAAATGCTAACCACACGTGAAGCTTTCTTATATGGAATCAGACCATTTCTGAACCTCAGGCTCAGTATTGTTTACTCAGACTGGCAGTGGCTCTCCAGGGTCTCAGGCAGGGGCCTTGCATGTCACCTCCTGCCAGATAACTGGAGTTGCTCCCAGATTATTTAATTGGACACGTCAGGTAGTCAACCTGGGACCTTCTGCATGCCAAGCAGATGCTCTACGACTGAACCATGCCCCCTCCCCATTCTGAAATTGTGAGTGGCTGTTGAAATGGTGTTATTGTTAGGATTGGAGAGTAAGTCTGGGCTTTGGTTATTCATGAGGATGTTAAGTGTGGTCTCTTAGCAGCCACCTGCACATGCTGGAGACCCTACTTATGCATTCAGTTGGAGTGGGGGATTTGGCTGACTGTTTCACAGAAGCCATAGCCTCCTCTTGAGCAAGGGACATGACTCTTATGGTAGACATCACACCTCCAAAAATGCCCTTTCTGGACCACCAGAATTAGCTCGGAAAAGATCTGTGGGAGTTTAGACAGCAAGGCTGAGTAGGAGCGCCAACTTCCAGATGAGGCACAGACATCTCCCGGCGTACCTGAGAGACCGTCCCTCTGCCTCTACCCCCCAAAAGAGCATTACGCTTTGCCACTGCCCACTGGCTGGTGACCCCTGGCCCCAAAGAAGCACGTTGGTCCTCAACGAGGGCTAGAGCTTTTTCCATCCTGGCCCCCACGTGGTGGAACGAGCTCCCCAAAGAGATCAGGGCCCTGCCCGAACTCCCAAAATTCCTCAGGCCCTGCCAAAGGGAGCTCCTCCGCCAGGCATTTGCCTGAGACCGACCACAGGCCCCCCCTCAGACATCCCCTCCATGGCCTGAACCAGTCTGGCCTCTTTAAGGGCCTTAGCTAAGTTCCATTCCTGTTATATTGTTTAAGATCACTGAAATTGTGTTATTTAGATTATTGTTGTTGTTGTATTTGGTTATGTTATATATTAATTCATTCCATGCATCCCCCATGTTGTACGTAAACCGTCCTGAGCCATAGAGCTTCTCTATAAGCCAATGGGTCTGCTCAGCACCACCCAGTCAAAGGTTTGTAATGTCTGGACCTTCCCTTGGTGGGAAATGTAGAGCCTTTAGTAGTTTAATATTACACTTGCATAAAGTTCTTTCAAGATGAAAGGACTTGTATATTCCGCGGCCATATCCTCTTACCAATTCAGAATCCAGTCCTGGTTGCCAATTGTTTATGGACCAAACACCGAGCTTTAAAAGCCTTGTCCAACACATCTGAAGGAATACCCTCCTGCTTGTAAAGATCTGCTAGAGACACTGCACTACTCTTTCCTTTCTCATCTTCATGGCCACTTCTGAGCACATGTTCTTTTGTGGTCCCCATAGTTATGGAACCAGCGGGAATTCAGAACTGAAATTCAGACTGAGAGATCGAACCCGCTGAGGGAGTGTCAAAGTTATTGTTGAAGTGCTGTTCTAATTGTTCCAGTTGGTGTGTCGTTGTTATTGTTATACTTATTATATTGATTTTGATAGTGTTCTATGTAAATGTTCCAAAATGTTTTACGTAAACTGCCCAGAGCCGTAGGGAAGGGTGGTATAAAAATATAAATAAATAAATAAACAAATAAATACCAGGGGTAGTCAAACTGCGGCCCATGGACTACAATTTGCTGGCAGGGGCTCATGGGAATTGTAGGCCATGGACATCTGGAGGGCCGCAGTTTGACTACCCCTGTTATATGCTCCAGAAGACCTCGAAGCCCTGTTTCTTTTACTGACTATTGTGACAAATGACTCCATCCTGCTGTTTTAGATTCATGTTAAAGCCTTATGAATATTGAGGAGGTGTACTAACATCCGGCACTGGAAATTGTATTACAAGATGCTGTCCATTGAAAAAGAATGGATATATGTCTGGTTGAATGGTAATTGCCACCCGGTTATGGGAGCTCCTTTTAGAGTCTCGGGGATGAGATGCTGGAGTTGGCAGTTGAGGAAGGTTGAGAACTGTATTAGTCAAGGCTGAGAAAAGGGCACTGTAACTGTGGGAGCTTGAAAGAGAGAGTTTACTGTTATGTAGATTAGTAAGGGTTGTTTAGACTAGCGATCCCCAACCTGTGGGCTGCCGACCACATGTGGTCCGTCGACTAATTGGAGGTGGGCCGCGAAGGACACCTACTCCCCCCCGGCCCTTTAATTCACCCCCCCGGCCCTTTACAACACACTTTCGGTGTCATTGTCTCCCGTCACTCCCAGATGGGACTATCTCGTTGCAGAGAAACAAGCTCAGGGTTCCCATTGATTTGTCATTGTCATGAGTTAAAATTCCCATGAAAATAAAAGGTTCCTTATGTTCATTGTTGTGGCGTGTCTGTATCTTATTTTGAAGGGATGTTTAAACATTACCATAGCGATCAGAGAGCGTTAGGGCAGTGGTTGAGAGTAGAGGAGTAAACTACCCCCCCCCCCACCGGGCCACAGTAAAATTGTCAAGCATTGAGTGGTCCCCGGTGATAAAAAGGTTGGGGGCCACTGGTTTAGAATATGTTCCCCCTTCAAGGATCGCTGCCTTGCCGTGGCAAGGGGGCTTGCGTAGTTCAGTGAAGCTATGAGCTATGCCGTGCAGGGCCACCCAAGACGGACAGGTCAAAGCTGAGAGCTCTGACAAAAGGTGATCCACTGGAGAAGGAAATGGCAAACCACTCCAGTATCTTTGCCATGAAAACTCTATGGACAGTTCCAATAGGCATAACGATATGACGCCGGAAGATGAGCCCCTCAGGTTGGAAAGTGTCCAATATGCTACTGGGGATGAGCAGACGGCTAGTACAAGTAGCACTAGTATGAATGAAGCGACTGGGCCAAAGCCGAAAGGACGCTGAGTTGTGGAAGTAACTGGTGGCGAAACGACAGTCCGATGCTGTAAAGCAGTGGTCCCCAACCCACGGGCCGCGAAGGCCTTGGCGCCGGGCCGCAGCTCCTTCTTCCCTCCCCCCCCAAAGCGAGAAGCTCGCCAGGCTGCAAGCAAATCGGCCGCCAAAGCGGCCAATTTGCTGGCGGCCTGGAGGGGCCGGGAGGGGGAGCCGCGGCCGCCGGCATGGTGGCAGCGCAAACGTGCATGCGCGGCAGTCCGTGCATGCGCGTTTGCGCTGGGGCTGCCGCGCGTGTGCGGGCCCCGGGCCGCCCTCTCCCCCCACTCCGGCGCAGCGGTCCACAGCAGCCGAAAGCTTGCGGACCGCTGCTGTAAAGAGTTTTATTCCATAGTAACTTGGAACGTCAGATCCATGAATCAAGGCAAGCTGGACGGGGTTAAACAAGAGATGACAAGATTGAAGATCAATGTTTTAGGAATCAGTGAACTCAAATGGACAGGGTGAATTTAATTCAGATGACCATCAGGTATACTACTGTGGGCAAGAATCTCTCAGAAGAAATGGAGTAGCCTTCATAATCAATAAGAGAGTAGAAAAAGCAGTCTTGGGATACAATCCCCAAAATGACAGAATGATCTCAATTCGAATCCAAGGCAAACCATTCAACATCACAGTAATCCAGGTCTATGCCCCAACCAGTGCTGCTGAAGAGGATGAAGTTGACCAGTTCTGTGAAGCCCCACAGCACCTTCTAGAAGCAACGCCAAAAAATGATGTGCTTATCATCATAGGGGATTCGAATGCTAAAGTAGGAAGCCAAAAGATAACCGAGATAGCAGGCAAGTTTGGCCTTGGAGTACAAAATGAAACAGGGCCCAGACTGGTAGAATTTTGTCAAGAGAATACTATGGTCATAGCAAACACTCTTTTCCAACAACCCAAGAGACGACTCTACACATGGACATCACCAGACGGTCAACACAGAAATCAGATTGACTATGTGCTCTGCAGCCAAAGATGGAAAAGTTATATCCAGTCAATAAAAACAAGACCAGGAGCTGATTGTGGTTCAGATCATCAGCTTCTTGTTGCAAAATTTAGGCTTTAATTGAAGAAAGTAGGGAAAAGCAATAGGCCATTCAGGTATGAACTAAATCATATCCCCGACAAATATACAATAGAGGTGACAAATAGATTTAAGGAATTAGATCTGATAGACAGAGTGCCTGAAGAACTATGGACGGAGGTTCGCAACATTGTACAAGAGGTAGCAACTAAAACACTCACAAAGAAAAAGAAATGCAAGAAATCAAAATGGCTGTCTGAGGAAGCTTTCCAAGTAGCTAAGGAGAAAAGGGCAGTGTAAGGCAAGGGAGAAAGAGAAATATACAACCAATTGAATGCAGAATTCCAGAGAAAAGCTAGAAGAGATAATAATGCCTTCTTAAATGAACAGTGCAAACAAATAGAAGAAAACAATAGAATGGGGAGGACCAGAGATCTTTTCAAGAAAATTGGAGATATGAAGAGAATGTTTCATGCAAAGATGGGTATGATAAGGGACCAAAATGGTAAGGACCTCACAGAAGCAGAAGAGATTTAAAAAAGGTGGCAAAATTATACAGAAGAACTATACAAGAGCAAGCTTAACATCCATGATAACCACAATGGGGTAGTTACTGACCTGGAGCCAGACATCCTGGAATGTGAAGTCAAATGGGCCTTAGGAAGTCTGAGCAACAATAAAGCTAGTGGTGGTGACAGCATTCCTGTTGAACTATTCAAAATCTTAAGACGATGCAGTAAAAGTGCTACACTCAATATGCCAACAAATTTGTAAAACTCAACAATGGCCACAGTATTGGAAAAGGTCAGTTTACATTCCAATCCCAAAGAAGGGCAATGCCAAAGAATGTTCAAACTACCGCACCATTGCACTCATTTCTCACGCTAGCAAAGTTATGCTCAAAATTTTACAAGCTAGGCTCCAGCAATATGTGGACCAAGAACTTCCAGAAGTACAGGCAGGATTTCGAAGAGGCAGAGGAAATTACCAACATACACTGGATCATGGAGAAACCCAGGGAGTTCCAGAAGAAAATCTGCTTCATTGACTATGCTAAAGCCTTTGATTGTATGGAGCACAACAAATTGAGTTGGGAATACCAGAGCATCTTATTTGTCTCTTGAGAAACTTATATGCAGATCAAGAATCAACAGTGAGAACTGAACATGGATTCACTGATTGGTTCAAAATTGAGAAAGGAGTTCGGCAAGACTGTATACTGTCACCTTGCCTATTTAACTTATATGGGGAGCACATCATGAGAAAGGTGGGATTAGAGGAGTCACAAATTGGGATCAAGATTGCAGGGAGAAATATCAACAACCTCAGAAATGCAGATGATACCACTCTAATGGCAGAAAGTGAAGAGGAACTAAAGAGCCTGTTGATGCGGGTGAAGGAGGAGAGTGCAACCTAAATGGACTCCGAGGAATGGTAGAGGACAGGAAGGCCTGGAGGATCATTGTCCATGGGGTTGTGATGGGTCAGACACGACTTCGCATCTAACAACAACAACAACAGAATATGTTAGATTGTCAGTGTATCCTACAATCAGTTGAAATTGTTGATCAGACAGGGCAGAGAATGTCAGGAGAGAAGCCATCTTGAGAAGATGGCATTTCACCACCTCTGCTAAGTCAAGCTACTAGCACCCTACTTGGCCCTACAACATCTAGCCACAGTGATCCATGTGATGTTCACCTCTAGACTGGACTTCTGTAACTCTCTCTATGCAGGCCTACCCTTATCCTTGATCCGGAAACTACAACTAGTGTAGAATGTTGTGGCCAGGATTTTCACTAATACACCATGAAGATCCCACATCTGGCTGGCTCCCAGTTGAATTCTGGATTAAGTTTATTCCGGATTAAGCTTAATCACCTTCAAGGCCATACACCGTCTGGGCCCAATGTACCTGAGAGACCACCTCCCTGCCTATACCTCCCAAAGAGCCTTACGGTCTGCCACCTCCAACTGGCTGGTGATTCCTGGCCCCAGAGAACCACGGTGGACCTCAACAAGGGCCAAAGCCTTCTCTGTCCTGGCCCCCACCTGGTGGAATTAGCTTCCCGAAATCAGGGCCCTGTCTGAACTCCCACAATCTCTCAGGGCCTACAAAAGGGAGCTCCTCCACCAGGCATTTGCTTGAGGCAGACCGGCCCCAAACACCCACTGCCTCCCCCCCCCAGACACCCCTTCCAATGATGAAGAATCCAGCCTACCTAAAGCTGTGTCAATGTCCCTGTTCCTATTTAAATATTGCTCTGGTTGACAGGTTATGATTGTTATACTTGTTATATTTGTTTTAATATTCTATGTTGTCACCCCATGATTGTATACATAAACTGCCCATAGCTGTATGGAAGGGTGGTATAAACAAACAAACAAACAAACAAACAAATTTCTCTTAACATATCTTTTCCCTTTTCTGGATTGTTGTCAAATACCACCACCCCACGTTACTAGCCAAGATCATTTTTCAAGGCTGGCTGATTCTCTCACTTGGTTCAGATGGATGTGGATTTGGGGGGTGGGACGGGACAGAACGGAGATAAAGCTTGCTTTCATCCAGAATCTTCCTCTGAGACATCTCAGTGATTAATTGGAGATGGTCAGGAGGTCTATAGCCTGAGTTTGTATAAAGTTTTGGGTTTCATCTTTTCCCCTGACCTAGGGCTGCTAGGTCCTGGAGATTTATGGATGGAGCCAGGTGGGTACAGGGACCCCAGTGGGTACAGTGCCATAGAGTCCCCCCTCCATTTCCTCCAGGGGAGCTGATCTCTAGTCTGGACATGAGCTGCATTTCCAGGAAATCCCCAGGCCCTACCTGGCCGTACCCTATTCAGTCTCCTTGTTCCTAAATCTACTTTGCATCCTGTTATGCCTGTGTGGAGGAATGCTGCTATAAGTTGGATTTACTGAAGCTATGAGAAATTCACATCTACACTAATAAGTCCCATAAGTGTATTTAGAGAGCTGGTTTTCTTATGTTCTGGGTACATGGAACTGCCACCAGAACTTTATTTAACAAAATGGGCGGTAGCAGAAAGAAGGGGTTCTGGGTATTCACCACAACTGCCAGTCAATGAACAGAATATATTTTCTATAATGCAGAAGTCTTTGTCTTTGCTTGGAAATTTGTCACTAGACCAGAATCCCAAGGACCAAAGTGGTAATGCTCCCTTCTCCAGCCTGCCTCTGAGTTCTTGGGAGCTGCAGAGAGGAGGGCGGAGCTGGTTGCAAAAGGTCAGTTACTTCAGACTTCAGTTGGGTAACTTTCTCACAGCCATTGCTGTGAGGTCTGTGTTTCCATATATTACAAGACTTTGCCTCTGTTGAAAATGCTGCTGTAGAGATTTTGTGTGAGCAAGTACCCTGTCCTGAAGGGCCAGGCTAGCCTGAAACTCAGAAGCTAAGCAGGCTAGTATTTGGATGGGAAGCCCAGGGTAGTGATGGAGTGGCGGACAACGGCAAACCCGCTCTGTCCATCTCTTCCCTTGGCCCACATAGCCCACGTGAGCCTGGCCTTGTCAGATCTCAGAAGCTACGTAGTGTGAGCCCCAGTTAGTACTTGGATGGGAGACAAGCAAGAAAATCCCACCGCAAGAAAAGCAAAGCTTCCTTAGAAAAGTTTCTTTATTCGAGCAAAGCAAGCCGCTACACATAAAGCATAGTTAGAACTAACACACAAACTACTAGTGGACACATACAGAGTTCAGGGGAGGTGCCCCCCTTCCTGGGAACATAAAACAGATACCATGTCAAGGAAGTCACAACATCTTGATAACAACTAGGGATGAGAAAACAACGGGAAGAAGGGGATCCAAAGGGATGTGTGAGAGCCTCTGGCTTGCTTAGAAACTACGAAGGGAATTCGTCCTTGGGTGTCCACTAAGCCCAGGCATGGCAAAGTATAAAATCAGAGCAGGACTACAGACTACACAATCATGGCAGAAAGGCATGTGGGTTTCTGACACTATGCAGAGGCTGGCAATGGCAAACGGGCTCTCAGCGTCTCCAGCCTTGGAAAACCTACAGGGTTACCAAATGTTGGCTGCGTCTGGACCCCACTGTCTGCCACCAAGAGAAAGAACTTCAGATGTCAGGTGTAAAGTATTGTCCCGGGTCCCCAGTGTGTGAAGTACGACCAGAAAGCATGGCAGGGGGTTTTATGCTCCTCTCGCAGTGCTAAGATCACTTTCCTCACCCTCTTTCTTGTTTGGGTTCATGGTATTAAAATGCAATTAACTCACATTATATGTTTAAAGAACAAAATAATAAAATTATTTTTTTTTAAATGGGACCATGGCGCTTAGAGTTCTCACCATCTGGACTGCTGTCCGGAGAACCCGTTGGCCATCTAGTAGGAGTGTGGGGGACCAGCAACCGCCTCTGCATCTCCTCTTTACTATGGCAACTCATCCGCTTCCGTCTGCATAGGGAACAGCCAGCCCTCAACATTCAGCTGCAGTTTTTGTTCAGTATAATTCCCTTTTGTATCTGTTCTTGTTAGCGTACCGGGAAACAGACAGTGGGATTCAAGCCATTGATCAGAAGTGGATTGAAAATTGTATTGCTCTCTTCTAGGATCCCCACGCTGAGGAATTTGAGGACAAAGAATGGACGTTTGTCATAGAAAATGTAAGTGAGATTCTGGGTCCTTTTCTCTCTTTAAAGATATGTCCTTTGTACCTGCAAAGTCTGCACTCAGAAACTTGCTGCGGTTTGCAGGAAACTTCTGATATCTGGCATTGTTCGTTGCGTGATTTTCCTGTATTCTGTGTGTCTCTGAGCCCTCTAGGAAAGATGATGGGTCATATCACCCGTGTCCTGAAAGATCTCCATTGGTTGCCATCTGTTTCTCAGTACAATTCAAAGTGCTGGTTCTTACCTCTAGGGCTGTAAAGAGTTTGAGGAGTTGAAGAACCACCTCCTCCCATCCGGACCATCTGGCCACTTAAGATCTGCATCCCAAATCTTACTCTCTGTGCCCCACTGAGTTGCAGTAGAGAGGAGGGCGTAAGTGTCTCGCCTCCAGAATGCCCTCCCCGCTTTACCTTTGCCATGCTGACTTTCAGGTGCCAAGTCAAAATGCTTCTTTGCACCTAGGCTTTTAACTAAAGAGGTTTAATTTTTGGCTGTTTTTAGTTTCTCTGTTTCTATCCTGAGGCCTCTTTCATGGATATTTTCAGAAGGCTCAAAGGTGGGATAATGCAATCTTTCTTCCCTGGCTTGAGTCTAATATCTTGTTTGTATGTTGATAATTAATGGTGTTCGTATTATTGTATTGTATTCTTTATTGTATTGCTTTACATTTTTAATTATAAGCTGCCTTTAATAGGAATATATAAAGTCCCTCCCTGGTGGGGTTGTGTGTCTGATGAGGCGCCCCCAGCTTCCTTCTAGCGCCGGAGTACCCCTATAGGCCTACTTAGTGAATAGATCAGGTCTTAACAGGGAAAAACAGGGCCAGTCCTGCCCTGGGGAAAAACAAGGCAGCTGCTGTGCTGGTTTTTGGGGAGTGGCAAACTATCAGCGGCAGCTGAACACCTTCCTGTGGATGAGTGCCCTTCCCCCAAATGCAACGCCAAGCCATTGGCCATTCGCCATTGGGGGATCTTCTACTGCTGTGCACCAGATAACAGTAGCTTATTAGTTGCTTGTGTCAGTTATTGTAAATGAATTGTTTTAGGCTATTAATTTTTATCTTGTTTCATTAAACAATGTCAACCAACCCCGAGCTGGTTGGGGCAGTATAGAGATTGTAAATAAATAAATGATTACAGTGATAACCACAGTAAAGGTTCCTCTGGGCACAGCACCAGGAGAGGCCGTATGATTTGTCATTCTGTGATCCTGTGCAAAAGGGAGGAGTGGGGCGGTGCCTGGGACCCTCCGGACAAGTAAGCCCTCGGCAGCCCCCCAGGGGCGCGGAGGGGGAGTGTTAGGAACTGCTCAAAATCTGTCCCTTCCCAGAAAACGAGTCTGTGTTCCTTTTAAAAGAATGTATTTTGCAAATGCGGCCACCAGCACTGGTTTAATATGCAACCAAGAATGGGGGGTGGGGGGTGGAGGGGGGGTGTATTCAGAGATTAGGAATCTGTAACCCTTTCCTTTCCTAAACAAAGTTCCATGGCTGCTTTCAGTCCAACGAAGTCTTCAGAATTGTGTATGCACACAACAGCTTATTATACAGGAACACAGCATTGTTGGTTTTAAAGGCACCACTGGACCCCAATTTATTTCTGCTGCCTCAGTCCAAAATGGTGACCCACCTGAATCTACCTTTCCTCTTCTGACACTTTCCTGCTGAAAATGACACTTGTAGCAGCTTTTGCTTCCACTGGGGAAACTTAAGAGTATCAGGAGGGAATGGAAGGACCAGGTAAAGAAGTTGTGTCTAGTGAAGTTTCAGGAGGGCGGCCTTGTTGGTCTGCAGTAGAAGAACTAGATTCAAATCCAGAAGCACCTTAGGAATCAGTAAGATTTCCAAGGTATAAACGTTTGAGAGTTAGCTCTTTTCTTCTGACAAAGGGCACTTTAATTCTCAGAAGCTTATTTATACCTTAGAAATATTGCTGGTCTTTCAGGTGGTACCAGACTCCAGTCATGCTGTTATCACTGCAAATAAACTGTGTTCCGTTTTGGGCCCCCCAGTTGAAGAGGGACGTAGACAAACTGGAGCGTGTCCAGAGGAGGGCAACAAAGATGGGGAGGGGTTTGGAGACCAAGACGTATAAGGAAAGGTTGGGGGAGCTTGGTCTGTTTAGCCTGGAGAGGAGACGACTGAGAGGGGATCTGATAACCATGTTCCAGTATTGAAAAGGGTGCCATATGGAGGACGGAGCAGAGTTGTTCTCTCTTGCCCCAGAGGGACGGACCAGAACCAATGGGATGAAATTAATTCAAAAGAAGTTCCATCTAAACATCTGGAAGAAGTTCCTGACAGTTAAAGCGGTTTCTCAGTGGAACAGGCTTCCTCGGGAGGTGGTGGGTTCTCCATCTTTGGAGATTTTTAAACAGAGGCTGGAGAGCCATCTGATGGAGAGGCTGATTCTGTGAAGGCTCAAGGGGGTGGCAGGTGACAGTGGATGAGCGATAGGGATGTGAGTGTTCTACATAGTGCAGGGGTTGGACTAGATGACTCATGAGGTCCCTTCCAATTCTATGATTCTTTGATTCTGTGAATGTGTTGAATAAAGGGATAGAATTAAGACAACTGAGGTGATGAATAGATGGAATTTAACATATATTGTACATATATAAAAACCAAGGGAGGGAAGGTGGCATTTTATTGCCCAATGTTATTATGTAGAATCAGCCTTCAAAAATGACATGGACAAATTGGAGAAGGTTCAGAAGAGAGCGATGAAGATGATCCAAGGCCTGGGGATCAAGGCTTATGAGGAAAGGCGAAGGGACTGGGGAATGTTCCGCCGGGAGAAGAGGGGACTGAGAGGGGATGGGATTGCTGTCTTTAAGCATTTGAAAGGTTGTGACTTAGAGGAGGGCACGGAGCAGTTCCTGTTGACCTGCAGTGATGGGGGGAAATTCTAGTGAGCTCCCCCTCCTTGGCAGTCTTCAATCAGCGGCTGGACAGATCCTTCTCCTGGATGCTGGAGGCTGATCCTGCACTGAGCAGGGGGTGGGACTAGATGGCCTTGATGCCCCTTCCCCCTCTATGATTCTATGGGTCTAGTTCAGCAGTGGAAGGGGCTGCCTCAGGAGGTGGGGAGCTCCCCCTCACTGGTCATCTTCAAGCTGCGGCTGGACGGATCCTTCTCCTGGATGCTTGAGGCTGATCCTGCACTGAGCAGGGGGTGGGACTAGATGGCCTTGATGCCCTTCCCCCTCTATGATTCTATGGGTCTAGTTCAGCAGTGGAAGGGGCTGCCTAAGGAGGTGGGGAGCTCCCCCTCACTGGTCATCTTCAAGCTGCGGCTGGACGGATCCTTCTCCTGGATGCTTGAGGCTGATCCTGCACTGAGCAGGGGGTGGGACTAGATGGCCTTGATGCCCTTCCCCCTCTATGATTCTATGGGTCTAGTTCAGCAGTGGAAGGGGCTGCCTAAGGAGGTGGGGAGCTCCCCCTCACTGGTCATCTTCAAGCTGCGGCTGGACGGATCCTTCTCCTGGATGCTTGAGGCTGATCCTGCACTGAGCAGGGGGTGGGACTAGATGGCCTTGATGCCCTTCCCCCTCTATGATTCTATGGGTCTAGTTCAGCAGTGGAAGGGGCTGCCTAAGGAGGTGGGGAGCTCCCCCTCACTGGCCATCTTCAAGCTGCGGCTGGACAGATCCTTCTCCTGGATGCTTGAGTCTAATCCTACATTGAGCAGGGGGTGGACTAGATGGCCTGGATGGCCCCTTCCCACTCTAGGATCCTGTGATCTTGCCTGAAACTGTGAAGTATTTGTCTATATTTATTATATGGCAGAGTTGCATGCAGGAAGTGTGAAAAAGTATGTATACACACAAAAATGTATACCTAGAATTAAACTTTTGTTGGACTTAAAAGGTGCCACTGGACTCAAACTTTGGGAAATAGTGTTATTTTAAAAATTGCTTTAATGCCTAAGGCAATGTGGAATATTATCAGTGTGTAAAATAATATTATCAATATTATTTAAATATATGATATGCTTGTTGAGATGAATTTTTTTTAACTACAATCAACCTTTGCAAAAACGAAATAAATCACTTACAAATACTTCCAAGCGAACTTTAGGGAAAGTGTTAGAATAATCTCTTTTCAAGGTTAACAGCACCACACAGTGGTGAGAGGCGAAATATAAAACTTTGGAAAAGGAAGACGCATCTTTGCCTCAGATGTTGCCTTGAAAAAGTGCATCATGTCGGGCATGTTGGTTTAACATCCAAATAGCCAAGGAAGGAAGGAGGGCACCACATTTTACATGTCTCTTGTTGGCGAATTAAATGGCTAAAGTACTGTACAGAATTGTGTGTGTAATTTTAGTTTTGGAAACAACACTGTAGTTGGTTGAAGTTTACCCTCCTCTTCCCCCACCCCTCAGGGCCTAAAATAATGAGGAGGAGGGAAGCCAGATCTCGGAAGCTGAGCAGACACCAAGGAAGGCTCTGCAGAGGAAGGCCATGGCCAACCCCCTCTGCTTCTCCTTGAAAGCCTCTTGCTGGGGAGGCCATAAATTTGTTGAAACTTGACAGCAGATATGTATGTAAAATAAGGAGGCTCACGTGAATGAGGCTTGTTCTAGGGTTGAGTGATGAATCTTTTCTCGAGGGGTTCCATTCCGGGCTGCAGGAGTGGAACAGGTTCAAGGGACAGGTGAAAGATGGTGCTCCCGCATGTTAAAAAAAGGTTCAGATCTCTACCTGCAGCTTGAAGTCGGAATCTTATGAAAGATATTATCACTTGGTCTTGCTGAATGTACATTTGTTGTTGTTAGGTGTGAAGTCGTGTCCGACCCATCGCGACCCCATGGACAATGATCCTCCAGGCCTTCCTGTCCTCTACCATTCCCCGGAGTCCATTTAAGTTTGCACCTACTGCTTCAGTGACTCCATCCAGCCACCTCATTCTCTGTCACCCCCTTCTTTTGCCCTCGATCGCTCCCAGCATTAGGCTCTTCTCCAGGGAGTCCTTCCTTCTCATGAGGTGGCCAAAGTATTTGAGTTTCATCTTCAGGATCTGGCCTTCTAAGGAGCAGTCAGAGCTGATCTCCTCTAGGACTGACCGGTTTGTTCACCTTGCAGTCCAGGGGACTCACAAGAGTCTTTTCCAGCACCAGAGTTCAAAAGCCTCAATTCTTTGACGCTCAGCCTTCCTTATGGTCCAACTTTCGCAGCCATACATTGCAACTGGGAAGACCATAGCCTTGACTAGACGCACTTTAGTTGGCAGGGTGATGTCTCTGCTTTTTAGGATGCTGTCTAGATTTGCCATAGCTTTCCTCCCCAGGAGCAAGCGTCTTTTAATTTCTTTGCTGCTGTCCCCATCTGCAGTGATCTAGAAACCCAGGAAAATAAAATCTGTCACTATCTCCATTTCTTCCCCATCTGTTTGCCAGGAATTGAGATGGCCGGATACCATGATCTTCATTTTCTTGATGTTGAGTTTCAAGCCAATTTTTGCACTCTCCTCCTTCACCCGCATCAACAGGCTCTTTAGTTCCTCTTCACTTTCTGCCATTAGAGTGGTATCATCTGCATATCTGAGGTTGTTGATATTTCTCCCTGCAATCTTGATCCCAATTTGTGACTCCTCTAATCCCGCCTTTCTCATGATGTGCTCCGCATACAAGTTAAATAGACAAGGCGACAGTATACAGCCTTGCCGAACTCCTTTCTCAATTTTGAACCAATCAGTGATTCCATGCCCGGTTCTCACTGTTGCTTCTTGACCTGCATATAGGCTTCTCAAGACAGATAAGATACTCTGGTATTCCCATCTCTTTAAGAACTTGCCACAATTTGTTGTGCTCCACACAATCAAAGGCTTTAGCATAGTCAATGAAGCAGAAGTAGACGTTCTTCTGGAACTCCCTAGCTTTCTCCATGATCCAGCGTATGTTGGCAATTTGATCTCTAGTTCCTCTGCCTCTTTGAAATTCTGCCTGTACTTCTGGAAGTTCTCAGTCCACATATTGCTGGAGCCTAGCTTGTAGGATTTTGAGCATAACTTTGCAAGCATGAGAAATGAGTGCAATGGTGCGTTAGTTTGAACATTCTTTGGTATTGCCCTTCTTTGGGATTGGAATGTAAACTGACCTTTTCCAATCCTGTGGCCGCTTTTGAGTTTTCCAAATTTGCTGGCATATTGAGTGTAGCACTTTTACTGCATTGTCTTTTAAGATTTTGAATAGTTCAACTGGAATGCTGCCACCTCCAGGGGGGGGGGAACCCCAGGCGGGGGGGACCCGCGCCTGCCCTGGCCTCTTCCATCCCCGTCCTAATGCCCATTGCATTTCTGAGTGCAATGGGCTATATTTCTAGCCAAAATATAAAATGGTGGTATGATTTCCCCCTCCTTTCCTATATATATTGTTCTGGTTTCAAATACTGTATTTTGAATTATTGTCTCTGTCCTAAATTGGGTGCCATGATCTGGGGAGGCCAGGCTAGCCCATCTCATTTGACCTTGGGAGCTAAGCAGGCCTAGTTGGTACTTTAATGGGAGACCCCCAAGGAAATCCACGGATGCTCCTCAGAGCCAGGCCACTTCTGTTAGTGTCTTGCCTTGAAAACCCTAATGGGTCACCAGAAGTTGGTTGTGACATGGCCATTCTTTTCGCGCGTGCGCACACACATACACAGACACACATACGCAAGGAGTCATGATAGCAGCAAAACCACAACACCCTTCAAACAAGTTTTATTTATTTCCTTCACTTTTCTCACCAATTCCTAAAGTAGCTGAGAACATTCCCCTCTTATCTGTTTTATTTTTACAACAGTCCTGTGAGGTAGGTTATGTTGAGAATGTGTGATGGGACCAAGATCACCCAGTCTAGGGGTGTGCGCTTCGGCTTGGTTCGGCCGCCTGGGCAATCACCAAAGCCCGAGGTGGCCAGCGCCATGGTGTGGAGAAGAGGGACAGAGCTCTGTGCCTGCGTGCAGCTTGTACGCCACCACCACCTCTCTGTGACGCTGGCCTCCGACGTGCTACTTCAGGCTTTGGTGATCACCGAGGCAGCCGAACCGAGCCGAGCCGAGCCGAAGCACACATCCCTAACCCAGTCATCTTCCGTAGTAGGGTCTGGATTCCAACTTGGGCCTCCCAGATCTGAGTCAAACACTTGAAACACTAGCATAGGGGTAGTCACCCTGTGGTCCTCCAGACATTCATGGACTACAATTCCCAGGTGTTTGGTGGCAGGGGCTCATGGGAATTGTTGTCCATGAACACCTGGAGGTTGACTACCTCTGCATTAGCAGATTCTGCATCCTGGGGAGCCTGCACAGGAACACAGAAGAAGATCATCAAGTCAGTTCATATAAAAATGACCTCCTCCCACCAATACCCACTGACGATTAAGCATGCTCCAGGAAGGGCTGGATTTTGAGCAAGTGAAACATTAGTGAATGAGAGAGAGAGAGAGGGTGTGTGTGGGGGGGGGGGCTTGAATTCTCAGCCCCCTGAATGCTTCTAGGATCCTGAAGTATGAAACTGGGCTTGGAGAGAAGAGGAATCTCCAAATGTTTTTCAGCTCCCTCTCCATCCTCATTGGTATGCAGAACACATATTCTATGATTCCCAAGAGAAAATCAGGTTTTTTTTTTTAAAGGTGCGGAGTGCAGGCACAGGGTTTGAAGTAAAGCCATGCCAACTCCAGTTCAGTGATAATCAGAAGTATGCTCTGCGTGCACAAAGGGTGCCTGAAATGGTAAATGGGGCACCGCAAGACTCACAACTGGAGAGCTGGGTGTAGTAGCTGTGCTCTCTTGTGCGCAAGGGTGTCTTTTTGTATATTGTAGAAACACAGTTATTCCCCTGGCAATGGCCTTTCTGGGCCTTATAATTGCAGTGGAGTTCAAACTTGAATTAGGCTGTAGCCCAATAAAGCTTTTTAAAAATATTAAAATGTAAATTCCTAAGGTTACCATTTTACTTCTAGGTAATGGATACAAGAGTTGTACAGCTTCTCTAGCTCTTTCCAACTAAAGATTACAGCTCTTTCCCCTTTTTTGGCTCTGAGTAGCTCATTTCCTATAAACAATTAGTTAACGCCTTGTCCAAAAGGTAAGGGCCCACCATCACCTTGGGCCCACCATCACCTTGACTCTGTGACAGGACAGCTTTTAGAAGGAATCCTCCATCTTTTCAGCACATGCAAAATTATTTTTGAAAAGGAATCAAGACAGTTGATTTTTGGTTAAGGAATACCAGCTGCCGAGGTTTTGTGCATTTTTTTTCAGCATGAACTGTTTTGGTTCTCTTTTTTTATTTAGCTTAAACTAAGAAATGCCTCTTTCAGAATTAAATGCCTGCATTTAATACATTTAGAGCAGCGGTTCAGACATGCTTTCCTGGCCTTCTAATTCCCCTGTCATATTCTCCCGGACGTGATTATGTGAAATGTGCCCGCATGCCTGTGTAAATTAGCCTGGGTCTCCCGGTCCAGATACAGCTCAGAATTAAATGCCAGCTTTGTCAGCCGTCTCACTCTTGTTCTGCTTTAAATTTAATAGAAAACCAGGAAACGGCTTGCGTGCGTCTTTTTAAATACAGAATTTGCTTACATTAGATGTCTAGCACTTGGTTCTAGTTCAGAAATCTTGGAGATTAGGTTTGTGCAGGGAAACCTTGCTGTACCTAGGGATGCCAGCCTCCTGGTGAGAACTGGGAATGCTCTGGAACTTCAGCTCACCTCCAGACTACGTGTTGGAGGGTGGACTGTGTGTTATTGTACCCCACCCAGGCCCCTCATCCTCCATTGACTCCTATCCCAAACCTCAGGGATGCTTCCTAACTTGGAGCTGGCAACCCTGCCCCCAACCCCATTGATGGCCAGGGAGGACCTGGAACTCTGTCTCTTGTCCTGAGTCCGCTGTTTATGACGAGAGGGGCAGGAAACCTCCTGCTGAGCATTGCATCAGCCAGACCTGACATGCCTCTCACCACAGTTAAAGTCGCATTGGCGGCAGCATACAGAGAATGCGAGGAAGGCCAGCTAAGGAGAGTGGTCTCCCTCCCTCCCTCCTTCCCTGCCCTGGGGACTCATGAGGGACTGGCAGTGGTAGCTTGGAGACAGCCTTTGTGGGAAGAGGCTGGGTAAGCTTTTATAGACAAGGCTGCCGATTCATTTAAGTCCTGACCCATCAGTTGCTGAGTGGAGCATGCCAGTCGTGACCCATTGGGATGAACCACACAGTGCTGTGGATGTGTTTGATATTTCCTCCCAGAGCAGCTTGTGCTGGAGTCGTGCTTAGTGCTCTGGGCCCAGGACCAGACGAACCAGGCTTCAAGCACATTCATGAGGCTTGTGGGATAACCTTTGGGCAGTCATGCTCTCTCAAAGGGGTGTTGTTGTGGGGGTCCGATGCACAAGGGAAGACGTGTACACGACCTGGGATCTGTGGAGGATGGGCAGGGTGACAGCAGCACAGGAGTTTATACCCTCCCTTTTCTCTGCTCTAAGGAGTCTCAAAGCATTTTATAATCCCCACAGCAAACACCCTGTGAGGTAGGTGGGCGTGAGAGAACTGTGACTGGCCCAAGGTCACCCCAGGAGTCCCAAAGCGGCTGACAGCAGAGTGAGGGAGGGGTGAGAGTGTTCTGAGAGTCATCCTTCCTGCCGATCTTCAAAAAAGGGAGGAAGGAAGAACCGGGAAACTACAGACCAGTGAGTCTGACCTCTGTGGTGGGGAAGATAATGGAGCAGATATTAAAGGGAGCGATCTGCAAACATCTGGAGGACAATTTGGTGATCCAAGGAAGTCAGCATGGATTTGTCTCCAACAGGTCCTGCCAGACCAACCTGTTTTCCTTTTTTGACCAAGTAACAGGTTTGCTGGATTGGGGAAATTCGGTTGATGTCATTTACATGGATTTTAGTAAAGCTTCTGATAAGGTTCCCCATGATGTTCTGATGGATAAATTAAAGACTGCAATCTGGATTTTCAGATAGTTAGGTGGATAGGGAATTGGTTAGAGAACCACACTCAAAGAGTTGTTGTCAATGGTGTTTCATCAGACTGGAGGGAGGTGAGTAGCGGGGTACCTCAGGGCTCGGTGCTCGGCCCGGTACTTTTTAACATATTTATTAATGATCTAGATGAGGGGGTGGAGGGACTACTCATCAAGTTTGCAGATGACACCAAATTGGGAGGACTGGCAAATACTCCGGAAGATAGAGACAGAGTTCAACGAGATCTGAACACAATGGAAAAATGGGCAAATGAGAACAAGATGCAATTTAATAAAGATAAGTGTAAAGTTCTGCATCTGGGTCAAAAAAATGAAAAGCATGCCTACTGGATGGGGGATACGCTTCTAGGTAACACTGTGTGTGAACGAGACCTTGGGGTACTTGTGGATTGTAAACTAAACATGAGCAGGCAGTGTGATGCAGCGGTAAAAAAGGCAAATGCCATTTTGGGCTGTATCAACAGGGGCATCACATCAAAATCACAAGATGTCATAGTCCCATTGTATACGGCACTGGTCAGACCACACCTGGAGTACTGTGTGCAGTTCTGGAGGCCTCACTTCAAGAAGGACGTAGATAAAATTGAAAGGGTACAGAGGAGAGCAATGAGGATGATCTGGGGCCAAGGGACCAAGCCCTATGAAGATAGGTTGAGGGACTTGGGAATGTTCAGCCTGGAGAAAAGGAGGTTGAGAGGGGACAGGATAGCCCTCTTTAAGTATTTGAAGGTTGTCATTTGGAGGAGGGCAGGATGCTGTTTCTGTTGGCTGCAGAGGAAAGGACAGTAATGGGTTTAAACTTCAAGTACAACGATATAGGCTAGATATCAGGAAAAAAAATTTCACAGTCAGAGTAGTTCAGCAGTGGAATAGGCTGCCTAAGGAGGTGGTGAGCTCCCCCTCACTGGCAGTCTTCAAGCAAAGGTTGGATGCACACTTTTCTTGGATGCTTTAGGATGCTTTGGGCTGATCCTGCATTGAGCAGGGGGTTGGACTAGATGGCCTCTATGGCCCCTTCCAACTCTATGATTCTATGAGAGGATTGTGACTGGTCCAATCTCCTCCAGCACAGGGATCCTCAACAAGTGGTCCTCCAGATGTTCATGGACTACAATTCCCATGAGCCCCTGCCAGCATTTGCTGGCAGGGGCTCATGGGAATTGTGGTCCATGAACATCTGGAGGACCACTGGTTGACTACCCCTGCTCCAGCACACTTCACTTGGAGGAGGAATGGGGAATTGAGCCCCACTCCCGATTTGAGTCAGCTGCTCTTCACCACCACACTAGGTTGATGAAGTGAAGCAAATTTGATTCTTGTGGTTCCACCTGAAGCATGCTCAGCTGGAAGTAAGCGGCAGCGATAGCCGTGGCATGGACAGAACCGTAGTCCTGTAGTGCTCTTCTCTCACATACTCAGTGACTTGGATCCAGAGCTCAGTTTCAACTTTCACATGCAAGGAAAAGACTGCAGAAGGCACTTGCACAAAGGCAAACTTACCAGTTGCATTTCCCGCTGTGCGCAATCTTCTGCAAACAATGTCCGGCACTAGAGAGGTGCTCGTTGCTGCAGAAGGCCTTTGGCAAGCAGAGCTACTCTAAGTTCATTTGTGTTTCAGCTCGCACTCTGGACCCAGGTTGGATTTCCAGCCTCCAGGTGGGGCCTGGAGATTTCTCCAGAATACAGAGATCAGTTCCCCTGGAGGAAATGGCTGCTTTGGAGGGGGGACTCTGTAGTGTTATATCTTTTTGAGCCCCCTCCCCTCTCAAAACTCCAGCCTTCTAAGGCCCTCCCACCCAGTCTCCTGGCATTTCACAACCTGAGTTGTCAACTCAGAAGCTAATACTTCTGGTCAAGGATGCTCACAAGTACGATGTTTTGACCTAGAAATGCAGCAGCTCCGTCTTTTTTACATACAGAAAAAATTAATTTGTATGAATCTTATTAAATAACACTTTTGGGGTTTGGGGCTATATTTGTTTGTGTATCTAATGTTTGACACGGTACCCTAATTACTGTACTTTTCTGTGAAAAGCGAGCAAATGGTCAGGCAACGTCTTGACATCAGCCACATGGAAGGCATTCATTTCCATAGTTCTGTTAACATATAAACTGGCCTTTGAAGAAGTTGGCAGATGGCATGAAAATAAGCTTGCTCATTAATTTTGAAACCTGCCCATTTTTCATTTTTGCTCCTTGAAATGTCCTTGATATTAGAATTGGGTTGCCAGCTGTGGGCTGGGAGCTAGCTAGAAATTTGGTGAATGGAAGGCAGAGTTGGGGGGGGGGGGTGCGTGCTCAGCGGGGTATAATGCCATAGAATTCACCCTCCAAAGCAGCCATTTTCTCTGTGGGAACTGACACTGGCCACCTGGAGGTCAGCTGTAACAGTGAGAGATGTTCAGGTGCCTCCTGGAGGTTGGCCAGTGACGTTGGGGAAAAGGGGGATTTGAAACGGATTAGAAGATTCAGGTGAGGAAGGGATAGATGACACTTCTGTCGGAGGGTATAACCTTTATGGACGCTTGCCTTTACCACCCCAAAAGTTATTCTTTCTTACGAGAAGGTGAACAAGAGAGAAGAATTTAAATCTTAAATTAAACTGGATCCACAAGATGTGATTTTTATCCAATATAACCCTGAGGTTTTAATTCTATATTTGTCTGTGACACATTTCAGCTTAAAATTTTGAAACCCCCCCCTTTTTTTTTTGCGATATCTATACTGCAATTGCTTCCACACAACTCTTCGTAGATGAAAGGTGGAATGGCACGGAGTGATGTTTTCTCATATATGTGTGTTTGTGTGTGTATGTGTGTGTGTGTGTGTGCGTAATAAACTCAATAACTCCTCCCCCCCAAAAAAAACAAACAAACACCATAACATTTACACTGGAATGAATTTGATGCCACGCAATTTTGACAGGTATTATTGATTCCAAGTAGTGAAGTCTAATCTGCCTTCTCAATTGCGAGAACCAATTTATTTAGACTTTTTTTTTGGGGGGGGGGGAGCTCTGCCACTTGCCTTCCAATATCTCCCCCCCCCCATAGGTGACAGTCTGTCGGATGAGGGGAAGGCAGCTGACCACGGCTGCTGTCAGTGATATTCGTTGCCAGCTGGAGGGAGGAGGCTGATAAACAGAGGCGGCCAGTCCTGGAAACAAACCTTTAATACGACATTAGGCACGTTTAAAAGCAGCAGTATGCACCGGCAATTCTTTGGAAATGTTTATTCATAGAAAATCAGCGGTAAAATATACTTGCTGGGACAGGCGAGAGACTTGAATCGGCATGAGGTCTTTCTCTCTTTCCCAACATCAAATATCAGAACGGAGGCCTGGTAATTGTTTTACAGTGGGGTTCTAATCATACTCCAGATGTAAGCTGAGCTACCTAACTTGCTTTTTAATGGGAAAGTACGTGTTTTTTAAGATGGTTTGACTTGCTACGCTTTTTGGGGGGCGCTTTTGAATGCATATGTGATATTTGCTGTTGATAGTGGGGAAAATTTATTTATTTCAAATGCTGCTTGCTGAGATAGCATTATATTATACAAATCTCATTTCATTGTGGGCACCCACAGGGCCGGGGGGGGGTGGATGATGGCTGTGCATCGTTACATCAGTGTACCTTGTGATTCTCAGCCAAGGGTGCATAGCAGGGTCCTCAAGGAAAAGGGAAACGGATGAAATGGTCATACATAGTCATTAAATGGGGAGGAGGGAAATTTGGCAAATGATTCCTCCCTCACTAGAGGGCAGAAGATTGTATTTAAGATTTTTCATCTCAAGGCAGTGTTTTACATAACATTTGAGTCTCCGTGCAAAGCAGTCATTTGGCAGCTAACTTGGTCAAAGTAAAGTATTTCGTTTTGTCTTTCTGCTGTGCAAGCAGCCCCAGGCCTGGTCTGAATCTCTTGATGCTTCTCTGTCGTGTCAGGTGAAGCCTCTTCCACTGCAGCATTTGATGCCGAAAGGATGGCCTTTAGAAGCCGGCCTCTGATAGTGTAAATGTGGAAGGGCTGCATAGGGCTGGCCCTTCGTGATGAACCATGAACGCCTAGTGACAAGGTCCAACTTGTGGAATCATTCTCAGAAATGTTACCTTATTATTATTTAGTTTTTCTATCCACAAACTCATACACATTTATATTTAGCCCAGTAGAATCATAAAAACAAACACACACAAAATAGCAACAATATCTAAGATCAGAGAACTTTTGCTTCATAATCATAATCATTTTAAAAGTCCTTAACATAATAATTGAGAAAGGATTTAAGTATCTTCAGATTTGGCCAACTTCACTGTTAGAATATATAATTATGGGCTTCAAAAACCTCCTGTGATGCTTCCCCTGTTCAGAACTTTGTTGCCCTTGCTCTTCCATGATCTTCCCTACAATGGAGGACTCACAAGACCAGTTGGAGAGGGGGGAATTGCCTCACCTTGTGTGACCATTTTTCCCTACCCTGATCTCTTCCACACTGCCTGAGCAAGGGTCCTTCATCTGCTTTGGCCTCGCGCAGATGACAATCGGATTCCCTTTCCTCTCCACACAACAACAGACACCCTGTGAGGGAGGGGAGGCTGAGAGAGCTCTGAGATTACAGAAGAAGAAGAAGAAGAAGAAGAAGAAGAAGAAGAAGAAGAAGAAGAAGAAGAAGAAGAAGAAGAAGAGTTGGCTCTTATATGCCACTTTTCTCTACCCAAAGTGGCTTCCAGTCGCCTTCCCTTTCCTCTCCCCACAACAGACACCCTGTGAGGGAGGAGAGGCTGAGAGAGCCCTGAGATTACTGGAGAAGAAGAAGAGTTGGTTCTTATATGCCACTTTTCTCTACTTTTATATGCCACTTTTCTCACCTCTCCCAGTGGACTGCTGATCCAAAAGTTTTTAAGATACATGTCTTTGAAAAATATTATGCCATGCAGTCGAAATTTTGGGGATAGTTTCCCTGGTGTGGTCTGCAGGTTAATTTCAACAAGTCCTTTTCAACGTCCAAATACATTGTTTGGGGTGAGGGAAGCAACCAGGTCTGTCCTGCGCAGAGTACCCCAAACATTCAGTGACTGCAGAGGACCTGATGTAGTTGCAGCAGCATGTATTCTGAGGCCAGTATTCTGATGAGTGGGGTTACAGTTAGGATGCCATCAAGTCACAGCCCACTTACCATGACCCCATAGACTTTTCAAGGCAAGAGACATTCTACGAGGGTTGGGCGCTTCGGTACGCCTTGGCCGGATAGTAAGATTTTATATTATTACTAGTGGCAAAGCTTGGAGATGGCAGCGGGGGGGGGAGGGGCTGAAAGGGAGCGTTGAGCGTGACGGTGGTTGTGATGGTGCGAGAAGGTGGCCAACAGTGTTAGGGCGCCTACATGGGAGGCAGCTGCTTGAGCCCTCTGCGGAGGAGATGGCTAATGTTCCCGGCCACCATGGTGAATACCAGCACGGGATCCATGGAGGAGGCAACCGGTCTGCACAGCCCCTGCCAGTGACGAGGAGGCATGTTGGCTGATCACTGAGCCACACAACTTACCTCCAGCTGCCTCCACATGGCTGAAGGGGTGGGGAAGAGCCTCTGAGTGGTCCTCAGTAGGGGAGGGCCCTTCCAGTAAGGGCCAATCAGAAGCTCCCTGATGCTTCTCGATGGCACACCGGCCCTCAGTGGAGAGGCCCCTCCCCCCTGAGGGCCAATCAGAGGGCCGGTACGTTGTCGGAAGCATGATCACAATTTATGTGGGATGATGATGACGATGATGATGACGACAACAACAACAGAGATTTCTAAACCTCTCTCTTCTATAAGGTTTGAAGCTGTATATACATACATATTGTAGCGGGTTGTGCACCCCGTCCCTTAACCCCACCCCTTTGGGCCGTTTTGTGTTTGGTAACGGGAGAAAACTTCCAGGCGTATTGGCTTCAATTGGCTTCACCATCCATCAACCTTTCTCCCTCCTCCTCCTCCTCCTCTCCTGTCTCTAACTCCCCTTTCCCCAAAGTTCTGCCCTCTTTTCCTCCCTTCCTGGTCCCCCCCCCCCTTCTGTCTGGTTCTCAGGCGTCCACCCTCTTGCCTGCCACTCTTTCCTCTCTCGCAGTCGTCCCACAGCTTCTCTCCAAGGGCTCACATGCTGGCTCTGCTCCTGCAACTGAGTGGGGAGCCGCGTGTTTTCCTTCCCCTCCCCTCTCACTCTCCAGAGTGGACCCGGTTTCTTTCCTAAGTCCGGGGACGTCTCTGTTTCTTTTCTCCTGTCTTCTCTGTCAGCCCCAGTCTCTATTCTTCCATTTGAAGTTGCGCCCACCATTTTAGAGACCACTTCTCCATGGTTTGCTCCAGCGTGGCTCTGTCCCTCGTTCTGTTTTCCAGCCGTTTCTCCTGCAGGCACCCACGTCCCTGGACACTTATATACTGTATTAATAACATTTACATTAAAAAATTAATCACTAAAAACCTATACTCCACCTGGCAACTAATTGTAACCATCAAAATACCTGTTCTCCCCTCCCCCCCCCACACACACTATCTTTAGGTACTTCAGTGGCGTGGACTGGAGGGGAGTGGAGAAGAACTGCAAGGATCGGAGAGTGGCCCTTTCAGTAGGTCTCCCTGGGCTTGGTGGAAGTGGGCGTATTGCAGGCTCTGTCAGGGCCCTGTTCTCAGGGGGCAGCTCATTTCACTGGGTTGGAGCCACAGGTGCACCTGTGGCTCTGGACATGTAGAAACCATGGAACATGTTCTCTTTCAATGTCGATTCTATAATGAGATTCGAACTAGTCTAATTCTTCCTTTGCTAGGCAGATTCCCAGGGCGCTCAGGAGAATTTTACATTTCTCTGCTGCTTGCAGATATAGAAAGTAACACAACTTATAGAGTTGCCAAGTTCTGTGCAGCAGCGATCAAAATTCGTAATAGAATGGTCTGTCTTAAATGAATCTGGGCAGCTGTGTTTATCTACCTTTTCTATTTTCTCTTGTTATCTTTTAAGATGTTTTAATTCCTGGTTTTAATGGATGTTTCTTATGCTGGTCTAGGACCGTAATAAAAACTAACACTGGGTTGGAGCCAGGGCCGAAAGGCTCTGGCTCTGGTCAAGGCCAGGCAGATGGTTTGGGGGCCAGGGACCACCAATAGGTTTGCGCCAGATAACTTGTGCTCTCTGGGGGTCAGTACCGACACCTTGAACTTAATCCGGAGCTCTGCTGGGAGCCAGGCAGCTGCTGAATGTGTGCCCTCGGTGGGCTTCTCCTCAGGAGCCAGAGAGCTGCAGTTTGCATCAGCTGTCATCTCAGGGTCCACGTCAGGGGTAGCCGTCTTACATTAAAGCAGGATAATAAGTTTAGTCTTGCTAGAATAGTTTTACCTATATTTCAGGGGGAGTTTTTTTGCAGAAATTCCTGTGTCTCCTGGAGACGTGGAGTGGAAGTGTTTTTTTCTACATGGCTTCAAAACGTCTGGACATTTTGCATCCTAGCCAGGCAATAAGTGGGTAGCCTCCCGATGGACTGTTTGGAAGTACCCAGAGATGTGAGGGTGGGACTGAGGAGAATAAGGTGTCGGGCAGGGAGAGTCCATGAGAGGGTTTAAAGGGAAAGCCCAACTGCCAAGGCAGCCATTTTCTCCGGAAGAAGTGGAATAAATGTTTTAAATAGGTGGTTTTTGTAGCATGGGAGTTGTAATTCTGGGAGATCTCCACCGCCCACCTGGAGATTGGCAACCCTAGGGTAGGATGTGCTTTCTTGCCAGGCTGTTTTCCGGCTCTTCTCCTGTTTGCCTGCCAACACTTCTCTCTTCTAAAAAAGACACCAACAAACTGCTCTAACAACCTGGCAGAATTCCAAATGGTCTATTATTTTTGCTGTAAGGGTTTAAGTCCTTTTGTTGGGAATGTAGGATAATTGCGTGTCAAAGACAGCGTCAAAGCAAGAGTAGCCCTATAACAATTATGTCCAGAGAGCATGGCAGAAAGGGCTGGGGGCAGACTCCGTGAGCCTCATCCTGTTTGTGAGTATTGACTCCAGTACCTTCGTTATTCCGAATGTGCACCAAGTTCTCGTTTAGAGGTTAATGCCTAATATAATTGACCTATGGCAGTTTTGTTTGGCTTTCCCCTCGTTTTAATGTTACCGTTTCCCATGCAGATTTCATGCACCCTTTCTCATCATGTTGTCAGTGTCCTCTTTGTGAGCCTTGGGTATAGAACTGCATCCGGAGCTATAGCTATCTGTTGTCCTGTTGGACAGTACTTATTATGGACTAGCTGACTGGAACAGGCAGAGCACATTGGGGTGCGAGGGGAAAAGGCATAGAGCTGCACACATCTTTGTCGGGTTCTTTGTGGCTTCAGCAGCTGAGTGGTTAAGAGACTTTTAAAGGCCACGGCTTACAGCCCCGCTGGTCTGGCACCAATAATTGGCAGCCCCCTGCAGTCTGCTATTTGGAAACAGAGGCAGCCAGTCGGAGAAATTGCTGACAGCTTCTCATGAGGTCGCTGTTACACTTGGTTTTGCTATTCTGTTATACCATAACCCTAGTGTAGATCAGAAATCAGATTTGGTCAACTGTTTTCAGGATTTTAACCTTTGTCGTTATAATTTCCAGAATTCACATCCTAGAACTTGTTGCAGTTCTCCTGAAGGATTTATTTTTTTAGTGAAGCAAGCCTTAGGAGTAAGTTGTATGTTTATCTACAGAACGTAGACCAGGGGTAGTCAAACTGCAGCCTTTCAGGTGTCCATGGACTACAATTCCCATGAGCCCCTGCCAGAGAATGCTGGCAGGGGCTCATGGGAATTGTAGTCCATGGACATCTGGAGGGCCGCAGTTTGACTACCCCTGAATTGTAGACAGAAAGGTATTGAGGCTAAGGGTAGCCTTGCACAGAGTGGGTACCCCAGACCTAACCCATAAACTCCATTCCATAACCCATTTTATGTTCAGGGGGGTGGCCATGTTGGTCTGAAGCAGCAGAGCAGAGTTGGAGTCCAGTTGTACCTTGATGTATCCATGTGCAACTACACAAGCTAAGCATTAAACATGGTTCTTAGTGGTGCCACTGGGCAAACTTTGTTTGCATTACTTGTAGGAGTTGTGGTGTTGGCTTCTGAGGAGGGTCCATGGGATCTGTTCTGGCTTTTTGGTCTAGGTTGTATTTTTATTTTATTGTAATGTTGTCTAGTTTTGAATGTTTTGTCATTGCATTTCTGTTGTTCGCTACGCAGGAGTAGTCAACCTGTGGTCTTCCAGATGTCCATGGACTACAGTTCCCATGATCCCCTATCAGCGTTTGCTGGCAGCAGCTCATGGGAATTGTAGTCCATGGACATCTGGAGGACCACAGGCTGACTACCCCTGCAGTAGAGCGCAGGGTACGATACACCCACCATGCAGTTTCTTGGATAGAATGGCAGAAGAAGGGGTGGTGATTTCTTCAGCTTCTCTTGTCCCACTTGGCCCTCTTTACTTTTCCTGACCCTTCATTTCACCTATCCTCAGGAACAAAACTTCAGTGAGTTGCAGCAGAATCAGAGAGTGGGCGAACCCCAGTCTGCAAAGTCTGTGGGTGGCTGGATACAGGCCAGGATTTCTGTATTACTCTTCCACAAACACTGTCAAGGCTAACCCTGAACAACAATTGCAATGTACAAATATCCAGCACAAAAGTTTTTACTTGCTCTAAAGCTGTGGTCCCCAACCCCCGGTCCGGAGACTAGCATCGGTCCGTGGATCAGTCGGTACCGGGCCGAGGCTCCTCCTCGTCCTCCTCCCCGGCTGCTGCCTCAACTTTGGTGCTCCCCAGCGGCCGCCATGGCTGGGGCTCCCCCTCGGCGTGGCACTGCATAGCTGCTGCTGGCAGTGCCCCCCAGCGGGTGGCAGGAAGTCAGGGGCGCTGGCGGGAAAGCACGTGGAGCAGGGGCTCAGGCAGCAGCGGCATGCCTCAGCAAAATATTACCCCCCCCCCGGGCCCCAGTAAAATTGTCAAGCATTGCCCGGTCCCCAGTGATAAAAGGGTTGGGGACCACTGCTCTAAAGCATTTGTGCACCTGGAAATGCCAGACAGCAACAGCGGTAGCCACTTGCACTGATTCACTCTTGCTGAAGCCCCACTTGCATTTCTGTTTGCACAAGACTTCGTGCAGCCGGTTTCTCAACACTCCAATATATAGGAAGGAAAGTGTTGCACAAGACCTTCTGCGAGTGGGACTGCGCTGTTCGTCCGGCTGTTTTTTATACCTCCCTTTCCATTCGGCCCAGGAACGCTGCAGGAAACATAGAACATCACATATTAAACAACAACAACAACAACAACAACAACAACAACAACAAGCCTTTAATAGCATATAAAAGTACAATATAAGAAGGGAAAGTGCAAAGGGATCCACTGCTAGTGAGAACAAAGGCAGAGTTCATGCTTTAGACATAATACATTCACGATCTCTCATGGCAAGATATAAAAACTTTGCTACTGGTTCAGTTATATCAGGGTTCTGGGATGTCAACAGAAACTGAGTCTTTCGTTCATCCGAATGCAGTTCTCTTTTACACAGCAGTGAGTTAAGAAATTTGGCTCTGAGCGAAGAATAAAATGGACAATGGAAGAAAACGTGTGTAACTGATTCTATACAGCATTGTCCACATGGGCACAGCCTAGCTGAATGCGGGATCTGTTGAAATCTCCCATATAGAACAGCAGAAGGTAGAGCATTAGTTCTAGCTAACATGAATGCTCTACGCTGTTGTGGGATGATTAGATGGTAGAAGGGCACAGCTAGGGGCTGAGAGCTTGGTGAGATCCCCAAGCTCAATGGCGAGCAAACGTTTCTAGCTTTACTGCTAAGTTCCTGCAGTTCTATGTCTGCGTTTAATTGAATTAAATGCAGTCTTTTCAGATAGCAGATACAAGGAGTCTAAAGATATCCCTATAGATTTAATTTTTCCCTCAATGTGTCTCAACCAAGTAGATGACTCATGTTCAGATAGCATGAGGGAAATTAGACTGTTGGGGTCAGATCTAAAATGAATGCGAAGCCAGAACTTGATTGTTAACAACCATGCTCTGGTTTCCAATAGTCTTTGGCTGGTTTCTAGACATAGGACTGCGTAAGAGACACAGTTCGGGGTCCCAAGGATTTTACGAAGGAAGACAGATGGGAGACTTTCGACTGCTTGGTTAAAAGCGTTGATCCAAATAGGGATGCCATAGAGCAGTTGGGCACTTAGTTTCCCATTGAATACTTTGAGGGCTGCTGGCACGTACTGGTTACCACTGGTGTAGAAGAAACGTGTGATTGCCAGGGCACTAGTTTTTGCAGATGTGATTGCATATTTCCTCTGTGTAGCCCAATTTGCATTATGGTGAAAAAATATTCCCAAGTATTTGAAGCTTTTAACTTGTTCAATGTTACCTCTTACATTCCATTTAAGAGGCTTCCAAGGCTTTCCAGAAACCACAATTTTTGACTTTTATTATTATTATTATTATTGTTGTTGTTGTTGTTGTTGTTATTATTATTATTATTATTATTATTTAATTTTAGACCACCCTTCTCCAAATAGGTCTCATGGCAGTTTACAACATAAATAGTTAAACACAATAAAATCCCACTAAAAACCCCAATTAACTTCTTCTCAAAGTTCAGAGCAAGTTTGTTTACCCATCGTCGTGCCTCTGCAATATTAAATAACAGTCACAACATATCAGTAACAGTTCTAACAATAAATATAAGTTTAGCAGATTACTATAATTAATTCATTTAACAATTTCGATGGAAGAACCCCTAGGGAGGTCAGGATCCTTCAGATTGTGGAGGGTATGGTTTGAGGGGGACTGCCAGATGTTTTATAGGGCAGATGTTTTGAGGTTGGATTAACCTCAGTCGAATGCCTGCTGGAGGAACTCCCTTTTGCACCGTTATCCTCGATCTGGATAGGCCCTCGCAGGGAATGCCCCATGGAAATACGAGGTACCAGGCTGAAATTCCTAGGTGTCCTGGCGCCTGGAATTGATCAAGCCCTGACCTAAGAATGTTGGTCTTAACTATTTCACTGGTTTAGGAAGCTCCATCTGATACTTATTGCCGCTGCACCCCGTTGCTCCAATTATGTGTTAATCCACCTACAAAGCTTGTCTGTGATGCTTAGATGTACTTCTGTGTGTGTGCGCACACACGTGTGTGCATTTGGCTGTGTCTACCCTGACCCGTATGGCCCAAAGTAGCCTTGGAAGCTAAGCAGGGTCGGCCTGGTGGGGACTCGGGTGGGAGAGCATTCAGGAAGTCCAGGTTGCTGTGCAGAGGCAATGGCCGGCCACTTCTGAGTGTCTCTTCCTTTGAAGGCCCCAGGGAGTTGCTGTAAATCGGCTGCAGGTTGACAGTGTGTGTCTAAAATATACAAGGATAATTCGCAGAGGAAATCGCGAGACATCTGGGTGTAGTGAAGACGTCGTTGGGGATGTAGAGCACTGGACATCGGTTTTTAAAGAAATGCCAAAGTTCTCACCATCGGTATAAGAGCAGCCAGCTGTTGCTTTGGGTGATGCCAATATGTGCCATGGCCACTGCCTGCAATTTGTGCCCCACAGCTAATATGAGGGGGCATGGAGGGAAGCTTACACCTTGAAACAAACTTTGTTGGCCATCAACGGTGCCCCTCAACATGTTGTTCTGCTGCTTCAGACCAACACGGACACCCACCTGGATCTCTCTGAGCAACAAAGATTAAGGGGTGGGTGACGAATGGTGGTTTAATTGGGCCTCCTGAAATTTCCTGGAAGGTTCACATTGCGATGGAACTTAATCACCGTGTCCTGATGAAACCTCTCCCTAAACGTTTAGTGCTGCTTGGCACACTGCAGCCACTTGATGGCACCCTTTGATTTAGTACGCAACCCGTCAGGGGGAGGGGGAGGGAGGGGGCTAGTGCCATGGAGCTGTAGTATTTGTAATGGAATAACATGCAAGAACTAAAGACTGCAAGGTATCTGGTTAATGTAGAGATGAAATGAATGAAACAGCAAGGCTAAGCTTTCCTGACCCTTCATGAGAGAATAGATGAAAAAAGGGGGGGGGGGGAAAGAATAAGCTATTGTGCCAAAGGGAGATGATGAAATTCAAGATCCACACACATAATCTCTGGCTCAGGCTCTGAAATGTTAATCCCTGGGTAGAATTATTTTGAGCTGCAGATTGCAATTTATCATCAAAATGGCACTGTGTCAAACAATGCTACTTGTATGTGTGATGTTCAGAACTATCCAATTTTAATATAAAATGGTTCACAGAGCACTGTTTAACATTTCAGTAGCAACTTGTAAAAAGTTGGGATCTTTTCTTCTCTGCTGCTTTCTGACCAGAGGTTTGTTTAAAACATGCACGTCTATTTTTCATAGACTTCCGCAGGCTCTTCTAAGTCCTATATCTTACGTGAGATCTAAGGGGTTCTTTTTAAGGAAATGGATTGAATTTCTTAATAACAACTCTAATAAAGTTAGCCAGCCCCCGAGATCTTTAGTGGAAGTGGAGCTGTGCCACCAAGAGATTTGATTCTGGTGATTTTCTGCTATGTCAAAGTGTCCAGAGCTGCTTTTTTGGCTTGCATATATCTTTATTACGGGAATGTGGGAAATATTTTATCCTGTCGATTGCAAAGTGTAAAATCCATATGCATTTCCCAGTGGAGTTAGTAGCATGGTGCTCTCTAAGAGTGTAGTAGTCTAGCTTCCCCCCCCCCATAGTCCCCATCCCCCCCCCACTTCTGAACACTAACAAACATCTTCAGCAGAGGAGAAATGCATCCTTGTGATGGAGACAGTAATCTTCAAGATTCCTTTTGAGACAACTGCACAGAAACAGTTCTGTGGGTTCTGCAACCACCATTATTATCCATAGATTCAAGGGGGTGGCCGTGTTGGTCTGGGGCACCTTTAAGAGCAACAAAGATCTATTCAAGGCGGGAGCCTTCGAGTGTGGGCACACTCCCTCATTATATTGTATCTGGAAAAGCGTGCCTGCACAGGAAAGCTCATGCCTTGGATAAAACTGAGCTGGTCTTAAAGGTGCCACTGGACTCTAAATTTGTTCTGAATTATTGTCGGTGTTTATCCAAGTCCCTTACATTTTTGTGTATGGAGTCCTTTTTCAGCATAAAACTCTCTAAACTGCATATCCAGACATCTGATTTTTTAAATTTTGAGGCAGTCCTCCCATGATTTAAAAATTAAATTAAATTGTAACATGGTTACAAGAATTGTATATGCATACATTTAAAACCCGTGACCTTTCAGATGTGCATTTTTTAAACCTGTTGATGTTGGCTTTTTGCAAACACATGGAAATGTGCAGGAGGAATAAAACAAATTCTAAAGATTCTGAACATTAAACCTCTGATCTACTACTACACAGTCCAAGACAGCCACCCTCTGAAACTTTCTTCAAAGATGCAGCGCTAAGATGGCCTTTCCTCTGCTGGTTGTGCTTCTCTATGGGACTGGGTGCCTTGTTTCATGCTGGCAGGGTTTGTCTCTGTCGTGCACAAGAACATTTTAATGTACCGGATGGGGGGGGGGGAGTTAATGTTGGCCCTGATTTAGAACACACACATTGTTAATGGCGCTTGCAAACAATCCGTAACAATGAAGTATTTAATGTACTGCGGTATTAGATCATTTCTGTTATGTGTAGTTCTGACAGCAAAGCAGCCCCCCCAAAAGTACAGCAGTGTGAAAACATGCTTCCCAAAATGTTTAGTCTTCAAAGTCACGCACAGGCTTCCCTCCGGCATTACCCACTTTTTGCTGCTGCTGCTGCTGCTGTGTCAGCATCCGTCTGATAGCGTCTGAGGCTTGCCGTTGATTAGCCAAAAGCAAGTTCCTTGCATGAGTCAAGTTATGACTTGGGTTTGAGCCTGCATATTTCAGGCTTGGTGCTTTGGTTAATAAAGTCAGTTGCTGCTGAGAAAATTACAGTGCAACCAGTTTGCTTCCTGGGAAGTCCAGGAACAAAATTCCCAATGGTTTAAACAGACTTGGGATGTGCACCTCGGCACAGCTGCCTTGGCGATCACCAAAGCCTGAGGCAGAGTGTAAGGAGGCCAGCGTCACGGTGCAGAGAGGAGGGACAGCGGTGGCAGCCCCCACTGCCTCTGCTCTCCACGCCATGGCGCTGGCCTCCTGCGCTCCGCCTCGGGCTTCGGTGATTGCCAAGGTGGCCGAGCTCAGGTGCACACCCCTAACCTAGATTGGTTGTTGTGGGGAGTCAGGGGTTCATATATTATTCCTTAGTCATTTCAGGCGTGGATCTGCCCTTTTCCTGATGGGCGCATGATGTGGATGAATATTAACTGGGAGCTTGGCAGCCTCATCCTTGTGAGCCAACAGCTCACATTTGAAAACCAGATTGATGATTTGAATGATTTGTGAATGATCTGGTCCTTCATCGCAAAAGAAGACAGCAGTTTTGCCATCTTCAGCACCTGTCTCTCAAGTGGTCTCGTTGATTTCAGTGGTATAGTCGAAATTTGGAAGGCTGCAGCTGGAAACACTTCCTCTTATTTGTTCCTGGCTCTGGCGAAGATGATTTTAAGCTCTGCACATCTCAGTTGTACCCTCTCTTAAGAAAAACGACCTAAGTTTTCAGAATGAATGTCATGGGCCAGTATTTTTAGTTCCATAAATGGGATTTTGCATGTTCTGTGTGAATAAAGAGCCCCAGCAAGGAGCTTGCAAGGCACGTGAGAAGCAGAGGTCGTTTGCCATTGACTCCCTTTGCAGACTCTTCCTCGGCCGGACTGATCAAAGGGCAAAGCGGCGTATTTCAAGGGAACGCCCACAGTGGCAACTAATTAAAGAGCTGTGCGTGCTGCAGCCTTAGACCCTTTGAGGACAAGGCCATGAATTCCCGGTTGCATGCATTTCCCCGCCTTTGTGGTCACGTTTTCCTTCTTGTGCTGTGGACTAGTCTTTGCTTGCCTCCTTGGTGGCAGGGAGGACCGAGCGAAAGAGTTCCCTGCTAATAAGCTTTGGGGCAGGAATCCAAGTCATGTGTGAGTCAGATGTCTGCTCTCCCCCCCTCCCCCCCAATTCCTACCACAGTTTGGTTAGATTGGCGCTCTCATTGCTTTAGGCTAGATCTGGTTACAACTCAGATTTTTAAGCTTTGGTTAATCTCTTTCGATCTTACCTGTTCCTCTATTCCCGTTTTCGAGATTGCGATGTTCTAATTAACCCATTTTATTTCATTATTTTGTTCACTTTATGGAAAGCACTTTCTTAGTTAGGGTGTTAAGAGAGGGACTATAATTAAGGGGAAAAAATCCGATACCATTTTCAGCTTTGCATGCAGCTAGCATAGTTCCTTGTTTATCAGAGGGTGTTACGGCGAATATTTGAATTTTCGTGAATGTAACCGTCTGCATATCTTTGTCTGCAAACACCCAGATGCGATGCTGAATGTTTACAGTCACCTAACCATGATTGCCGACATTCAAATGCGAACATGGACCCCAGATTAATTTTGTGGGTGCCAGAAATAGGTTTCCATATCTTTGCTTTTCAAACCACACGCAGTTGAAAGCTGACAATCTGCAAATGTGTAATGCATATGCATGCAGGAAAACCAAACCGGCAAATGTCACTGCACACTGGGAAATGCATACTCTCCCAGAAAGTACTGCATTGAAAGGCAACTTTTTTCTGAACTCTGCTTTTCTAGTTTGCTTACTTATACAGGATCATCATGCATTCTGAAATCCCCCCCCTTCCATACCAGTGAAATCCTATGTAAGTAGCATTTCCATTTCCGAAAGCTCTGCTTTGGATGCCTACCAAAGGTATGAGTCAAATCCCCTGACACTCGTCTTGGAAAATTAATTTTATGGCCAGCGTGTGTGATTGTACTGGAGTAATTAGATGAGCTGTCAGGTGAAAAGGTTGGCTCTAGCTTTGATGTTCCTTTGCCTAGTAATTTATGAAATGTTTCATAACAATTTTTTGCTCACTGTCTTTTCTACCCCTCCTCTCTTTTATTTCTTTCACACCTCTTAAGATGCACCCTTGGCAAGGGTAGCCCAGGTACGTACGAGTTGCTTCAGTCTCTTCTCCTCTGCCTTTCATGGAGAAGCTACTCCAGCTTTAGCTGCCACAAGGAGAAACCAGTCCCTTTTCTCTGGGTTGTAATGGAGTAATTGGGCTGTAGGATGTAGAACTGGAATCTGTGTATTCCCTAGGGTCAACTGTAATAGTTCAGAAATTATGCCTTATTGATGCCTGGGCTGGCTATTGAGAGCCAGCCTTGTGTTGTGGTTAGGTAAGAGTGTTGGACTGGGATCTGGGAGACCTGGCCTGAATCTGCATGGGGCTTTTATTCCAGTCCCAGGTCAATTCAATCCCTGCCATCTACACTGAATGTGATTTCCATTTTGTTTTGGGGCAATTTAAATTTTTCATCTGCAACAAGCATAATTGATCCGTGATATCCTGGAGTGGATATAACCCTCGATATTTGAAAAATCGACTTGAGTAAGTGTGCAGCTGTCTGCTTTGCGTGAAACAACTTGCTGCCAAGCCTCCAATGTTGTAGAAAAGCCCTGATTGGCCAGGGCATTCCCAGGTTGCAAGGCTTCCCTTAAGGGGGAAGCCCTAACTTCTCTCATCAGAAGCTCCGGAAGCCCTAACTTCTCTCGGCAGAGATTTTCCTCTTGAATTTATTCCCCATCCTATGCTGTCTCCAATCCTCCCTCCCCCATTCAAGAAAAGCAAGAAAGAGGCTCGTGCTGTGCTTGGCTCCCCTCCCTGTTCTGAGCTTCCCCAATCACATGCAGAACACTTTCTGTTTCAATGGGGAGGGGGGGAATAGAGGAAGACCCGAGTTTGAATCAATCTGAATTCCGCAGGATACACAATTGAATAAACCGAGTTAGTGCAGAATTAGCCCTGGTTTGAATCCTCACTCAGCCAAGGAAGTTTGCTGGGTGACCTTGGTGCAGTCAGTTACAGCCTCTCAGCCTAACATACCTCACAGGATTGTTCTGAGAGTAAAATGCTGGGAATGCCGTCAACTACTTTGGGTTCCCATCAGGGGAGGAAGGTGGGCTACCAAGGAAGTAAAACCAGATAGAACATTGGCAGAGCATCAGGTGTGCATGTAGAGAATAATGCAGCTATTGTTTCCCCTTGTTTGTTTTTTATGCATGGGTGCGTCACTGATTTCTAAAGTAACAAACTGAAGGGCTGCCTCGGTGTGTTTAGGTAAGGGCAATTAGATTGTCTCCTCGCAGATACCCTTTTGTGTTGGCTGAGCAAAGAAAACCTTCATCCCTCCACCTCAAATTATTTGCTTCCCGCTCCTGCAAAGCATCAGGCTGCCTGGGCTCCCTTGCCCCAGAACACACGCAAGACCGGCACGTTTGAGAGCTCATTGGCAGTAGATAGAGATGTGAAGTGTCTGGGCAAGCCATTGTTTTGTTTGTTTTCAAGGCGTGAGTCTGGCACGTCGGTAAAGCTTGATAGATGTCTCCTGGGAGAGCTTGTGAGATGGCTGAACCACAGGCAACAGGCTCCATAGGGCTGTGCTTGGCAGCGTCCAAATCAGCCGATTCGGACGCCGCCGTGCAAAACCCTACGTATGCTCTCCCACCAGCTTCTCTCTTCTTGTTCTCAGCTGAAAAGGTGGGAAGGCTGTGCTTGTGAATTTCTGAACACCATCCCTTAATGTCCCCTTTCAGGTGTTTCCTTGGTCTTGCACCTCTTTGAGAATGTCTGTGGGGAAGACAGCGGAGAGGGAGAGGGAACCGTGCCCTATTGTTGAGACAGTCACTGCAACCCCCGCTGGGTCCATCTGGATGCAGCTGACCAGCTGCTGTAAAATGGGAAGGAGGTTCAGGGCTGATGTCCGCATATTGTGAGGTGGGGCAGCTGCCAGGGCTTCTGATAGGGCCTAGTGCTGCTGACCCATACCTGTGCCCATCCCCTACCACCTGTCTGCTTGTCGTTCCCCATCTGTTTGCTCACAGGGCTCTGCCACCCATGCTGCAGGCTGCCCAAGACACTTTCTGACTGTTGGGAAACCCCAGAGACATTCTTCAGGCTTTGATAAAGTCCAGAAGTGGCATGGTTGGGCAGCATTCGGTTGGGAAGCAGAGCTTTGTACATGCTCACCCGGCACCCCTTCTCACACCCTCCAGGCCCATCATTGGCCATTTTGGGGTGGGGTGGTCACCTGAAATGTTTAACCAATTTAAAAAATATGTCTAAAAATTAATGAACTCCCACCCATACAGGAAACCCCTGGTTGAGAAAGCCTGCCATTGGGAAACATCATGTGTACACAGAGGCAGTGCTGTGGTGGTCATCACAAAAGCACTCCCAGCTGCATGCAGTGGCCAGTACTGGTGGTAAATGGTATACAGATGGTAGTGGCAACTATCATGGGCAGGAGAAGGGCTTACAAGTAGGAGAAGGTAGGGGGACACAGGTGGGGCATGCAGAAGGATAAAGGGGGGACTGGTGGTAGGCAGAAAGGGGCTCCAGGCTCTGTCTGCCCAGTGGTCTCTGAAAAATGGAACCAGCCTTAAAGGGGGTGTACATCCCCGTTTATATTTTGTACCAGTAGTATGTCCAGACCTGGGTCTAAAGAAATATCTGGTGCATTATGGCAAAAAGGACCCAGTTGCCTCTCTAATTATGACTAGTGAACCCTTTCCAGTTGGCTGTGTCATGTGGTGATGCTATGGCATTCTCTAGATCAGGGGTCCCCAAGCTTTTGGCGCATGAGGGCTGTAGTAGTGTGCTCAGTACCTATAGAGGGCCACATCTTAAGCCAAAATGTACCAAAATTATTAACCTACTTATTTAAATCAAAAGTAAGCATCCAAAGGTAAATGAAGAAATATTAACTTAAATGCAATCCATTTTGGAACAGTATTTTACTGTGGAATCTTTTTATTTAGCTACACATGCTTACCTAGTCAGTGTGACTTTTGTGGCTATTTTCTGTTAGCCATGGCATGGATATCTAAGTCAAGGTTAAAATGTCCTGTAAATGTTCATCTGTAAGCCTTGACCTACACTTTGATTTCATGATTTTCATCTTGGAAAAGGTTTGTTCACAGATGTATGTGGTGCCAATGACTCTGAACATGCCTGCAGCAAATTTCTTTAGGTTGATAAATATATCAGGTAGACTAGAATAGAAATCTAACAGACTATTTTCTTTGTAAATGTCTCTGACATGATCACTGGCTTGCAAATCAGTTCCATCTGAAAAAAAGTTACTTGCATCTTCTGGTGCTGCTTCAAATGAATTCTGAAACATTATTTCCTTTCCAAGCTTATGGCAATCAGTGAATCTGTGCTGAAATTCCACCTGTAACAGGCTCAGTGCTTTGATATGTAAATTCCTATCCTTCTCAAATTTTAGTCTATTGCAGCATGAGAAGTTTGAAAAGTTCCCTTCACTAACTTGCTTCACAAAAATGTTTAGCTTTGTTTCAAAAGCTTTCAATTGAGTATACACGTCACATACAAGCTTTCCTTTCCCCTGCAACCTTAGCTTCAATATGTTCAGGTGCTCTGTGATATCCATTAAGAAAGCCAAATGAAAAAGAAGAAGAGTTGGTTCTTATATGCCGCTTTGCTCTACCTGAAGGAGTCTCAAAGCGGTTTATAGTCGCCTTCCCTTTCCTCTCCCCACAACTGATACCCTGTGGGGTGGGCCTTGATATTACTGCTTGGTCAGAACAGCATTCTCAGTGCTGTGATGAACCCAAGGTCACCCGGCTGGTTTCATGTGGGGAAGTGCAGAATCAAACCTGGCTCACCAGATTAGCAGTCCACACTCCTAACCACTACACCAAGGTGGCTCTCACACCATTCAGGGTCAGAAAGTGCTTCTTGACCTTTTCCTTTCTCCTTAAGAAAGACATCAGTTTCATGATGAAGACTGAAAAAACGTTTGTGGACTATGCCTTCGCTAAGCTATCTGACTTCTGCATGGTGCAATACACCCCCATATTCTGCATCTATCTCTGAGAGAAAATTTTGAAACTGATGAGGAGCAAGGCCATGATGCCTGATGTCATTAATGCTGGATACAACTATACGCCTCATGCTTTCCCACTGATGAATCTTACTACAACAAGACTTGCTGATGGATGATGCAGTGAAATTGCATGGGAAATATACCATTTAATTTCAGCATCTCTTCATTGATTTTTGCAACTGCACCAGTTTTACTTCCCACCATATTTCTTGCACCATCACTTGTGATGCTTTTCAATTTATCCCAACTCAGACTGAGTTTTTCTACTGATTTATACACCTTCAAGAATATGTTTTCTGCAGTTGTGGTGCCTTTCAAACTTTGCAGTGCACAAAACTCTTCTGTAATTCTGAAATTGGAATCTATCCCCCTGATAAAAATTAGTAGCTGGGCAGTGTCTATGTCATTGGGGGAGGGCAGCTCTTCTCCTAGTTCTTCAACATACTTGGTGTTTGAAGATGCAGATAAACTGACACAAATAAGACAAGATAGCTTCTCAGGGCACATTTCCTCCATTACTTTTAACCATGCACTTTTAAACATATTCACCATCAGAGAATGGTCTACCATTCTCAGCAATACATTTAGCAACATTATAGCTGGCCCTCACAGTAGACAGGTTCTCTTCAACGTGCTTTCTAAAAGTATTTTGCTGCAAAAACATTGATTTTTTCAGAGAGTTTATCTTGTTCACTCACACGTCTCCTTGATATATTGAGTAGCTCTTGTGACATGATTCAGAGCACCTTTTAATATTGTATTCCTTTAATACTGAGACAGTTTCCAGACATATCAGGCAAACTGCTTGATCCTTGTTTAAAACAAAGAAGTACTCAGTAGTCCATTTATCATTAAAGACACGGTGCTCATCTGCAATTCTTCATTTCTTTGAAACCGAACTTCCCTTTGCAGACATCTTACAGGGCAGAGCAACAGTTGCAGAGTTTCAATGTTATCCTTGAATAAATAAAATATGAGTAGTATAATTTTAGGCAGGGGCCTAACTCACTTCTTGCCAGCCAAGCCTCGGTCATGAGAAGTAAAATGGCAGCCAGAGGGAAGAGAACTTGGCTGGAGGAAGATGCAAGAAGGGGAAATCCATAAGCTCCCCTGCTAAGTACTCAAGGGGCCACTCAAAGCAGAAGCAAGCAAGCAAGGCCAGAAGTCAGAGCAACCGGCTCTTGTTGTGGAAGGAAGAATGCTCTTGCTTGCAGCAGAACCTCACCAGTCACTTTGGAAGCCACTTGCTTTGATGGGTGGAGCCTCTAGAAATGTTCAGGATGCCAAACATTTTGTATCCCTTTTTTGCAAAAATACCAGGCCTTTTAAGGCCCTTTTCCTGCCTTTTTTCTTTTCTTTTCCAAAGTAGACCTGACATCTGAACCCATTCACACAGTGACTATACCTTCCTTATATACATACATAGCTTCAACATGAGAATTCATGGAGAGGGGGAGTTGAAAAGCTGAGTGGTCCGGGTGCCTGAGCTTGGCTGGCTAGCAAAGCACCTCGAATGGCCACAATGCTATTATGGAGGATAAGACCAAGGAGGGGCTGACAGATGGAATCATGGAGACCAAAACAAAGAATGTTGCTATTGCCTTTCTGCAAGAATGGGACAGGATGGACAGCAGTTCATGGTGTCTCTTGAGGCAGGAAGAACAGTCTGGGTCTGAGGGAAAATGCTTTGAGGATGACAGGAAAAATGAAATAGGAGGGGTACAACCCAGTGAAGTACCAGACACAAAGCAAGGAATAGGGCACTGGTGTCATGAATACATAATGTTTTCAGCAGGAAACTTAAATTTAGAGAAACAATCTCTTAACAGAGAGTCTAAAACAGGGGTAGTCAAACTGCAGCCCTCCAAATGTCCATGGACTACAATTCCCAGGAGCCCCCTGCCAGCGAATGCTGGCAGGGGGCTCCTGGGAATTGTAGTCCATGGACATCTGGAGGGCCGCAGTTTGACTACCCCTGGTCTAAAACAAAAGCATTAGAATTATTGTGGTAACATGAATAGAATCTCTACCTAGTAGTGTATATATAATTATAAACTTGTATACCAAACACTCAACCACTGTAAAATTAATCAAATAAACTGAGTTACACAAGAAGGACCAAAAAGTCCTAATTTTGTCTTCTTTTTCTTTTTTTATCCAAGTTATAGTAGAAACTTACACGACTGTTATAACAACTCTCTTAACTGCTACACCTAACTTAAGGCATTCCAGATGAATCCTATGTGTTCTTGGGGCACAAGTACTTTTGCCAATGTAGATTAAGGAACAAGGGCATAAAATTTAATATAAAACACAAGAACTGGCACAACTGGAAAAACTGCTATGTTTTAGGTAACATTATCTCAGTGACTTCAATTAAGCTGTTGCAAAAGGAGCACAAACCACAAAGTGGCCCCGCAGCAAGCGGGACTATTTTACAACTATATTTAATTTTATGTCCTTGTTCCTTGATCTACAGTGGCAAAAGTAATCGTGCCATAAGAACACGCCTGAGTGAGCATAAATCTTGAATTAAAAAAGGTACTCTGTCTGCACCATTAGTTGAACTTTGCCTAATTAAAAATCAAAAATGTGTTCAAAAGGTTTGAAAAAGAAAGCTTTAAGAGACTAGATGTTAATCATTTATTGGAACAGGAGGAAACTTGTGCCATTCTTAAAATTGGTACTATGGAACCTAAGGGGTTGAACAGCCTGTTGGATTTCCGCTGCTTTTTGTAACTGCTGACTCATCACTGCTTTATAGTATCTCACAACTGTTGCTGGTTACACGTGGTAGTTAACATAAATTCCACCCTGATTCAAAGGTGTCTGGAACAACTTAAGGTAGGAGTAGCAGCTAATAGTTAATAGAATTGTTATAACAGTCTTGTAAGTTTGTATTATAACGGGTTTAAAAAGAGAAAAAGAAAAAAATAGGACTTTTTAGACTTTCTTGTTTAACAGTTTATTCGATTAATTTTACAGTGGTTGACTGTATGGTATACAAATTTATAATTATACTAGAAGGCAAGCCTGTTGTTGGTAATACAACGGGCGCTAGCATGGTGCGTGTGTGCGTGTTTGGGCGGAGGAGAGTTGGTAGGCAGGAGCACAAGAGAGTCTGGCTCCTTTCTTTCTTCCTTCCTCCCGTGTCCCCTACCTGGCCCAGGCCGCCTGCATGCAGCATTCCCCCCACTCGCAGCGGAGGTTGTGGATGAGCTCGGAGTGGCTGGTGCATCCTGACTTCCAGGCCATGTGCAGACAGACTCTGCGGAGCATGTAAAGAGCCGCCTTCAGAGGCGTGACTGCGCAGAGGAGCTTCCCCAGGAAGGACAGAAGCTCCCGCAGTGCCTCTTCCCCCCGCCTCCTGCAGCAGCTGCTGCTGGCGATGCACACCTGGCAGAGGGAGGAAGGAGAAGCCACTGTGCGCAGGCGCTCTCCACGGAACAAAGCGGGCAGGGCGGCAGAGGAGGAGAGGCTGGCAGGGGGAAAAGTGGGATGGGGGCCATGTGGGGCCCTCAGAAGATGCCGTGGCCCACTCTTTTCCGTGCTGCAAGTGGGTGCCAAGCAGATGAGCTGAAAGACAACAGGTCAAGTATTTTCTCTCCTCAGCCCACCCCCAAGAAAGCAGTGACGGTTCCTCCCTGTGAACCATTTGTGTCTTTTCCCCCCAGCAAGGGTGCTGTTGTCCTGGGACGGCCCATAAGCAGCTGTTGGTCTCAGACAGACTACGCTGGCGGCCAGGAGGAGGCGGGGACTGTGACAGATGCGCTGGCAAGTGGCAAGTGGCCAGTGACGGAGGGTGGCAGCTGTAGGGACTGGCCCAATCAGGGTGATTAGCCCAATTCCAACTCGGACACCCCGGACACGCTCCACTCCCCAGGGAGCTTCAGGAATATTAAGAGGACCAATGGATAAGGATATACCACTAGGTAGAGGTTCCTATTCATATTACCACAATAATTTTTGTTTGTTTGTTTGTTTGTTTATTGTATTCATATACCCCCCCTCCCTGAAGGCTCAGGGCGGTTTACATGGAACAAGAAAACGATACAGGTAACATCATTCCTAGAACAACAAGGTGAATAACGACAATGACATTAACATAATAACAACAACAACCTTAAGGAATGGTGGAACTACAGGGAGCCTCAGCTCAACTTGCTGAGACCCAGAATGTTTTGCTTTTGTAATGTTTTGTTTTTGTTTTAGACTCCCTGTTAAGAGATTGTTTCTCTAAATTGAAGTTTCCTGTTGAAAACATTGAGTATGTATTCATGACATTAGTCAAGTATATCTTTGTTATGCATTTATTAACTATTTTTGAACAATTACTAATTGTACCTTTTTATATTTTCTAAGAATTGGTGTCCCTTGAGAAAGTCACAGAGTGAAATGCTTTGGGATCTGTTTAATATTCTAGACATTAAAAGGACAACTGAAGTTTGAAGACTCCTTGGAAGTCTGTTTATTATACTGTAACATTTGATACACCAGACTGGTCTCCCAGGGCCCTACTCCTTGCTCTGAGGGTGATGGCAGCAGACAAGCAGGTTGGAGCACCACACACAAAGAGGTCGGGGGGGGGGTCACATGCGGCCCATGGGCCTCGGGTTGGGGACCGCTGCTCTAGATAATCTCTGATTGGATAAAATTGCACATTTGCTAGATGATTTGTGATTGGCTAGAATTGCACATTGGAGACGCAGAGTCCTAAAAAGGCACTGAATAACATATTATGACTGCTAGGATCTAAAGAAACCTGCAAATGCCTGCTAAGGGAGGGTTATAGCTTGTCACCTCTTGAAACCTTAATTTCTCATGTAAGAAATGTTGGGTCTGAGAACTTGCCACATCAGAGCTGTTTATCTTTACATATTGTTTACTGAAGAGATATATTTCCAAACGAGATGTGTCAAAAAAAGAATGTTGTTTCCCCTCTTTTATTCCCCTCCTTCAGAATGTTTATTGATTTGCTGACAGATCTGTGTTTTGCGTGTTCTGGCTTCTCATGCAACCAGAACTAGAACAGTTGAATAACAGAATAAAGGGCAAGAAGGATTCTAGGTGCACACAAATTATTGTTCAACTGTATGGGATGCTTGACCTGAGAAAACTAAATGCAGGCATGGTCACAAGGTTGTAACCAACATATGGTGACCCATCAGGGTATTCAGGGCAAGGGACACTCAGAGCTGATTTGCCAATTTCTGCCTTTCCATCACAATCCTGGGCTTCCTTTGTGGTCTCCTATTCAACTCCCAACTAGGGCTAACCCTGCCTAGCTCCCAAGATCGGGCTAGCCTGGGCCATCCAGGTCAGGACAAATTTGAGTATAGTCTGGTTTATGCCCAGATTGAATCACTGCTTCAGTCTTGTTGTATCTGTTGTTTTGACCTGGTCGTGTGAAGTGGCTTTACACATTTCAACACAGAGAGAGAGAAAGCAGGTAGGTGGCATTTCTGTTCAAAAAATTGACACTGATTCCTCCTTTCCATATCACATCTCCTGGTGACTCCAGGCCCTTGGAGGCTGCATCAAGAAGGAGAACACATGAAAGCCCCACATCTTCAGAAGAACCCCGTCTTGGCCTTGTTTGATCCAGACTATTGTCTTTCTTCATCATGTACCTCTAGTGTCTGTTAATGGCAGGAAAGTTGTTAAAAGACGGTGCTTATTTTGGATTTGCTCTTAGTGGCTTGCCCTTGAAAAGAAATCCACAACACACTGGCCTAAATTAGCTAGATTCAAGCTCAGAAGTGCCTTAGAGACAAACAAGGTTTGGGGGGGGGGGGGTATAAGTTCCCTTTGAGCTGTTGTCAAAGCTCCCTTTGCATTTTGAACAGTACAAGCTGGCTGGGGCTCATGGGAATTGTAGTCCACGGACATCTGGAGAGCCACAGTTTGGCTGCCTCTGCATGGCTTGAAAATCGTTGGTCTGTAAAGGGGCAACTGAACTAAAATCCCGCCTTTCCCCTGCAGACTCACACGGCTGGCCTCTGAAACTGGCCGAGGTTTGTGGATTGCGAAAAGCCGTTTCAGGTGGGAAGCCTTGTTGATCTACAGAAGAAAAAACAAAAAAGTTAAATCAAACATAAAATAAAATATAACCATGCACATACTGCAGAGGCACAAAATATTGTATGCAATTTAATAATGCATTCAAAATGCTAAAAAAAACCCCACTTAAAAACAGCAGTCCTGTGGTTCAGCATATAAGTGCTTAATCCCAATAGGAAAACCTGTCCATTTACAAAAATACAGGTTTAAAAGTCGGTATTTGTTAAGAAGAAGAGTTGGTTTTTATATCCCACTTTTCACTATTCTGAAGGAGTATCAACGTGGCTTACAATTTGACATCTCTTCTTCCCACAGCTGACACCCTGTGAGCTGGATTCAGGTGGGTTGCCGAGTTCGTCTGAAGTAGCAGAACAAAATGTGAGTCCAAAAGCACCTTTAAGACCCACAAAGTTTTATTCAAGGCGTGAGCTTTCCTTTGCATGCCCACTTCCTTAGACAATGGAACAGGGATCATGAGAGTACAGATATAAGGAGAAAGTAAATTAGTTAACAGCATCATAACTCCAAATATGCAGTATGATCATTCTTGTGAAAAGAAGTTATTAAGAGGGACTTGTTATTAGTCACTTTTAATTACCTGTTTTCACAACTGGGAAGGTGTCTGCCATTAATTACTAACTTTACATTTTTATTGCCCCAATATTTTTGTGAATGGCAATTGAACCCACAGGACTGCCTTTCTGGCAAAGAATTGTCTGAGGAAGTGTCTGCCCATGAAAGCTCACGCCTTGAATAAATCTTTGTTGGTCTTAATGGTGCCATTGGACTCAAATTTTCCTGTGAGGTGGGTGAGGCTGAGAGAGCTCTGAGAGAACAGCTCTTCAGGGCTGGGACTGGCCCAAAGTCACCTAGCTGGCTGCATGTGGAAGAGTGGGTAATCCAGATTAGAGTCCGTCACTCTTAACGACTACACCAAGCTGGCTCTCTCAGATATCAAACCAAACTCAACCCAAATGTGTTTCGGCACCTGGCCTTCCTCAGTGGTGTAATTCAAACTTAATTAACAACAACATACATAAAACTGATCATACACATAATGGACCTGAAATGAAGAAGGGAAATAATTATGTTAAGGAACAAAATTAATTAAAAATTTTGAAATACATGGAACAAATATACTCACACTAGGATGATCACCTGTAGAGTCAGTGGTGTCAAATTTTCTTGTGGGAACAACCTGGGCAACTCATCAAGGTGTACCATATTTCTTTTGCCCATGGTTCCAAAATACACATAAAACATGTGACTAAGCCTTTGCTCATTAACAAGCCTCCTAATTGTTTTAGCAAAAAGGATATGCAGCTAGCACTAATTAAAAAGTTTCCATAAGTTTTGACTTTCAAAGATCCTTCCATCAGATAGCTAGGAATCTTATTGCTCTTGAACATGCTGCTGGGTTTAAATCTTGCCTATGAAAATCAGTATCCTTAAGAGAGTGAGAGCCCAACTTCCTCACAGGCACTGAACCATCTCTGCCTATTTGCCGGCAGGGATTCTGACTTCCCCTGGGCAGCAGCTAAGGGGCTGGCTGTTTAAGCTTGCCTCCTTGGCCTTGTATTAACATAATGCATGCAAACAATACCTTAGTTTACCAAACCTGATTATCTGGTTGCTATTCAGACAATTGAGTTAGCCTTAAAAACCCTCATTGGCTCATGATCAGGAACGTGTGCGGTTGATGAGCTTGCCTAAACCGCGGCTTGCTTTGTAGCTGTTTTAAAATTGTGGCGTTGTGAATGATGCAGCCACCGATTGCACAGAAGGCTTTAGCCAGCCCTACTCCTACTAATGACGGCAGAAGAGCCTGGCCTCAACCTGGTGGTTTTGTACACGGCATAGACCCCTTGTGTGGCACGCAGCACCCCAGCGAGCTGCTTAACAGGGTTTGGGGAGGGCTGGTGGCTCAGTGATTGAGTATCTGCTTGGCATGCAGAACATCCCAGGTTCAATCCCCAGCAGGTGCAGTTGAAAGGATCTTGTAGCAGGCGATGTTGAAGACCTCTACCTGTGACCCGGGAGGGCCACAGCCAATCTGAGGAGGCAAGACTGACCCTGGGTCCATCAGCTTCATATGTTCTGTTTTTTAAACATATTTTTATTTTCATTTTCCATAGGATGATAGTATTACAGTAATGATTTTTTTTCATTTTAAAAAAAATTATACCATACAATACCATACAGTATGATCTCCCCCCACCATATAATGACCCATCATTGTTTATTTTGCTAAAAAGTTCAAGTAAGGGCCCCATTGTTCTCAAAAGACGTCTTCTGCCTTTCCGTTAACAATCGGAGTTAGTTTTGCCATTTTGGCTAAATTCGCCAGTTTATCTAGCCATATCGTCTATTGAAGGCAGAACATGCAAATTCCATTTCCTTGCCAATACCAGTCTTGCTGCTGTGGTTGCGTAGAAGACACTGGGAAGACACTGTGGTGGTCAACTTAGCAACTTAGATTCAGGCTTTAAAGGAAAGTTTTGAACTAAAATTTTCTCCAAGATAGTGTGAATTTTAGCCCCAAATTTATAAACTTTCTCGCATTTACACCACATATGAAAAAGGAGCCTACTTTATCTACACACTTCCAATATTTATTATCACATCATTTGGCCATTTTTGCAATTACCTTGGGAGTCACATCCTTATCCATTGTTCCTTTTAATATTTGTGAAACAGCCCTGGTGGTGGAGAGTATCCTGGCTGTCCAAGTTGGAATAGGGCCAATCAGGGCCAACCCTGATTGGCCCTGCACCTACAGCTCCTGCCCCCCTCCCTGGATGCTAGTCGCTTTGCTCTCAGACGCTGCAGGAGCCAGCATGTGAGAGAGAAACACAGAGACACAGAGAGCCCTGCTAAACCGCAAACCAGCCCTGATTACCTACTATGGCTCCTGTTGCGAGGGAGAGAGAGAGACAGAGAGAGCCACCCAACGAGCCATCATTCCCTGCTACAAACAGCCCTGATTACCTCCTATGGCTCCTGCTGCGATGGAGAGGGACGGAGAGAGACAGAGAGAGACAGAGAGAGCTGCGCCTGCCAGTGTACTCTGGGTCCTGGCACCCAATGCATTCCTGGTTGCAATAGGCTTTCTTTCTAGTACCGCCTATTAAACATTTTATACCAATTTTCTTTCAGGATTTGACTATTTGTAAGCTTAGGAATTCTAGACCAGACATATTCCCATTGTTGTAGCATAACATTCCTCTTAATATTTTGCATCCATTTAATCATACAAGGCTTTACACATTCCGTTTCTGTCTCATATTTTAATAACAATTTGGATATTTGGCCTGAGGCTAGTTAGTTTTCTCAGGGAGCAGAAGTTTCTGTTTGTACTGTTCAAGTCCTTCACTGGGTATACCAACTGCAAGACTTTTAATTAAGACTGGACAGAAAGTTAAGTAAATTGAGTGCATCTTTTTATAAACATTCTCATTTGGGTTTTTTTGCATCTTCCAGCCCTCTGAGCAAGACATTTTGGTAGCATAAAACGAGCTCAGAAATTTTCAGTTCTGGTCTGTAATAAGAACGTCAAACACAGGATCAAGATACCGTGCGGGTAGCAGCAGGACGCTCCTTTCAGCGGGCAGAAGAGGCAGCTGCTTAGGGCCCATTGCTCTCTGGGACCCAATGCCAGGCACTTGGCTCGATGGAGGCAAAGCCCTCCCTAGAAGATAGGAGGCCCCTCTCCAGATCAGCGCTTTGCTCTGCAGTGACATAAGGACAACCATGTGAAGAGCAAACGGGCTGCTTCCGCTGCCAATGGCCAGCCAGGAGAGCAAAGCAAGAAACTACTATTCTTTAGTCCCCATATCATGATGTGATCCACCTCAAGGACCATGTTTCTTAATGCTAAGTAAGAAAGAAAAATAATATTGTGCAGGGATGGCCAAACTTTGGAATTTTAAACAATGTGCCAAACGGTGGCTCTCCGGATGTCCGTGGACTACAATTCCCATGAGCCCCCAGGGGCTCATGGGAATTGTAGTTCATGGACATCTGAAGAGCCACCGTTTGGCCACCCCTGGTATTACAAGGGTCCTCAACAACCTTTTTGGCACCCACAAGAGTGTTTTTAGATAGCGCCTTTCCTAGCAGACTTTCGGCTGGGCAGCTTTTTAGAAATGTTTTTGCAGCAGCTGCACCCAGAGCACAAGGATCTCCACTGCATGACTGAAGGGAAGCTGTAGGCCACCACACTATACCTAAACTCCAGGCTCCAAAATGTTTGTGAGGTTTTCATACTTAGAAGCTAGAATCACGGGTTCAAGGAAATTTTTATTTTATCAACCACCCTCCCTTGCAACTCTGGCTGGCTTACACTGGAACTTTTATGAAAACAGAACAATATAATAGACATCTTGTTTTGAATATGTAACGTTCTTAACAATAGGAACTTGAGCCAAAAAACATTATTAACAATAGGAACTTGAGCACAAGATAGAACACTTTACAAATTGACAATTCAACCAGTAGAACATTTGAGACTGTTTTATTACACGAAAGTTCTGTTCTTTCTGTAGCTGCAATTGATGTTTGGAGGGACTGGTAGGCTCTAGTTGGTGGATTTGTTCAATTTTCTTGACCCAAAGCCTGGTGGAAAAGCTCCAGTTTGCAGTCCCTGCGGAATTGTTTTCGTTCCGGCAGGATCCTGATGTTGTCTGGGAGCTCATTCCACGAGATGGAGGCCAAGACAGAGAAAGCTCTTGCTCTGGTTGAGGACAGACGAGCCTCCCTGGGGCCAGGGATCACCACTCTATTGATGTTAACGGAGTGTACTGCCCTCTGGAGAGCGTAGGCGGAGAGGCACTTCCGCAGGTACTCGGGGCCCAGACCGCAGATAGCCTTGAAGGTGATTATCAAAAACTTAAGCCTGATCCGATAGTCACCTAGTAGTCAGTGCAGTTGTCGAAGTGCAGGCCGGATGTGGGCCCTCCAAGGCCTCCCCGTAAGGACCCTGGCCGCTGTGTTCTGAACCAGTTGGAGTTTCTGGGTCAGAGATAAGGGTAGGTCTGCATAGAGTGAGTTGCAGAAACCCAGCCTAGCAGTAACCATCACCTGAATCACTGTGGCTAGGTGTTCTGGGGCCAGGTAGGGCGTTGGCAGCTTAGCTTGACACAGGTGGAAGAATGCTTGTGAAGCTACTCTGGTGACCTGTTTCTCCACGGAGAGGGAGGCGTCAAAGATCACACCCTGGTTCGTGGCTGACAGTTCCTATTAGGATAAGAACATATATCGTTTGTTGAACATAATGGGTTGGGTCCTGCCATGCTATTCCAGAGACGTTCACTTAACTTGTTTCCATTTGCCCAAGGTCCTATGCAAAAGTTAAGTAAGATAGAACAATGTGTTTTGTTTTGTTTTTTCCTTTCCGGCCGGTGTTCCTGGGTGCCAGAATGGGAAGGCAAAAAGCCTTTGGATGTGATCCTTGCACTGCAGACTGGAAGTGCAGTTGTGATTTGGTTGCAGAAGACGGTTATTGGCGGAAGAGAGAGTCAGGTATTGCCTGGCCCTGCATTTTGTACCAGCTGAAATGCAAGTCACATTGTGTGGGCACAAGCACTGATGTGATTCTGCTTGTTCAGGAACTCTTAAGCAAGGGAAATATTCTGTGGAATCCAAACCACTATATATTCCTGAAGATGTGGCACTCTATCTCTGGAATTCCATGTGTCGTGGACATGCTGAAGTCTCAAAAGTGAACTTTTACTCCTTTTAGCTTGCAGTTCTTAAAAAAAAAATATTCCAAGGATTTCTGTTTTGCTACTGGGGAGGAGAGGGCTGGCTCACAAGGTGTGTGTGTAATACACATGCATGTGCATGCTCGCAGGCATTCTTTGGAAACTAGCACTTGCTAAGGTGGGCTTGGGTGCTAACCAAGACAGTAGATTGCAAGTTTATTCCATGACATACATAGTGGATTACGGTTAGGAAGTCCAAATTGAATGACCAGGCATGTGCTTGGATCTTAACCCTGTGGAACTTCTTTGTTCTGTAGTTATTCCTCCTCTGGTGATAATGTATCCAATTCAGATTTCATACTTGGTGCTTGCTCTATGCCAGGGGTAGTCAAACTGCAGCCCACCAGATGTCCATAGACTACAGTTCCCATGAGCCCCTGCCATAGAATGCTGGCAGTGGCTCATGGGAATTGTAGTCCATGGACCTCTGGAGGGCTGCAGTTTGACTACCCCAGCTCTATGCCAAGGGTGGCCAAACTGTGGCTCTTCAGAGGTCCATGGACTACAGTTCCCATGAGCCCCTCATGCTGGGAGGGACTCATGGGAACTGTAGTCCATGAACACAGCTTGGCCACCCCTGCCGTACAAAGTTTCAAAAGCCACGAGAAGGGTCACTAGGAGGAAGGGTCACCTTCCTTGTGCTCTGGAAGTATTCCATAGCCCCTTGGCAGGAGGGACTAAAGCACTGAAACTGGCATTTTTCAACACCATTGTCTTATTCTCATTCACAATCCCGGTGATTCTTTTTGCATTCAGATGTTTTTGCCAGCTTGTTTATTAAACGCTCTCTTTGATGGATTGCAAATGGATCCAGAACATTGCTAAAATGAAGTAATGCAGTGGCATGAATTGCAGGATGAGATCCTGGGCGGGGCAAGATGCTCAGATATCGACGCCATTTCAGCTCGTCAGGTTCTTAGAGGTAAACCCGCATCTCTTATCAGGGCTTTGTGTTACGAAAGGGCTCACATTACAACATCCACGTGGGGAGCTACAATGAAAATACCGAAGGCCGCCTAGGAGAAAGTTTCAATGCTTCTCACGCACAGTAGACAATGTAGATTACAGTTGCTTATACAGACTATTTTCTTCCGTTGCTTTTTAATTGTTAATAACAGATACATGCATAGTTACTATGCATTACCTACTTACAATATAAGCCGTGCCTCACTAAGCTGGCAGAGAGCAGATATTTTCAAGAAGACCCAGTTCCAAGGAGCTAAGATTGTAGCAGCTGTGTTGGAGCCTACAGCATCCCCGTCTGCATCCCCCATCCATCAGCCAGCAGGCCCGATATGGAAGCAACCAGCTGCTACACACTGCTGCCAACGGGCTTATGTAACATCACCTTGGCCCCACCCAGTGAGGGAACATGGGAAAGGAAGGAACACAGGAAACACAGCATCCTCTACTTCAGGAAGGACTGTGGCATGGTCAGCAGGAGCCCAGCAGGAACAACCACACTCCCTGGGAACCTAGAATCATAGAATCACCAGCTTGCCACCGCTGCCGCCCGCCACCACGAGCCACCACTGCCACCACCGCGGCCAGCAACAGGGCGACCCCACGGAAGGAGCCAAGTGACCCCAAATAAGGCCGTGACCCCAAAGTTGAGAACCACTGGGCTATAGAAACGTCTAATTGAATGTCACCCAGGTGCCTTGGCAAATCAGTTAGCAAAGAGGAAAACTGCCCATAGAAAAGCTAGGGCCTCTTCTGGCACAGGGTTCAGATCCCGGCAGGGGAAAGATACCCCAAAGAGCTGCTCTTGCTTCTTCCTCAGTGGAGAACTTGTGAGTCTCCGGGGCTTTTGGGGCAGACCAGGAAAATATTCCCTTAGATGTGTTCTGTCCTGCCTGGGCTGTGGTTGCACAGCACACAACATTATCTAAGAAGAATGAATGTATATGAACATGGCCAAAGACGGAGTGATTTGAAGGGCTTGATCAATCTGGAAGTCCGGTCATGTGTTGATGGGCTGGAGTTTTCTGTTTAACTGGGGGATTAATCATCAAAATCTTCCTTTGCGTAACTGAGAGATGCCTGTTTTAATGCCTAGAACTGAAAGTTGAGAGGGCCCTGGTTTCTATTCATGTAGGCGATGTTTGTCACTGGGTTTTGCTATACTAGGGTATGAAACAACAAATGCTAAAGTCAGTTAAATTTTTATTTGGTAAGCTTTTATTTGAAATTTAGTTATCTAGACTCTGATGACTCATAAACATCAGCATGGACTGAAGTTGTACTGACCTATTTGCTGGCTGAACTCATGACCTGTATTCCCTAACCCAGGGGTAGTCAACCTGTGGTCTTCCAGATGTCCATGGACTACAATTCCCATGAGCCCCTGCCAGCAAACGCTGGCAGGGGCTCATGGGGATTGTAGTCCATGGACATCTGGAGGACCACAGGTTGACTACCCCTGCCCTATCCAGCTTCCTTCCTTTAAAATCCTATAAAACTCTCTTGTCACAATACAATACAAAACCTTTAATGGTATTCATGATATAAAACAATATACAAATCGGTTCTGTAATACAAGTCTAAAAAACTGTGAGGAAAGTTACAGCGGGCAAGGGAGCAGCAAATGCAAAAAGACGAAGCCAGTGACGTTTACTTCTTGACCCTGTGGGTCATTACTATAGATGAAAACGTGGCTACTCGTTCAGTGGTCTCCAAGCCATTATCGATAAGCAGCCATTCAAGAGCCCTGCATCTGAGACATTAGGGAAGGGTAGAAGTGGGGAGATCAAGACAGAACGTTTGTTGTTATACAGCTCACATCGCAGAATGATATGGCAAACTGAGTCTGGTTCTGTATGGCAATACCTGCACATTCTTTCAAACTCTGCTGTCACCACTCTAACAGTTCTTCTGGTGACATTCATAATTATAGATCATAATCAGCTCCAAGCAGCAGTATGACCTGGGGAACATAGTTAAGTAGGCAATGTGTGAAAGTTCTCCCAAGTCAGAGTCTTGTTCCATCAACCAATAGAATACTGGCCTACAATATCATCAGAGTATGTGATGGTGGTTGAAGAATTCCAGCATGTCCAGAAGGAGAACTTGGATAAAGCAGGCACAGATCCAGGTAACCACAGATGTCAGCCTGATAGAATGGTGGACGACCTGCCATGACACCTACGCCAAGCGTTGAAACACCGAGGGTACCTGGAACCGCAGGCACGGAAGAGAGAACAATCTCACCTAAACCCAAGGGGATCAGATTAGCCTTTCATCCCTTCCTTCCCCCAGTTCATCCTTTGCTCCATCACCATCAGAAAGGAAAGCAAAACAGCCAAATCATGCATCAGCTGTCGGTCTCTATCACCAAGTTCACTACACAGGAAATATCCCCTGCTGTCCTAGACAATGTTCCCCCTACAGCTCCACATGACGGGAGCAGACACAGGGGCTCAAGAACATTCAGGTGTGTTGGCTTAGCCACCAACAGGTAGCCATTCTTAAATGATGGCAAGATTCAGAATTCTAGTGAATTGCTTTGTTTCAAGTCTCATCCACCTTCCTGACTGAGAGACCTTTCTCCAGGTACAAAACATCAGGGACCAATACATTCAGGCTGCTGATACGTGTATGTAGCCTGAAGGAAGTGACGGTCTATAACCTATTAAGGGTTTCCCTTATCCTCCTGGAAAGTGAATGTCAGCATCTCCTAGAACAAGCATAGACTGAACAGGTATCTGCTATCTTCTAGGACAGTGGTTCTCAACCTTCCTAACACTGCAACCCTTTAATACCGTTCCTCGTGTTCTGGTGACCCCCAACCATAAAATTATGCAAGTGTTCTTTCACAGAACTTAAACAAAACTGACCAATGGCCTGAAGATCCATTGTTCAGGATTGTATATGAATTGTTTTTTTCCCGGGTTTCTCAGTTCAGTTCTGCCTCTTGTCCCACCATGCTGATCTTGCTCTTCTCCACTGCTCCAGACAGACAAAAGCTCTATCTCAATCTACCCCACAATGCTGTTGTGTGGATGGTGCCCTCTCTGGCCAAGCTGCTTGCCCTTCCGCAACCCCTGGGAAATGGCCGTTCAACCCCCAAAGGGGTCCCGATCCCCAGGTTGAGAACCACTGTTCTAGGAGGTTACCAGTTTTTAGTATCTGTGGTACTGCCTGGGGTCATGTGTCAGTTCTGAGAGCTCTCCTAGACCCTCCGTTTGAAGTCTCCTTGACATTTCTTGGTAGTAGTACCTTGGTAGAACACCCTTGACAGTGTTCCTTGGTAGTAGTAACATTTGCACACAGCACTTCTTAGCTAGGAGGCTTTCTCATCAAGCAAAGGCGTCAGCAGGGACTGGCAGTGTCCCTCAGCATCCATCAGGAAATGGGATGGTTTGTTTCTCTTCATCCATCCAGAAATGAACAATGTTGACTGCTTCTATCCTCCTTGGGAAGAAAAGACATTGGTCAGTCAAAAGTGCTGTTGCTTTTATCTGTCTGAGCAGTGGCCTTTCCATCCAAGCATACGAAGCGCTGAAACAGCCTGCTCAGTCGGGGGATCACAGCAGACTCCCTTTGTAGTGTAGAGGCATCAACAGCATCCAACTCTGTCACTTCCGTGTGTGCAAGAAAGCTGGGTGGGCATCAGCCTCATCCTTTGCGGCTTCTACAGAATTGACACTCTTGCCTCAACTGCTGCAGGCGTTGGATAATGTGTTCTGTGATAAGTGATCCACGCTGATTAAAATGTTAGCCGTCCCCATACGATATGGGAAATGCATTTCATGGAGTCATAGAGATGGAAGGGCTAGTCCAACCCCCTGCACCATGCAGAATACTCACAACCCCATCGCGCATCCACTGTCACCTGCCACCCGCTTGAACCTTCACAGAATCAGCCTCTCCGTCAGACAGCTATCCAGCCTCTGTGTAATAATCTCCAAAGATGGAGAACCCACTACCTGTTCCACTCAGCCTGTTCCACTCAGAAACTACTCTGTCAGGAACTTCTTTCAAAGGTTTAGACAGAAATTCTTTTGAATTAATTTCATCCCATTGGATCTGGTCCATCCTTCCAGGGCAAGAGAGAACAACTCTGCTCCATCCTCATATGGCAAACTTTTAAATACTTGACGATGGTTATCAGATCCCCTCTCAGTCGTCTCCTCTCCAGGCTAAACAGACAAAGCTTCCCCAACCTTTCTTCATATGTCTTGTTCTCCAAACCCCTCACCATCTTTGTTGCCCTCCTCTGGACACGTTCCACTTTGAATCATAGAATCACAGAATCATAGAGTTGGAAGGGGCCATACAGGCCATCTAGTCCAACCCCCTGCTCAACGCAGGATCAGCCCAAAGCATCCTAAAGCATCCAAGAAAAGTGTGTATCCAACCTTTGCTTGAAGACTGCCAGTGGGGGGGGGAGCTCACCACCTCCTTAGGCAGCCTATTCCACTGCTCTGAACTACTCTGACTGTGAAAAATGTTTTCCTGATATATCGTTGTCCTTTCCTCTGTATCCCCCATCCAGTAGGCATGCTTTTCATTTTTCTGACCCAGATGCAGAACTTTACATTTATCTTTATTAAATTGCATCTTGTTCTCATTTGCCCTTTTTTCCATTTGTCAACATCCCTCTTCAACTGGGGTGCCCAAAACTGAACTCAGGACTCCAAGTGAGGCCGAACCAGAGCAGGACTTCCTGTGCTATGATGCCCTCACCCTCAGAATGCGAAAGGAACTTTGAAATCACCATGAACATTGTTTATGCCAATAAAGGTACTCTGACTCTTCCATGAACATTCCTTTGACTCTTCTGTATAGGGAGGGAATCTAACGTCATCAGCTGAGATAATTTTTTTTAGCTCCTTCCTCAGTGATGCCAAGATGCTGTGATTTGCTGAGTCTCTTGTGGCACATGGTTCAAAGCAAGCCAAATGCTGAATTGGTTGCTTTGCTGAACAAGGATTTTTGCCAGGACCACTTAGTTATTTTGCAGAAGTTTCAGTGACTAACCAGTCGAAGGCTAGGTCTGGTAAGGAAAGTACCCATTTCCAAATCACTCATAAGTAGGAGCCTTCCCTTAAGTGGGGCTTCCAAAAATATAGCTTGTTAAATCTGTTTACAGTACAGGTTCTAAGCTTATGGCATAATTGTAAAATACCAATTAATTCACATCTTGGATTATCATAGATGAAACCACATTTCTCCATCTGTCCAGCTATCATTTCCCGCAGTTACTGTAACCAATATAATTGCATTCATGACAACAATAGGCAGTTGAAACTATTGGAAGCTGCAACATAGATGTGCAATGTGGCCTACTTGAATAAATGTTCATTGTCATTAAACGGGAGTTGCAGAGGCCTTCTGTGAAGGAGGCGAATCTCTCCACGGGGAATCAAGTTGTGCATGCTATCGGCACAGAGAGTCTGGGAAAGCTTCCCCAGCCATTCTCTGTGGAATTATGAGCTTACCTATTAATCCTGCAATAGCTAGTACTATGTGTCCACAGTGTCCCCTTCATGCTGGGCCAAAGAGTGATGCAGAATTAGATTGGTATGTTGCTCAAGGAGACCTTTCGCACACAAGCTGGGCCACGCCTGTTCTTTCAGCCCTTAAACCTCCAGTGTTCCCATCTGTGGGGATTTCACGGACACTGGGAACAAAGCAAGTAAGCAGAGCCTGAGCCCAAGTCTGGCTGTTCACCAGTTAACTGTATTCTCTTGCTTGAGCAAGGCATTTTGCTCTGGCTTTTGCCACACTGAATCTACCTTATGTGTGTCAACAATTAATGCCAAGTGGCCATGTATCTGGCCTCCAGACAGGCCAAGGAGATGATATCTATTTCTCCAATGTCCTCCCTCTGGAACGACTGTACCTCTAAGAACTTGTCCCAAGGCTTTTGGAGGGAGAGCCCACAAGAATCCCTGTAGCTTTCCCATACCCAGCTTCTTCTTACCAAGGCAGTGTTCCAGTACAACCCCAAATCACCTGCTGGATCCGGCAGAAGCATTCAACTAATTGCACCACTTTCTTCGGACACAAGAAGTTCTTCTGCCAGTGGAAAACGTCTTCTGCATCGGGTTTCTCAACTTTTTTACCTCTGAGAAACCCTTGAAACATTCTTGAGGCTTCAAGAAAAACTGGGGTGATCATGCAAAATATGGTTGGGAAACATAGCCGTGTACATGCCCACCCAGGGGCCCTCCCCTTCCGGGCCCATCATTGGCCATGGGGGGAGCGGGTTGACATCAATACATATGGTCATATCAACCAATCTATGTTTAACAGATTTTAAAAAAATACATGCAAAATTAATTAACTCTCACCTATTTGGGAAACTCTTGCAGAGCCATCAAGAAACTTCAGGGGTTCACAAAAGCCTGGTTGAGTCAGCCTGTACAGCGTGGTTCGGTGTTACATGGACGATCCTGGAAATTCCTTGGGTTCACATGGCCCCTTTCCCCTTCCTTGGCTCCAGACAGACTGCCCTCCCTCTGCATTTTCAGTTTTGGACTTAGTTTTTCTTCTTTCAAGGGAGGGCACTATCATCAGTATTGTTGCTACTGATGGCATCATAGCAGTATCCCTTTCTTAAAAAAAAAACACACCCTAAAATATCAATATCCATCCCTGGGTTCCTCTTAATATTTCAGAAACTGGCTGGGGGGTGGAGCATGTCTGGCCCCCGGCGAGCGTCCGAACACAAATCCCACCCCTACAGCTGCCGCCCTCTGTGGCTGGCCACTTTCTTCTCTCCCCACAGACGCATCTGGCTGCTGAAGCCATTGTGTCTGCCATGGTCCACTGCTCCACAGCTGGCCGCGGCGGCGAGGAGGGGCTGCCTGTGGCTGTGGCATGTGGATGACCCAGAGGAGGAGGAGGCAGCTGCTACATGGCCCGAGTGGAAGACTACGCTGGCACCCACGCTATGGAGGCAGCACCCGCGGAGGGCCCTGAAAGGGACAGCTGCTGCCAATGGCAGGGACACGGAGAGCCCGCTGCCGCCTAACGTGTAGGACATCAGCCACCCACAGTCCCCATGGTGCCTGCCAGCCATAAGAGAATAGATGGATCACACATGATGTCCCTCTAGTCCAGCATCCACTTCCTCTGGAGGGCCAACTACAGCAGGGGTAGTCAACCTGTGGTCCTCCAGGTGCCCATGGACTACATTTCCTATGAGCCCCTGCCAGCGTTTGCCAATTCATGGGAATTGTAGTTCATGAACATCTGGAGGACCACAGGTTGACTACCCCTGAACTACAGGATAAGAACATAAGAAGAGCCCTGCTGGGTCAGGCCAGGGAGGGTCCCTCCAGTCCAGCCTCCTGTCTCACCCAAGGGCCAGCCAGTTCCTCTGCAGGGCCAGCCACAGGGCAGAGAGGCCGAGGCCTTCCCCTGAGAAGACCCTCAGAAGAGCCCTGCTGGGTCAGGCCAGGGAGGGTCCATCCAGTCCAGCATTGTGTCTCACACAGTGGCCAACCAGTTCCTCTGCAGGGCCAACCACAGGGCAGGGAGGCCGAGGCCTTCACCTGGTGTTGCATCCTGGCTCTGGAATTCAGAGGGTTGGTGTTTCTAAATGTGGAGTCACAAGTCACATGTGGAGTCCTCAAGTCACCATAGCTAGTGATCATTGATAGACCAATCCTCCACTAATCTACCTAATACTCTGTTTTAATAAGCTGTTTGTTGCTGTGGCAACCACTATATCCTCAGGAAGCAAATTCCACATTTTAATCATTCTCCGTGCAAAACAATATTTCCCTTTATCTGCCTTGAACCTGTTGCCCATCAGCTGTGTTGTATGCCTCAAATGCTAGTAATTTGGAAGAGGGATAAGAAGTTCTCTTCCTGAACTCTTTCCATTCCAGGAATAATTGTATCAACCTCTGTCATCCCCTGCCCCCCCCCTGATTTCTCTGTTATCCTTTGTCCTACTACAACTTCCAGAGCAGATGTACTTTTTCATCTCAAGATATACCTTTAAAAAGTTCACCCTACTCTTTATCCTGCAGCGTAAGAAAAAGCAAGAGTTCCTGTTTTCTTTTGACATTCACCACCTTTTTCTTTTTCCGCAGGACTCCATATGTACTCAAAGCTATATAGTGATTTCTGTCTGAAATATTGCAGGACTGCTTTAATGCTGACGGACAGGACTGAAGAAATAATGTTGGCCAAATGTAGGGTCTTCTTTCAAAAATGTTTATTTGCTGACAACTAGTACTGCCATGGTATCCATAGCTACCAGCTACCAGCACAAAAGATTTTTTTCTGAAGTAGTAAAAACCCATTGAGAACACTTGTGGATTGTAACCTCTGTTTCCTTCCACCCCAGTCTCCTTGCTAGAGGTCTGAGTTGTTAAACTCTTTTCAATACTCTCTTACAGTTCAACACCCAAATACTTCTGGCACGTGCCAACATTTAAAAATATTAACTTCTCCATTCATATGCATCATCATTCTTAATAAACGTTCTGGATATCTTGAGCTGTGATTGTGCTTTTAAGCATTGCTCTGCTCGCATTTGGCCCTTCAGATATTCCATCCGGCTGTCTAAATTATTTTAACTGACATAGTTTCTAATTTACTCTCTCCAGCTGAGAGAGTTTCCTGTAGCTTGTCTATTTTAGCATTTAATTGCTCTATACTTTCGCAAATTAGATTCTGTAGTGATCTATTTTGCTCTACTGGTGAAGCAGTGATCTCTTTAGCATAGCCTAAGGAATATGGAAGCATTGATGTCGCTTAAGGGACCATCTCCCGGGATATTCTGGACTTGTTTTGCTTTGGAGAGATCACAGCAAATGGAAAGCAATACTGGCAAGAAGTTTGGCTCTCAACCACAATTTAGTGTTTCCATTTTTTCCTTCAGTTGTTTGAGTCTTACAGACCACATACTTAAGGCTCTAGTTCTGCCCACAGTTAAGTCGTAGAGTGTGTAGACCAGAGGCCCGTCAGATCTAACGCTCTATTCGCGCTCTCTCTCTGAAGAAGTGTGCATGCACACAAAAGCTTATTCTTTGAATACAGATTTCTTGACCTCAGAAATGCCACCAGACTCCAACTTTGTTCAGCTGCTCATAAGAAGCCCACAAGCAGGACAGCTGCAGCAGCATCTTCTTGCCCACGGTCCCCAGCCAATTCCACAAAGAGGCAGATTGCATTTAGTACTGCAGGGAGTAGATGTCAGTCACCATTGTTAGTCTCATCCTCCACGAATTTGGTCACTCTCCTTTTAAAGCCTTTGAATTTGGCAGTCATGACCACATCCAGTATCGTCAAGTTCCACAATTTAACTATGCAGTGTGTGAAGAAATACTTCTTTGTGTCTATCCTGAATCTCCTTCCATTCAGCTTCTATGGATGACTGCAAGTTCTAGTATTTTGGGAGATGGAGAAAAGCTTCTACTGGTCTATTCTCTCCACACCTTGCATAATTTTATAGATCTCTATCAAGTGTTTACCTTTTTTCTAAGTTAAGCAACTCTAGGGGCCTTTCCACACCTGTTAAATGTAGCAAAATCCTTTCCTTAGATAGTTGTTATATTCTGGCTGCTCCGCATGACGTCGCCAACATCCAGCGTCTGGGCAGCAAACAGCTGGCTACATCCTTCATTTTAAAGCGCTAGATGGAGAATTGCATAAAGTGGATTCCCCAATCTAAAAAGCACCAGCTATAGGCCACCAGCAGGCCACCAACAAAAGAAAGGTGTGGAGGTGAAGAAGCACTATCTCCACTTCCAATGTCCTGCCATCGCGCCCGCCTCCCTCTCCTTTTTCCAGGGGATGGGATTTTTTTAAGGCAAACTGCTTGGAGCAATGAATTGGCGAACAAGCATACAGGCAAAGCCAAAGCTTATTTTCTCCCAAAGTTGTGACACAAAGCATGCCTCTGTAAAGTCCCCCCCCCAAAAAAATAAATCAGGAATTAGATTTTTTTTAAAGTATCAAGACTCGTGATTTCATAAGTGGTGGCATTATAAAAAAGCACTTTAAATGGAGAAGTATTGAATTTTAAAAAAATTAGCGGGCATCATGGGCCCTTTAAAACATTGAGAAAGGGGATTGGTTAGCAGGATTGATTGACAGGTGGAAGAAAATCTCGTGTAAAGCACGTTGCTCTCTTCTGCCATTTCCAGCAGGCATGTGGAATGTAAGAACTGTGAAAAGACAGCAGACGGAAGCGAGGAAGCAAGAAGGTGAAGAATGGCTGGAGGTGCAATAATAAAAAAAAACCATTTTAATCAGGCCTCAGAGGGTAGCTGCTCTGCTCCCCTGATCATTGTGGTTGTTCTTTTCTGTACTTCTATGATATCCTATATCAGGTGTGGTGACTAGAACTGAACACAGTTTTCCAAATGTGGTTTCACTATAGATTTGTGTTAGATCAGCATAATGCAATTTTCAAACTATGTTTCTGTTCTAATAATGGCCAGCATGGAATTTGCACACTGGGTCAACATTTTTGTCAAGCTGTCCACTGGGCACGCCAAGATCCCCTTCTTGGTCTGTTGCTACCAGCTTGTATTGCGAGTATAGGAGTATAAGTGAACTTGGACCTTTTTTCCCTCTTTTGCCTCCATATGTATTACTTTGCATTTTCTCATAGTAGTCTCTTTTGCCGTTTTACTGTGTAGCCTTGAAAATAGTAGTCCAATAAATGTACTGTTCATTTTGACAGAAATCCATAACGAGTTGTATCTAGAAAAATCCTATTGCAGCGAGTAATAAAGAATTGAAAAAGTACTGAAAGTGATATGTAGTCTGTAGTCGTGCTAGCTTGCATAAACCATAGAAAAGCAAATAAGAGCATTAATGCATCCCAAGCAGGAAAACCATTCACTCTGCCAGGAACTTTGGCATGATCCTAGATGCTTCCCTCTCAGTGGAAGTTCAGGTCACAAGGGAGTGCGGCTGGCATACCTGCGCCAGGCCAGACTAGCACCCTGATTGGCCCCGGAATACTTAGCCTCAGTGATCCACATGACGGTCACCTCTAGACTGGACTTGTGCAATTTGCTCTACGCAGGCCTGCCCTTAGCCTTGCTCCGAAAACTTCAGCTGGTCAAAACCACAGCGACCAGGGTCCTCACAGCAACACCATGGAGGTCCCTCACCTGGCCCATCCTCCACCAACTACAATGGCTACCAGTCAAATTATGGCTACCAGTTATGAGAGCTTCCGCCATGTTGGGATTGTTTTAAAGTCTTTTAATGGGTATTTTAATGGGGATAAGACTATTGTGACCCGCCACGAGCCTACGGGGAGTGGCGGGAAATAAATCTAAATAATAATAATAATAATAATAATAATAATAATAATAATAATAATAATAATAATAATAATAAATCACCCAATAATTATTTTGTTTAGAAATTGTAAAAAAATTAAGTAACTCCCACTTAATTGGTGAAACCCTTCCAGGGCCATCACGAAACCTCAGAGTTTCATGAAATCCTGCATTAGAAAGTCTGACTTTCTATCGTGTTTTTGTATATGACTATTATGAAACAGGACTATATGAAACAGGAAACCTAAAGAATGTAACTCCAGTGCCACAGGTGCACGGTTGACATTCCAGATTCATATCTGGCCTGCTCTCTAAGACAGCATCGAGGTATAGCAAGAGTGTCAAGAGAACAAGTACTTCTGGCATAAGCTGTAACATCTGCAGTTCTGGAGGCCTCACTTCAAGAAGGACGTCGATAAAATTGAAAGGGTACAGAGGAGAGCGACGAAGATGATCTGGGGCCAAGGGACGAAGCCCTATGAAGATAGGTTGAGGGACTTGGGAATGTTCAGCCTGGAGAAAAGGAGGTTGAGAGGGGACATGATAGCCCTCTTTAAGTATTTGAAAGGTTGTCACTTGGAGGAGGGCAGGATGCTGTTTCTGTTAGCTGCAGAGGAGAGGACATGCAGTAATGGGTTTAAACTTCAAGTACAATGATATAGGCTAGATATCAGGAAAAAGTTTTTCACAGTCAGAGTAGTTCAGCAGTGGAATAGGTTGCCTAAGGAGGTGGTGAACTCCCCCTCACTGGCAGTCTTCAAGCAAAGGTTGGATACACACTTTTCTTGGATGCTCTAGGATGCTTTGGCCTGATCCTGCGTTGAGCAGGGGTTGGACTAGATGGCCTGGATGGCCCCTTCCAACTCTATGATTCTATGATTCTATGATTCTATCTGTCTCTTTTCAATTCAAATAACTATCCTATGTCTTGAACAATGTTGGAGTCCAGTGGCACCTTTACGACCAACAAAGTTTAAAATTTGGGCATAAGGTTTTGTGAGTGCGTGCATGAAGTCAGCATGGTATAGTGGTTAAGAGTGACTTTTAGTTAGATTCCCCTGCCCCCTCCCCCAATGAATATATTGTTGATCAAGTAAATTATTGATCAAGTAAAATGTGTCCTCGTGGTTACTCAAGTGAGTTTCTTAACCTCTTAGGATAATTAGAAGGAGCAGAGAAGAAGGAAGGGGTGGGCAAAGGCTGGAATGTAAGCTCCCTATGCAAAGGCTGTGTACTTGCTTGGGGTTCATAATGCAACTCAAAAGCATCTGGTTGGCCACGGAAGAAAATGGAATACCGCACTAGATGGGTGCTAAGGTCATTGTTTGCCTAGACTACTAAAAAACGTTGGGCCAGCCTTGGACTTGTGGGTCACCATCCTGAAAGGAACCCTGGTCTAGTGCACAATTAATCCACAGCCCCAAAATGGTACAATGAAAGCCAATGGCTCCCTTGTCCTGTCCTGAACTTGGAGGGATCATTTCCAGTTTTTAAATACAACGAATTATGTGTTTGTCTTTTCTTGATTTGGTAAGATGGCAAAAATGTTTTAAACCTTGACAAGTTAGTTTTGACTAACACACAAGTACACATTTGATTTTTATAAAACTACCCAATGAAGTTCAAAGTGGTAAGAAAATGCCAAATGACCATGGCTTTATGATGCAGTTACGTTGCTAGTACCCCACGGTCTCTGGTGGGGAGTGAGGAGGGGCAGTAGGTTTGCCATCTGGAGATTTGGGTATAGATCCAGGGGAGGATAGGGACCTCAGTGGTGTGAAATGCCCCAAAGCTCACCCTTCAAAGCAAGGAAACTGATCTCTGCAGTCCAAAGATGAGACCTAATTCTGTGAGATCCCCAGGTCCCACGTGGTGGCTGGCATCACTAGATACTTTTTAGAAAGGGTCAGAACTTTTTGAGATGGGTTAGAATTACCGTATTGCAAGGAAGGAGCAGCAGCAGTGCAGGCTGAGATGAGTGAAGTAGAGAGAAGGCATTAGCTGCTCCTTTTCTCTCCACAAGCAGGTAGTAGTTACTAGCCTGTTTATTTATTATTATATGAAAATATAAGTCTGTGAAAAATGAGTTGTTGCAAAACTCTTTGGCAGGCAGTAAACTGCAGTTTAGCTTTCAGGAAAGCCAGAAAATTGCGAAAAGAAAAGAAAAGCAGCCCTGCTTCTATTGAGCTTGCTTGCCCGCTATGCCTTGACTGAGGTTCTTCAGTCTTCAAAATTTTATTTTAAGTGTAACCCACAAGTTTTTAAACTGATGTCCAGGGATCCCTGAAGGACCACAAGGATCTTTTTCTCACAGTTAGTTAATGTGAAAATTGAGCTCTTTGTCAGGAAAGGGGAAGGGGATGGAATCTGTTTCCCCCTCATTGGAAGGGCAAGAGTCTCTTCACTTTCAGGTCACCTCAGAACACTAACTGGAAAACAGCGTAGTAAGTGGGGACCAATAGCTTTGTCCCGAGAAATCTGTCATCACAGTTACTTCAGGTAAAAACAAAAACAAAAAACACCCAGAATTGGTTTCCACTCCATTTTCTGTAGCAAAGGATTTCAACATAGAGATAAAAAAGACACCACTCTGTATCCATAGCCAACGGCCTCTGTCCGTGCAATCACATAGTCTCCCCCTTCCAAACAAAGGGAAGGCAGGATGTAAAGAGCTATAGTGCATTTAGAACGACAGAGTTTATCTGAGATCCTAACACTAGTCCAATGCAATAGTGGTGGTAACCTGCAAGTACAAATTGACTTTCCAACCTGTGCCAGCTGCATCAGAGTATTCATAATAGTTGTTTTGTAACTAAGGCGTGGCACCCATTATTTTTAAGGAAAAGTTCATGCCTCATTAGCCCCATATTTTTCTAGCAATGGAACAAAGTTTGTACGTAAGCATCAATTCTGCCTAGAGGTTTTGAGTGCGTTGCCAAATAACTGAACTACAAGAAGATAAGACATGATTTCTGCCTTGTATCTGATTCTTAAGTGTTTTATATTCTTGTTCAACACTTCTTAAAATTAGAAGAAGTTGAGGAAAACTCCAAGGGCTTTTCTGCATGACATAAATTTAGTGTTGTGCTTATCTGGTGCTTATTCCGGCAGCTCCACATGATGTCGCCAACTTCCCGCATCTGACCAGCAAACTGCTCACTATATCCACCATTTTAAAGTGCGAGTTGGTGAATCCCAAAAAATGGATTTCATCAACTTAAGAAGCACTATCCCCCAGCTGATAACCAGCAGGCCAGCACCAAAAGAAATGTATGGAGGTGAAGAAGCGCTACCTCCACCTCCAGTGACCCACCCTTGCACATGCCTCCCTCTCCCTTCTTCCAGGGATGGGAATTTCTTTTTTTTAAGGTGAACTGCCTGGAGCAATGAATAGGTGGACAAGCGTGCAGGCAATACCAGAAATAAAGCAAGCCTCTCTAGAATTCCCTCTCCCCGAAATCAGGAACAAGGTTAATTTTTGAAGTATCAAGGCTCGTGATTCCATAAGGGGTGATGTTCAAAAAGCATTATGCATTTATGATTAGATGCATAGACATTTAAACAAAGAAGGATGGACATAAAAAAATTAGTGGGCATCGCCCACTAGAACATAGAGAAACATAGAGAAAGGGGATTGGTTGCCTAGATTGATTGACCAGTGGGCGAGAGTTGCGTATAAAGTGCGTTGCTCTCTTTCGCCATTTCCAGCAGGCAATGTGAAGTGTAAGAAGCACAAAAAGACGGCAGACAAGAGCGAGACAGCAAAAAGGTGAGGAGTGGCCAGGAGGCTCAATAATATTTAGGGCTGCTCTATTCAGCTGGTATAAGAGCCTCTTGTGGCGCAGAGTGGTAAGGCAGCCGCCTGAAAGCTTTGCCCATGAGGTTGGGAGTTCAATCCCAGCAGCCGGCTCAAGGTTGACTCAGCCTTCCATCCTTCCGAGGTTGGTAAAATGAGTACCCAGCTTGCTGGGGGGTAAACGGTCATGACTGGGGAAGGCACTGGCAAACCACCCCGTATTGAGTCTGCCATGAAAACGCTAGAGGGCGTCACCCCAAGGATCAGACATGACTCGGTGCTTGCACAGGGGATGCCTTTACCTTTACCTTTATTCCGCTGGTGTGACGCTATTATTACCAATGTGCAGAAATGCCCCAAATGTTCTTGGATGAGTTTAAGAATGGATGAGGTATATAAATCTAAATAAATAAATAAATAAGTATTTCTGTTTCACGCCTGGTTTTGGAATGGAAGTTACTTTGATTGCTGGTAAAATGCAGAAGATGCAAGGTCCTGGCGGATTTGCCTCGATCTCTCACCAGCTTTTGTCACATTGACTCAAGGCACTACCCATTCATGAACAGTAAACAGCACCTTTGGTACACAGAAAGAGTTTCCAGTGAAGAATGTGGACAAGTTGGCAGAGATGACATCACTGCTTCCTGACATAAGAGATTCTTGCAGCAGATACCACACACACACATTTTGTACTCATCTGTGGTGGATTCCCCCCCCCCACACACACACACACAAACACTCCCTACCACAAACATACCTCCAAACCTATTCAAGAGCCATCTGCTTTGGCTTACTCAGTATGAAAATACTTTAGAGTCACAACCGACTCATGCTGACCCCACCACAGGGACGAGCAGCAGTGCTTTGCCATTGGTTCCTCTGCCTGGCAGCCAGGATCTTCCTTGGGGGTAGTAACTGTGACCAGCCCTGCTTGGCTTCCAGGCTCTGACGAAATCAGGGTAAGTGAGGCTGTCCAGAATGCTTTATGCAATAAACAGTCAGGTGAAAGAGGTGACAAGAACTTTACTAAGCAGGATAACACAATAACAAGAATGAACAGCAGTGAACAGCAGTGGTAATAGGTAGGAAGTAAAAGGGGAAGAAAGAAATTCTGGGATGTAGGGTCTTCAGGCAGGCGCACACTTTTGAGTGCCTTTGGGATGGTAGTCCTAGATCTACCAGCAGACGTTGTTGTTCATGTGGCCGGCTCAGTGAGGATCATCCATGCGTTCACAGGACAAGGGGCTTGCCCTGGCCCCTGTGAGGTGGAGACCCCTCACTAACGTCTGGCTCAAGAAGCAAAGGCAGCTCTCCGTTCTCATCCAGAAGCAAATCCCCTCTTGGCTTGCTAATCTTGGGTGGGATGCAGCACACCATATATTAATTTTTTAAAATTTACAGCCCACCTTTTCCACTGAGACTGAAGGCAGATTGCACTGTGTAAATCAATACCGTGAAGAGGATGCAATAAGATTTGTATTGCAGGAACCTGAAAGGGAGCTGAAACAAAGGATAAGAATCCGTATGATACATTAAATCAGGGGTAATCAAACTGTGGCCCTCCAGATGTACATGGACTACAATTCCCATGAGCCCCTGCCAGCGAACGCTGGCAGGGGCTCATGGGAATTGTAGTCCATGGACATCTGGAGGGCCACATTTTGACTACCCCTGCATTAAATGGTCTCTAGGCTGATGGTGGACTGAAATATGTTTGTCTGAGCAGCAGAAGTGTATCCAGGATGCCTGTGCAAACCTTCTTTGTTGCTGGACCCCAGGCTGTTACAGCGGTCAGAGATCCAGTTGTCTCTCAGGGACGCATGGAAGGAGCATGCATGCACCACTGCCAGGCCTGTAAGAGGGTGGATGTCTGGTGGAGTCTATTGCCTGGCAAACTTGGAGGCAGCTCACTAGTAGCAAGAATGGTTTCAATTTTGAACATCTGCTTTACACTCACTGTGGTGATGAAATTTATACTGAGTAGTAATATTCCAGTGTTCACTTGGGAAGGGGGCCTCATCACACCGGACTCATGGTCTCCCTCGTGGAGTTTTCAGGGCAAGAGATGTCCAGAGGGGGTTTACCATTGCCTGCCGGCCTGCCTGCCTCCCCGTCACAACCCTGGATTTCCTTGGAGGGGTCCTTTCCAAGTGCTGAGCAGGACTGACGCTGCTTAGCTTCAGAAATCTAATGAGATCGAGCTAGCCTAGACAATCTAGGTCAGGGGGGGGCAAACTGTGGCCCTGCAGATGAGCAGAGGCTCATGGGAATTGTAGTCCACAGACATCTGGAGGGCCACAGTTTGCCCACCCCTGATCCAGGTCAAGGCATTATGTTCACTTCTTAATTAAATTGTGTTTCAAAGCCATGACGATAAAAATTATTCCCAACAATACTGCTACAGTTTTTATGCCCTTTAAATTTAATTTACGGTACATAATACATATGGTAACAGAATGCCTGTAAATATATAAATGTATCATGAACCACATGGAGTAAGTTCTGGGCAGATGAAAGCAGTCAGTCACTCTACAAGGAACAAAGGGAAATGCCTCATAATAATCTAGAATAAGTGGCTATCCTTATTTATTTTATTGTATTTATTTTTATTTATCTGAATATTTTATATCCTTAATTGCTGAGTGCAACACAACAGAAGATCAACAACTCTATGAGTCTGGGAACGTTGTCACTGTGCGTGCAAACCTTTTTTAAAAAATGAGAAATTGGAATGTTCAATATGTATTTTGTATATTCATTAAGAACATTTTATATTGCCTTCTTACCCAATCAGGGTCCCCAAGGTGGTGCACAGAGAAACCACTAAACCATTAAAACATTAAAAAGCAACATTTAAACTTATAAAATAATTATAAAAATAAGTATAATAAAACAATAGATGATTATAATGTAATTCTAAAGTAAAATGGGCGGTATAGAAATCTAAATAAATAAATAAAATGATTTGATAAAAGCAGGCAATACCAGAAGAGGGCTAATAACCATTATTAGGAATGATTTAAAAAAAAAAAACTCTTCACCTGCTGGCAGAAGATACTGACGCAGGGAGAGAAACCTGTCTGCTTGGGAACAAAGTTTGAGTCCAGGGGGCACCTTGAAGGCCAACCAATTCTGGATATAGTTTATAGTTTAATTCTGCATGCACACTACTTCAGAGACAGGCAACCTTCAGGTATAGACATGTGTATGGCCCTTTCCTGGGTCGCCTCCCATCGAGCTTTAGATGGTGGGGGCAGCCGAAGCAGGGCCTCTGGTGACGATAGTAATGAGCAGATATTCATTCATTCGTTCGTTCATTCATTCGACTTATTACCCGCCACTTCCAGAACCGGTTCGCAGGCTAGTATGGGGAAAGTTGGTGCCATAAAAATGTCAAAGGGGCCGGGAACCCTCCTGGTAGCATTTTTAAAAAACATGTCAAAGGGATTAAGGCTGAAAAATCACCTACAGAGGGGATTGATGACATCTGTGATAACTTTCTTTCTACAGGAGAGGTACAAACCCACTTTGTGCTGGACAACCGTAGCCTCGTGGCAGTGTTCCAGCACTGGACATAAGACTGCATGCAAGATTGCCAGTCTCTGCTGTTCCCAACACCAGTGCAGATTGGATAATGATTATTCCAGCTCTCCCTTAAGAAAGGGGGGGGGGCAGTTCTTGTTAACCATTTGGAAATAGCAATATGTATTTTTACCGCACTCGTCGTTTGCCTTGAATAAAACACGCTAATTCAATCAAAGCATTCAAGCAGCCTTTCCTAAAGATACTTGACATTTCTGCCCGGCAGAATAAGTCAGACGGTAATATGTCATCCCTGAAGGATACCTTGTTTAAAAAAAAAAACAAACCTAGCCTTATCTGTCAGATTATGCACAGTAATATTATACAAAACTATTAGTGCATGTAGAATTTCAAAACTGCACAAAACACTTGAAAAGGATTTAGGGCCTCTCAGAAGCAATACTTAAGAATATGCAAATACTCCCAGCTGAATCAAGTCGAAGACATGCGACTGTTACAGACAAAGCCAGCTCTCCCCTTCCTGCCTGTCACTGTCCATCAAAGAACTCGATAAAGATCGAAGTTTAGGACCACTCATGGAAAGGAAACTCTGTGGTCAGAGAGCCTCAATGTATTAATCTCTTGCAAGCAACAATACTGGTATCAGACCAGATATGCAGCTCTCTGAATGCAAATTGAGCCGAGGGATCTGCTTTGAAGGCTGGGTATGAAAACTCATACTTTTCTTTTTCAGTTTGTTTGCTATATGTATAGGCTTGTATCTGTATATATCAGCAGTTCCCTAATAACATTTGTCCCTTACAGTAATTTGTTTTAGCAAAGTTTGAGTAGGTGGCACCTTTAAGACCAAACAAAGTTTTATTCTAGGTAGAAGCTTTTGTGTGCATGCACACTTCTTCAGATAACTTGGTTGCTGAAGTTTTGTAAAAATTGGGCAGTAAAGAAAGCTGGCAAGAAGAACATTTAAAACATGGTGTCAGTTCGTGGATATTGTGGACCTCTTAAAAGACAAATAAATGGGTTCCAAATCAAATCAAGCCTGAATTCTCCCTAGAAACTAAAATGACTAAAGTGAGGCTATTATACTGTGGTTGCATCATGAGAAAATAAGACTCACTAGAAAAGACCACCAGTTTGGGTAGGGGAACCAGTTTGGTGTCGTGGTTAGGAACACGGACGTTTAATGTGGCGAACCGGGTTTGATTCCGCACTCCCCCACATGCAGCCAGCTGGGAGACTTTGGGCTCACCACGGCACTGATAAAACTGCTCTGACCGAGCAGGAATATCAGGGCTCTCTCAGCCTCACCCACCTCACAGGGTGTCTGTTGTGGGGAGAGGAAAAGGAAGGCGACTATAAGCTGCTTTGAGACTCCTTCGGGTAGAGAAAAGCAGCATGTAAGAACCAACTCTTCTTCTTCTTCAGTAATATCAGGGTTCTCTCAGTCTCACCTCCCTCACAGGGTGTGTGTTGTGGGGAGAGGAAAAGGAAGGTGACTGTAAGCCGCTTTGAGACTCCTTCAGGGAGAGAAAAGCGGCATATAAGAACCAACTCTTCTTCTTCATCATGCTAGTAAAAGTTGAAGGCATCAGAAAAAGACCCAGTGGGAGACAGATTACCTCAAAAGGGGAAGAGTCAATGGCCTTCAGTTGACGAAGCCTGAGGAAGGTTGTCAGTGATAGGGTGTTTTGGAAGTCATTAATTCGTAGGTAGCCATAAGTTGTAAATGATTTGGTGGAACATCAATGTCATAATTGAATAATCCAAAAACGCTATGTCTTTTGCCTATATACTGTATAGATAAAACATTGATATACTTTTATTTTGTAATCCTGTTATTTCATGGCCTGTTTGTTTTGCTTTAAGGAATCTCCTTCCGGACGCCGAAAAGCTCTCGCCACCAGCAATATTAACATGAAGCAATACGCAAGTCCCATGCCAACTCAGACCGACGTCAAGTTAAAATTTAGGCCTCTGTCTAAGAAAGTTGTGTCTGCCACCTTGCAGTTCTCCTTATCATGCATTTTCCTGAGGGAAGGAAAAGCAACGTAAGTTTTGAGTGAGGCAATTGGCTCATTTTTGCTCTCTCTCCCCACATTACGGTAATGGAATAAAGAGCCTGTTTCTTGGATGAAGTTACAGGTATTGTCTGCTGTGCCCACACACTGTCAGATTACAGTTGTTTATTGTTCCCACAGAGAGGGCATGGGGCTAAACAGTGTCCTGTGGGTTGGGAACAGGGTTGTGTGCTTCGGCATGTTTCAGCCGCCTCAGTGAGCACCGAAGCCCAAAACGGTGTGTAGGAGGCCATGCCGCTGGCCGCCTCGGGCTGCGTTGATTGCTGGAAACTTTCTCAAAAGAATTTATGTGATTGGACCAGAGTAACCACCTGATGCCCTAGGATAGAAAGCAAGAAGGAGGGTATAGGCCAGAGAGAGTCACACTAACGCCATGCTGGTATGCTCTGATATGTTATGCTTCATCAGGGTGGGCTACAATATTTAGAATGCTTTTATGCTACTGCTTGGGTTTCATGCTGCAAGAAGATTTGCCAGGCAATGGTTACGCAATGTATTAGAAAAGTTAGCGTCTTTATTTTCTTCTTACCACATTGTTGAGATTGTATTGCACAATTAATCCTTTTAACCATTTAATAAACCTTTTTGAAAGTCTGTCTTCCTTTGTGCATCCCACCAGGGAAGTGGTTTGGGGGTTCTATGCAGAGAAGCAGGAGCAGTAACCTAAAGCAGGGGTAGTCAACTTGGGGTCCTCCATAGGTCCATGGACTACAATTCCCATGAGCCCCTGCCAGCAAATGCTGGCAGGGGCTCATGGGAATTGTAGTCCATGGACCTATGGAGGACCGCAGGTTGACTACCCCTGCCCTAAAGGGACCTGCACCTGGCCTTCTGATGGACTGCTAATCTTTCAATTATGTCATGACATAACCCTCCCCCCCCAACCCTAAGCAGGTTGGAATTAGTTCATTTCTTTGGGGAGAGGTAAGCTTGAGTTGCATTCAGTTCATGGTGATTAATAGCATTGATCAAAGTGAAACCGTAGGGGTTGGCAGAAACAGGTCTATGCACCGAAATCAGGGATTTCTTGGATGTTGTACAAGGTGAGATGCTAGAAGCTCAAGTTGTTGCCGACAATTTATTTGATGTAGATAAATTGCTTTTTTCAAAGGGATGAAGACATGCAAAGCCTGGCCAGCCTGATGAGCATGAAGCAAGCAGACATTGGGAATTTAGACGATTTTGAGGAAGATAATGAGGATGACGAAGAGAACAGAGTGAATCAGGAGGAAAAGGCCGCAAAAATCACAGGTTGGTCCTACCCCAAAATGGGCGATCTTGAAAATTATTTCTGGCCTGGTCTGTAATGATTTGAAAGCATTTTTCCTTCTAAATTATTTGGGACCATTATAGTATTCTAATTTCCGTTTTTACCTAAACTGTGAATGTCCAGCCTTAGGCTTATCTTTGGACAAGTATCATCAGTACTTGGAGTCTGGGACGTTCCTGGACAGTCGCAATGAGCCTGATGACATCGTGGGTTCCCGTCTACCCATTCTGAGCTGCGTTGCTTCTCTATCTTTGGCTCAGTAGCAAAACCACATCAGAGCTCTTGAACGGGCTCATATCTTGTTTAGCCCTTGCTAGAAGCATCCTGGGACAGATTGATCTCCAGTGGGAAGGGGGGAGTGCGGGGCTGACCTGAGATTACCTCCTTTTGTTTTTATTTATTTTTATTTATTTATTATATTTATATACCACCCTCACCGAGGGCTCAGGTATCATGTTAAAAATAATATATTTTATTTAAAAGTTAAAAAATAAAGATAAAAGTTATCATGGATTGGATCCAGCCAGCTTTTCTGAAGGTGAAAAAGGGACACGGGCATTCCCTCAGACCACCCCAAACAGCTGCTCAGGATGGACAAAGGCAAAGGGCATGTCAGGCACAGGCTGGAGGAAGGAAGTCTTGAGTGAAAAGGCTGCTGGATCCAACCCATATGTGGAAAAGTGTGGCTTTCTGGGGCGGGCGGTCCCATGGGCCTTGTAGCTGCAGTAGCAACTGTCATCTGAACCCACCTGGAGAGCCTTGACGCAGGCTATTCCTTTCCCCCCACTGTAGCAAACTCAGAGGAGCACTATGTAATCTCAGTGTTCACTCCAAATCATGGAGAGGATATAGAGCCGTGGGGAACCCCCGGTGCAGGAGAAGGATTGCAGGAAGAGTCACTGGAAGCTGCAGACACACTGCAGACATGAGTTTGTTTAAACAAAAACACACTAGAGCAGGGGTAGTCAACCTGTGGTCCTCCAGAGGTCCATGGACAGCATTTGCTGGCAGGGGCTCATGGGAATGGTAGTCCATGGACCTCTGGAGGACCACAGGTTGACTACCCTTGCACTAGATCCAAAGAAGCCCTGTGACCTCACACCTAAGTGCACCTGACCCCACACAGTTATTTGCGGGGGGGGGGGTGGTCCTCCTTGCGTTACACTTTCAAGGACGTGTTCGACATTTTCAGTCCAACAGGATGGTCCATTTATATAAATACAGAAAAGGGTGCTAACAGTTGAGAGGGAAGAAATGAAGGTTAATATTTCAAGCTGAATCATTCCGTTATCCGGGAAGCAAAGCTCTTGGGACTGACCCTTTTGTGCTTGGAATGCTGGGCGGCTCAGATCCCAGAACGAGGAGGCAAGAATTGCTTCTGGGGGTCAGGTGCTCCTGGGACATTTCCACGGGGTTAAAACGAGGAAGAGGGCAGGGTCTTCAGTACTCCGCTTGGCATAGAAGGCCAGGATAATTTAGCAGATGGGCTAAATCAGTTACACACATAGGATTGACTGCTTTCTTGGAAGCAAGTCCCATTGAATCAAGTGGATGCTACTTACAGCCTGTCTTTCTCACTGAGACTCTGCGTGGGTTTGTGCTTTGCATCCCGGTCCCTTGACGTTATCGTGTCGGTTGGTCGTAAAAGAAAGGGCACAGTGGGGCTTGAGTTGCTTTATTATGTAGCTGCTTTACCACAGGTCAGGACTTCTCAACTCTTTAACCTTACGTTAATTGAACAGGTAGGATGGATACCCCACATCCAAAACGGCAGCAGTGCAGGTAATAATAAAATACCATCTCATAGGGCTCTATTGCTGTCATAGGTGCATCGTCTAGTTTTAAAAGGAGGTACTTTATAACCGCTGCTGTTAGTCATCTTTTTGCCAATCTTACATAAGAAGTCAGAAAGGATCTTTATTGCCTTGTTGTTCGCCCAGCAAAAGCATTTCTTACCCTGTTTTCCTACTCCATAATGTCTTAGAATTCCCCGTGCATGTTCTCCTTAATTCCACATTCTTCCCCAGTTTTTTATCAAATAATTTCTTAGTGCAAAATACCAGATTTTGCAATTTAAGGAAATTATGCATATTAAATGTTTTCTTACTTTGCATGAATTTCCATGCTTTGCTGGAGCAGGATTAAGGCTTCAGCAGCCAGGAGCAATGCTGTAGCTGCTGGGGGAGGTGGAGGCGGAGGTGGTGGTCGGCTCAAATTAGTTCCAGGGAAAGCCATGAAACCTCTCCGTCCAGTCCCCATCCCGCTTCAATGGCTGCCCTGCCCAGTGAATCAAAGCAGAGCACAGTGATGAACATCAGAGATTCAAGAGAGAAATGTTTCAGAGGGTAGCTGCGCTGGTCTACAGGAGAACAACTAGATCCAAATCCGGTAGCATCTTAGACACCCACAATATTTGGGAGGTATGAACTTTCGCAGGGAGCTTTGACTCTCAAAAGCTTTTATTGATCTCTAAGGCGTTACTGGGCTGGACTCAACTCTCGTAATTTTAACATATGTACAGCCTATTATGAGAACGTTTAATTTAGCTTAAATGGGCAGCTCCAATGTGACCATGCTTTTAAATTTTAGGTTGGCCTGAAAATATTAGGTGGTCTGAAAAATATTGTGTTCTAACGGTTTACTAACTTCTTCCTCTAATTAAAAAAGAGAGATCTCCATATAAACTTAACATGATATCGGTCATTATTAGGTTTGTCTGTGCTGGATGCTTGGGTCTTACTCTCGTGAACCTTCTGCTGGCTTTGTCCAGAGAGCATGCCCAGTAGGGTTCCTTTTCCTTCAAATGCTGAGGAAAGCCTTCAAACAGGTGCACAGAGATATTAAATATGATTTGTGGTGATGGACTTCTCTAGAACACAACATGTTCCTTAAATTAACAGGTCTCCTTCCCCCTTTTATCTTCTTTCTAATAACAGCATGCTTTGTGCTCTTTTTTAAAAACTTAATAACCTTGCCTTACAATTGTCTTGACCGGCTTCTGTTTACAGAAATTGTAAACCAGTTGAATGCTCTGAGCAGCTTAGACGAAGAGCAAGAGGACTGCACAAAGCATATGCTTTCCACTAAATCAGCCAGTTCCTCTGAAGGTCTATGAGCTTTCCTCCTCCTTTTCTTTTTTCCTGATTGTCCATGTTTCCCGTGATCTTCCCCTACCCCTACCCCTTGGCATCTGTTTGTAAATACTGTGTGGTGTCCGTGTGCTTGAATCCTTGGCGGCCTTTTAAGTGATTTGAAATGCAACCAAAAGCTGACCGCATGACTAGGTAAGGCGCTTGTTTGGCTGAAGGCAATGCACAGTTCGGCACGAGCTCAAGCCATAGTGGTTTGCCTTGTAAACATGCAGTAATAACCCATGAGAATCACTGGGCGTCTTTTTTCATAACCAGCATGCAACACGTAGACTTAATGGTGGTGGTGGTGGTGGTGGTGGTGGAAGTTTGTACTTTTGTTTGTACTGGACTGCACATAAGATTCTCCCCCCAGAAGTATAGCAGTAATTCCCCCCTTAATAGTATTTACATCCCTCGGTAGTAGTTTTCCCCTCGCTATTATTTCCCCCTTTTTAAAAGCCTACCCCTGATTCTGGTTGCCTCATTGATCCAGAAGTGCTACAAAGACCGTGGGTCTAGTTTTGCAGTCAAGCTTCTGCTCCGATTCGCTGTCCTTTGCAGAATAGAGTCTTGGTTGGCATGTCCCGTGCTCAGCCTGGGCTGTTGTGACACTGAGCAACTCCTTCCTTTGTTCCTCAGAACTTATCAACAGGCTTAATTTCCTGGACGAAGAGGATCAAGGCCTGGCCGACCCCAGCTCAAACCCATTCCTAGATCCTGACAGAACGGAACTGAACCCTTTTGGAGACCCTGAAATGGAAGGTATCGTTGCCACTGATGATCTCTGGGATGCTTTGGATGTCGTGATTCTGGCTGTCACACCACTGTCAAAAGGTCGAAAAGGGAGCTGAGTTTCACAAGTGGGAGATGCACAATGTGGTTGTGAAGCTCCCTTGCACAAGATTACCTTTGGGCATTGCACCCGGGTGATTGCATTCCCCATTCACGCCCAAAGATTAGTACTGTTTTTTTTTTAATTATATGAACAATGTTTGTTTATTTAAATGTTTTATTGGTTGTCTTTGCCCACACAGTAGCAGTAGGTATCCAATCTAAAACTTGCGACATTCTGCAGTAAAAGAGCTCGGTCTGAGTTCCCTGGAATCTTGATGAAGGGCTATTCAAGTTGATAGGAATCTGACAAAGGGAGATTTAACTTTCAGAAGTTTATGCCAAGAAAATTTGAGTTGTTCCTAAAGTGAAATCTAGCTATCTATTCAGATATTTTCTTTCAGGAATGTCTTACCTTTCTTGTTTCTGCTTTCTGTTGGTCTTCAAGGTGCCACTGGACTCTGATTTTATTGTGCTACTTCAGGCCAACACGGTGATCCACTTGGATCTGTCCTCTTGGTGATTCCAGGTTGTGTGTCTGTCAGCGGCAGCCTGAGCTCTGAGCCCTGGCCGTGTCAGCTGTGGGGAAGCGGGGGGCTTAGATGGCAGGCAGAGAACTGGGATGGGGGCAGAGAGGTAAACAAGCAGGGTTGGCTCCACATGGATGCTGGCAATGACACCACTCCTAAGCCTTGTGTGGGACGCCTGATTAACCTTTCACAGCCACTCCCCCTGAAGCATCCCAGACACGTGGAACTCCCACGTGGCTTCAAGGGCTGAGGCCGCCCGAATGCTGTGTGGGTGCTTTCTTGCCTCTGCTGGGATAGGCACAGCGCTGGGCAGAGATCTACCCTTCGTGCTCAGGCAGTGAACACACTCTGGCACTCAGCAAATGTCTTTGTGGAGTGGGCTGGGCCAGATGGGGCTTCTGCCAGCAAGGCTTCCATTTGACCCCAGGACATTTTATTGGCTGTGCAGCGGCTCTTCTAAGCAGTGCTTTGGCAGCAGCTGCCACCACATTCTGTAGCTGGCAGTGCCTCCTGCAGCAGGCATTTTGCGGCTTTGCCTCCGAACGTCAACAAGGCCGGAGACCCGGGTAGTGTGCCGGTGTTCTGTCCAACTCTGCTGTGAACTGTTTCCTCCAACGGTGGGCCTTAGGCCAATTCCATGTGCCAAACGATCCCTTTGGGAGGCCAAGGCACATTCTTCGTTCCCAGATGCGCAGGGCAAGGCGTGCTTCCTCCGGGAATGTTTTCGATTTGCTTGTTGTTTGTTTTTCCAGCACACAATGATCCTGCGGACTCTGATTCTTTTATCTGGCATGATTTCAGTTTGCACACTGATTCTCAACTCGCCTGGTGCTCAGAGCAAGTAAAGCATCTTCTGCATGCCTCGTGAAGGCCAGCAGAAACACTAGTGTATGATATAGGATGGTATAGGACAGGGGTAGTCAAACTGCGGCCCTCCAGATGTCCATGGACTACAATTCCCACGAGCCCCTGCCAGCGAAAGCTGGCAGGGGCTCCTGGGAATTGTAGTCCATGGACATCTGGAGGGCCACAGTTTGACTACCCCTGGTATAGGATATAGAATCCTGCAGTTAAAAGAAAACGTGGATTCAGCAGTAGCAAGGGGGAAATAATCCCATTGGTTCTGTATGGAATTAAACAGCTGAGCTAGTAGGGCAAGGCAGCTGTTTTCTGAGGGCTCTTCCAGCACCTTCCCCTCATGTCTGTAGTCAGTAGTTTCAGCTTGCATTGAGGAGACCCGGGTTCAAATCCACATTTGTGCTACAGAAGCTTGCTGGGTGGCCTTGGGCCAGTCACCCTTCCTTAACCTAACCCACCTCAGAGGGTTGTTGTGAGGATAAAATAGATCAGAGGAGATCGGCAGAAGCCGCTTTTGAGTCCCCCTTGGGGGGAAAGGCAGGATATATAAATGAATACATAAATGATACACCTTCTCCTTTCCTTTTATTATTACCCTCCTCCTCCGACCAAAGGTCTTGAGCAAAGTCAGCACACATCTCAGAGAAAATAGTGGTATACATTAAAATACAGGCTGACAAATTAAAACCCATCTCTCCAGCGGCATAAAGAAACAACAGGTGCTAAGAATCAGGCAACAGAATGTGTTGTTTCCAGACTGGTATCATGCTGGATTTAACAGGCGGCTGATATTTATATATTTTTTATTTGGATGGATTCATAAACCGCCCTCTCTGCTCAAGCCGACTCAGGACGGTAAACAGCACCCGTCCAACAATGCAATTAAAGCCACAGTTTAACAATTCTAAAACATTTCTCTCTTGGGTATAAAGACCAGGACCCAGGGTGGGGGTGCAATACAGGACTTATTCAGTTTACTAGATTTAAAGCCCATTTTAATTGAAAATAAAATGGGCGCTAGATGCCAAAGGACCCGGGCCCAACTCCCAAAGGCTTCTGCGTAGGCGTAGACTGGGTCCGTGGGGCTGCCAAAGCCTTAATGCTCCCCCCCCAGCGGATGACAGAAGGCTGAAGCAGGGCTGGCACTAGATTGGGGGGAAGTGGCCTACCTGTCTCCAGCGGTGGCGTGTCCTCATGGGCCGGGAGCTGCGGGGACGCTGGTTGCGGGCGGGCCTGAGGCGGCCGGCCACGTGGCGCGTCACGGGAGTGGCAGGTCCCGATGGTGATGGCGAGTTAGCGGCAGCCTTCTCCCGGGTGCTGGAGCGGCCAGGAGAAGGCAGGGTTGGGCGGGTGTGCAGGTGGAAAGGAGCAGGGCCCTTCCCCGCATCAAGGCGGAGGCAATGGTGGCCTCCGGCTCAATGGGGGAAAAGGAGCAGGGCCACCGCGTCTTTGACACGGCGGCCCTGCTCCTTTCCCCGCATCGAGGTGGAGGGAACGGTGGCCAAGGAGGCAATGCGTGCCTCCCCATTGCCTCCTTGGTCCAGGATTGACACTCGGAGGAGCGAATCAGGAGCCGCTTCGCGGCTCCTGATTCGCTCCTCCGAGTTTTTATCCCGGACCAAGGAGGCAATGGGGAGGCACGCATTGCCTCCTTGGCCACCGTTCCCTCCACCTCGATGCGGGGAAAGGAGCAGGGCCGCGGGCGGTTTAAAGATTTACTGCCCCCTCTGCATCCAGGTTCGTGGTGGTGTACAACATCTGTCCCATCGACAGTAATAAAATCTTGACAGTGCGTTCTGTTCCTGGACCTGCTGCACTGTTACCATTGTTACAATGATCAGTTAATAGTATTAATGTTATGGTTATCTATATGTTATGGATTGTTTCTGGTATCATTTTCTACGTTTTATGTAAACCGCCCTGAGCCTCCAGGGAGGGCGGTCTATGAATATAATAAATAAATAACAATACAACTACAGTCATACAAAAATAAAACTCTTGTTGCGATGCTCCAACTTGGCATGTCAAATTCTAGGCAGCACAGGCTATAAAACAAGTTTCTCCTCCAGGGGCCATTGAGCCAAGTTAGAACTAGGCTAGTGCGATTCGGCCGCCAAAGCAGCCGTTCCCTCCAGGCGCAGTCAGTGCCGGCAGTGGCGTGACAGCGGGCGCAACCACACATGCACGGAATTCCGCACCTGCGTGGTTGCGCCCACTGTCACGCCACTGCTAGCACCGCCCTCCCCCCCCCCCGCGGCGCGGCGCTGGCTGCGCCTGGAGGGAACGGCTGCTTTGGCGGCCGAATCGCACTAGCCTACTTAGAACATGCAAATTTCTACAGTGACACCGTAAAGATTGTACATGTAACACAAAGTACATGAAGCAAAAGACGTTAAAAACAAGTATTTAGCAGAGGTTGTAATCCGGAGGTCTCCCAGTAGCATCCAGCAGTGACAGAACAAGACGAGGCCACCTGGGGTTTCTGTTACTCCAAAGGCACAGGAGCAGTCAGAACAGGGGGAGTCAAACTGCGGCCCTCCAGATGTCCATGGACTATGATTCCCATGAGCCCCTGCCAGCATATGCTGGCAGGGGCTCATGGGAATCGTAGTCCATGGACATCTGGAGGGCCGCAGTTTGACTACCCCCGAGTCAGAACATGGAGTTTTGGCGAAGTGCACCTCGTGCTCTGTAGTTGGCAGGAAATTCAATTTGTTGTAAGAGCACAATCGTTGATCTCACTGTGAAATTTTCCATGGCAAATCTAAAATGTCCTCTGGCTAAATACGGGGGGGGGGCAGGGGTGTGTGTGAATATACTGAAGAAGGTTAAACCTTTTCCTTTAAACTACAGGTGCCTGTAATGTTTTTGATTGTCTGTCTGCCTATTCAAAACACACTTTCAATTGATTGTTTTTGCCAGAAGAATTTATGTCAGAAAGGAGAGTGTTTGTATGCAGAGGCTTAAATTGTAAGACAGTCGATAGGACATGTTAACAGTTTCTATAATACAGAAGTTAAGAGGGGCGCCTCAAGATAAAACTTCCATAAAGGAATATGTGAGCATGGTAACTCTTCTATTAAACTGGGGGTTTTCTGTTCCCCACAATCAAATATTGTATTGTTATCTGTAAAAAACCAACCAACCAAGCAGCTTTACCTAAAGTCGAACTTTGTCACTTTGTAATGCTTAAAGGAGGCTTAACCAGTTTACATAGCAACGGTCTTTCCTTTTTTGCTTTGTTCTGGATTAGTAATACATCCCAGATTTCTGCACTAACTACATTTGACAGAAGGATTTAGATTAATTAGTTAATGTTAAGGAGACCTTTGAAGATTTACAGAACAATATAAGTGCTAAGTGTTATTACAGGCGATTTGTTGTTTGAGTATTCAAATAACTTTCTTTTGGCAACACGCTTTTCCAGCTTGTTACCCAGTTTCTTAACCTGATACACTGCTGATATGTGCTCGGTACTTCGCTTAGAGGTTTGTATGTAATATAGATCAGCGATCCCCAACCTTCTTCTGGTCGAGGACCATCTCCAGGGGTGGGGGAGACCCGGCGGCCCGAGGCGCCATGCAGTTGCCGCGCAAAAACATGCATGTGCAGATGCCGCGCATGCACGTTTTCGCCACCAGGTGGTGCTAACGCACATGCACAGAGTTGCCGCGCATGCGCGTTTTCACCAGCAGGGGGCGCAAACACAGATGCGCGGCAGCTCCACACATGCGTGTTTGCAATGCTGGCATGCCGGCGGCCGCACCTGCCTCTTCCTCCGTCTCTCAGCGAGCAGCTAGCCGGTCCACGAGCGAAGCGGCCGCTTCGCTCGCGTCCTGGCAAGCTTCTCGCTGCGGGGGGGAAACAGGCGCAGCTGCCAGCAGCCCGGTACTGTGGCCTTCGCGGCCTGCTACCGGGCCATGGACTGGGGGTTGAGGACCCCCGATATAGACAACTTATTTAAATGCTTTGTGAAAATATATTGTACACACACACATATGCATGCACACACCCCTAAATGGTAGGTCAGCAGTTCTCAACCTTTTGTTTGCCATGACCCCAACTTCGGGGCCGAAGCCCAGCAGGGTCCCAGCTGGAGGAGCTGCCAGCTAGCGCTGCAGAGGTGCTTCCGCCGGCTCCCCCAGCCATGGCCATGGGAGCCCTGCCCGGGGGAGGGGGCTGCTACTGCCATGTCCACATTGCTCGCTGTCCCGCTCCAGGCCGGGTCTTGCTTCCTTGGCTTGCCACTTCCCTCCTTTCTCCCTTCTTTTAACCACAGGGGGGGGGGTTCTGCGGCTGCCCTGCTGCAGAGGACGCAGGGTTTGCTGGACAGAGTCAGATGGGATCAGGCAACTTTGGACCTGTGGGGGGAGGGGGGTCTCTTTCTTGCCAGCTCTAAAAGAGCTGAGCGAAGCGTTTCAGCGCATTCCTTGGCAGTTACCGGTGCAACCCTCCGGGCAGGCTGGGCAGCTGAAGAAGGAGCCAGTGGGGCACTGGAAACGCGTGTACACAGGTGCTGTGTGAGCATATGCGCACAACAGTCGAGGCGGCGTGGAGGCAGACATGGCAGCAGGCAACCTGCCACTGTGGCGGCGGGCAACCTGGTGACTCCAGGGAAGGGGCCAGCCAACTCCAAATGGGGTCCCGACCCCAAGGATAAGACCCACTGTGTTAGGTGGAATCTCCTTGCCTTGTCTACTCAGATAGGAGGCAACCAAGAAAGACTGGGGTTGCTAAACGGAAAGGCCGTGGTGAACGGCCTTGACTCATCACTGGCCTTGAAAAGTCCCATGGTCCTGGGGCCTCCAGGTGTTCTTTGCAAAAACAGCCCTCTGCTATTATTAAATATTCACCACCGGACTGTACCAGTTAATCCATAATTTGCTTCATAATAAGTTGTACAGTTCTTGCTCTCTGACTGTGAGGACCTTGGAAGCTTCTATCCTTAAAGCAGAAAGAATGCCCACTTTGCTGTTTTAAACAGAAAGAACGGCCACAGTAGAGGTAGAGAATGTGGGGAGGAAAATGGCATCTTCCAGGAACCTCCTACTTGGAGCAGCCGCCTTGCATTCTGTTCCCTGGGTCTTGGCCACGCAATGTCTGAAAGTTTCGGCCTCTTGGTTAGATGCTTCTCTGGAAGTCTTCTTCCTGTAGCCTTGTTTGTACTTGTGCTAGATACCAAGCCACGTTACTCTCACCTGACATTTTCTCATTAGGGTTAGATCATCCTGTAACACCGTGACAAGATGGTTATCTTCCCTCACCAATGTTAAGGATAACTATTTTGTAATCTGCTAAGGTCGATTTACTGGGAAGAAACATGCCACCCTGCGTGATAGATTGGGTCTTCATTCCCCATTGATTTGTTTATTAATTAACGCAGACATATCCTGTCCTTCTCACCTTAGGCAGCTTATATAACAAACCACAGCTCTATCAGAACATTAACATCACGCTGCAAACTTGACACCAGAATGGCCTCAGTAACTGGCCCCACCTTGTCCTTCACAGACAGAGCACACTGTTCAGCCTAAAATGCATCCAAAGGCCTTTCTAAAATCTGGGACTTGATTTTCCTGTGAATTTGGATGTAAGCACAAGACCTCCTCTGGCAAACCCTTTCTGGATCACTTCTGAAGTTCACCCAAGTGGTGGTCAGACAAATAATGCCTGAAAGAAACTACCAGTGGGAGGAGACTCTGAGAGGTCCTGAAGGAATCATATCAAGAGAAATAGTCCTTCGTTTAAGCAGGTCACAGACAGTACAGGGCACTAAAGGGTTTACCAGCACCTTAAATTGTTCTTAGAGCCAAATAAGTAATTATTGGAACTGTTTCAGGATGATCATAGACTCATCAAATCATAGAATAATAGAGTTGGAAGGGACTTCACGGGTCATCTAGTCCAACCCCCTGCACTATGCAGGACACTCAAATCCCAATCACTCATCCACTGTCACCTGCCACCCCTTTGGCTTCACAGAATCAGCCTCTCTGTCAAATGGCTATCTAGCCTCTGTATAAAAATTTCAAAAGATGGAGAACCCACCACCTCCCGAGGAAGCCTGTTCAACTGAGGAACTGCTATAACTGTCAGGAACTTCTTCCTGGCAGTTTAGATGGAATTAGTTATCAGATCCTCTCTCAGTCAACTCCTCTCTAGGCTAAACAGACCAAGCTCCCCCGACCTTTCTTCATACGTCTTGGTCTCCCAACCCCTCGCCATCTTTGTTGCCCTCCTCTGGACATGCTCCAGTTTGTCTATAATCCTCTTCAACTGGGGTGCCCAAAACTGAACACAGTACTCCAAGTGAGGCCGAACCAGAGCAGAGTAAATTGGTACCATCACCTCCCGTGATCTGGACACGATACTCCATTTAATACAGCCCAAAATCCCATTTGCCTTGATAGCCACTGAGTCACGCTGCTGACTCATGTTCATTGTATGATAAGAATATTCTCCCACCTCAGAACTCTTAGCAGCAAATGAGCTGCTGTGTTCCATAAACAGGAGTTTTCAGATAATTTTCAGGGACAGTCAGACATACAATACCGTGTAGTATTTTCATTCGTACATTCGTTCAATTCGATTTTTATACCGCCATCCTGGCTCAGGGAGGTGTACAGCATACGATCAGTAACAATACAATTAAAAACAGTTAAAAATAATGCCTCACTTACCATAGAGGCTTAGCTCACGAATGTAGCCTGTACGGCATTTTTCCATCTTCCCCAAGCACGGCTAATAGTACCCTATCTGTCCCCAGACCACTTGGCCACAGTGATCCATGCAACGGTCACTTCCAGATTAGACTTCTGTAACTCATGCTACGTGGGCCTACCCTCGTCTTTGACCCGGAAATTGCAGCTCGTACAGAGCAGGGCTGTAGAACTAGAACACCTTGGAAGGCCCATATTCAGCTGGTGTTGAGACAACTACACTGGTTACCAGTCTGCTTCCGGATCAAGTTCCAGGTTTTGGTCTTGACCTTTAAGGCTATAGGCGGCCTGGGTCCCACCTATCTGCTTATGCCCCCCAGAGGGCTCTTTGCTCTGCGGGTAGGAATCGGCTGGTTGCCCCGGGTCCCAGGGATATCTGCCTAGCCTCGACCAGGGCCAGGGCCTTTTCAGCCCCGGTCCCAAATTGGTGGAATGAGCTCCTGGAAGAACTATGGGCCCTAATGGAGCTATCTAGGTTCAGGGCGGTTTACCACAATTATAATATAATAGCAGTAACTTTGGGAGAGTCATGGGCAGGCGTCTGGGGGAACCAGCAGGTATTCCAAGTCGGTCGTCCTCAAGCGAATGCCTGGTGGAAGAGCTCCCTCTTGCAGGCCCTGCAGAACTGTGGAAGTTAAGGCAGGGCTCTGATCTCCTCAGGGACCCCGTTCCACCAGGTGTGGGCCAGAAGCAACAATTATCATTGTTATTTTTAACAGCCTTCCTATAGAATCATAGAATCATAGAGTTGGAAGGGGCCATACAGGCCATCTAGTCCAGTGGTCCCCAACCTTTATTAGGCTGGGGACCGGCAGGGCATTGGGCCGCGCCCGCAGGGACCGCGTGGGCCACGCCCACGAGCCGCGCCCGGCCGCGCCCGCAGATCGGGCCGCGCCCGCGGGCCGCGCCCGCGGATCGGGCCGCGCCCGCGGGCCGCGCCCGCGGATCGGGCCGCGCCCGCGAGCCGCGCCCGGCCGCTTCCGGCCGCGCCCGCGGGCCGCACCCGTGGATCGGGCCGCACCCGCCCGGCCCTGATTCCCTCTCCCCGCCCTCCCCGCAGTAAGAAGCTTCCCGGGCCGCAAGCTTGCGGCCTGGGAAGTTTTTTACTGCGGGGGGGGGCGGGGAGAGGGAGCCGCGGCCCGGCGCCATGGCCTTTGCGGCCCGGCGCCGGGCCGCGGCCCGCAGGTTGGGGACCACTGATCTAGTCCAACCCCCTGCTCAACGCAGGATCAGCCCTAAGCATCCTAAAGCATCCAAGAAAAGTGTGTATCCAACCTTTGCTTGAAGACTGCCAATGAGGGGGAGCTCACCACCTCCTTAGGCAGCCTATTCCACTGCTGAACTACTCTGACTGTGAAAATTTTTTTCCTGATATCTAGCCTATATCGTTGTACTTGAAGTTTAAACCCATTACTCTCCTCTGCAGCCAACGGAAACAGCATCCTGCCCTTCTCCAAGTGACAACCTTTCAAATACTTAAAGAGGGCTATCATGTCCCCTCTCAACCTCCTTTTCTCCAGGCTGAACATTCCCAAGTCCCTCAACCTATCTTCATAGGGCTTGGTCCCTTGGCCCCAGATCATCCTCGTCGCTCTCCTCTGTACCCTTTCAATTTTATCTACGTCCTTCTTGAAGTGAGGCCTCCAGAACTGCACACAGTACTCCAGGTGTGGTCTGACCAGTGCCGTATACAATGGGACTATGACATCTTGTGATTTTGATGTGATGCCCCTGTTGATACAGCTCAAAATGACATTTGCCTTTTTTACCGCTGCATCACACTGCCTGCTCATGTTTAGTTTACAATCCACAAGTACCCCAAGGTCTCATTCACACACAGTGTTACCTAGAAGCGTATCCCCCATCCAGTAGGCATGCTTTTCATTTTTCTGACCCAGATGCAGAACTTTACACTTATCTTTATTAAATTGCATCTTGTTCTCATTTGCCCATTTTTCCATTGTGTTCAGATCTCATTGAACTCTGTCTCTATCTTCCGGAGTATTTGCCAGTCCTCCCAATTTGGTGTCATCTGCAAACTTGATGAGTAGTTTCTCCACCCCCTCATCTAGATCATTAATAAATATGTTAAAAAGTACCGGACCGAGCACCGAGCCCTGAGGTACCCCGCTACTCACCTCTCTCCAGTCTGATGAAACACCATTGACAACAACTCTTTGAGTGCGGTTCTCTAACCAATTCCCTATCCACTTAACTATCTGAAAATCCAGATTGCAGTCCGTCAACTTATCCATCAGAACATCATGGGGAACCTTGTCAAAAGCTTTACTAAAATCCAAGTAAATGACATCAACCGAATTTCCCCGATCCAGCAAACCTGTTACTTGGTCAAAAAAGGAAACCAGGTTGGTCTGGCAGGACCTGTTGGAGACAAATCCATGCTGACTTCCTTGGATCACCAAATTGTCCTCCAGATGTTTGCAGATCGCTCCCTTTAATATCTGCTCCATTATCTTCCCCACAACAGAGGTCAGACTCACTGGTCTGTAGTTTCCCGGGTCATCCTTCCTCCCTTTTTTGAAGATCGGAATAACGTTTGCTCTCTTCTAGTCCTCCGGGACATCTCCAGTCCTTAAAGAGGTCCCGAAGATGATGGACAAGGGTTGTGCAAGTTGTCTGGAAAGTTCTTTGAGCACTCTCGGGTGCATTTCATCTGGCCCAGGGGATTTGAACTCATCCAGTGCAGCTAAATGCCTCTCGACAACCCCTCTATCCATGTTAACATGTTATCAATACATCTTTCCAGATTGGGGTGTTTTCTGGGATATTTTAATGTTTAGATGTTATAGAATCACTGGCCCCAACCAAAAGCTCCAACTTGCAAGCTCCGTGGAACTGAACCAACTCCATTAGGGCCCAGATCTTCCACAACTTTACCCAGAGGGGCAGTTTTAAATAAAATAAAACAAGTCTCCTCTGAGAGCTCATTCCACCAAGTGGGGGCCAGGACTGAAAACATCCTGTCCCGAGTCAGGTAGTAATCTAGCTTTGGGCATTACAGAAGGGCTACAGATTATAATGGATTTTTATATTGTTTTCTGTAGAATCCAATGTCAAGATGGAATCATCCTTAAAACAGGGAGAACCATACTATGGTGATGATGATGACAAATATAACCCCTTTAAAGAAGAGGAAAGTTCTGAATATGCAAACCCTTTTGATGACCCAGCTCCTGAACCTGAATCTCTAGCACCCATCAAGGACTTTCTTCCCCAGCCGGCAAAAAGGAAAAATATACGTCCTGTGGATATGAGCAAATACCTCTATGCTGACACAGCAAAAACAGACGATGAAGAATTAGATGAGTAAGTATATAACCTTTCTTTTTTGAAGCAACCTTTGGGCATTAGTGGGGAACTTCAAGCCTGGTTATTATGGTTCTATAAAGTGCAAGAGTGAGTTGTTTCAGTTGCAAAAAATTAATACATTTAATCTGGTAGCATAAAAGTTATTGCTTTTTACAATGTGGATCCAAATAATTGATTTTCATGCTGGAGAGTACACTTATAAGAAAGGGATGTGAAATGGGATAAAAGAGACGCATTTCTAAATTAGGAGCCGGGTGAGTCCATTCATTTCACTTGATTGGTGACAGATTTGGAATGCCACTTAGAAGTAAGGAGGGAGGCTAAAGAGCATTGAGGAGTTAAAATATAGGATTCAGGTGAAAGGGAAGAAAGTATAAATGGTGGAGAATATAGAATGGAAAGGATCAGAATGCAAAGTATATGGAAGTCTGTTTGCAGTACTGGAAGAAAAAGAGGAGACCTCGTTATTGCTCAGTGTAAGCAGTTAAACATCGTAAAACAGTCCAGTAAGGATGAGCACAAACGGATATTTGGCCCAAACTTGGGCCGATTCTGAGATCGCAAACTGATGTTTGAGGAAGACGCCTTCCCTGAACATTTCTCGGACTTGTGGTGAGTTCATTTTGACTGTGCATAGCCAGTCATTGAAACCAGATAGCTAAGCAGCACAGGATCTGCCAGTCAGCTGTTTGGCTTAAATGGCTGGTAGCCATTTAGCAACTTGTTTTCACTCACTCACGTTCCTTTGAAGAGGAAGGAAAGGCAAGGTGTTAAGTGGCTTCCAGCCATTTAAACCTACAGCTGACTGGCAGACTAGTTGCCAGACATTGCCAGTTGGTTTGGCTCTCCCCACACTTCAGAGGAGTGGGATGTGAAACGTCCCAGTTTAATGGCTGGCACCCCTTAGACCCCCTTTAAAGCAGATGGAAGTGAAACCAAAGTGTTAAATGGCCGGCAACGATGTCAACCCTTCCAATGTGGTCCCCTCCCCCTATCTCCCCATGGCATCTTGCCACAGCCAGGAGAAGGGGAGGACCGAACTCACCAGACCGGCTCAATTCAGGCGGGGCCCTTTGGTGTCCGTTCAGTTTCTTAAATGCAAATGCTTCTGACTTTCCTCCTGGGTAGCTGGGTGATTTGGCTCTGTGGTTCAGGAAAAGGAGAAGGATCCGTCCAGGTATGGGGGGGCTATTGCTGTGATATTGTAGTGAGGTGCGAGTTGGGATTCTTCTGGGGTAGGGGGCAGGGCAGAGTAATAATCCGCAGCCCCCATTCTCCTGAACACCAAACAACACCGCTTTTACTGCAGCATGAGAAGAGTAATACCTTATAGCAGTGGTCCCCAACCACTCGGCTGCGGCCCTGTGGCAGGCCGCAAAGGCCTCAGCACCGAGCCGCGGCTCCCTCTCCCCGCCCCCCCCCACCCGCAGTGAGAAACTTCCCAGGCCGCAAGCAAATCGGCTGCCAAAGCAGCCAATTAGCTTGTGGCCCGGCAAGCTTCTTTTTGCAGGGGGGAGAGGGAAGTGCAGCCGCCGGCACAAACATGCATGCGTGGCAGGTCCACGCATGCACGCTTGCGGCCACACATGGCGCAAATGCGCATGCGTGGAATTGCCCCACATGCGCGTTTGTGCATTGGCTGCCGCGCATGAGTGGTGCCCGGATCACCCTCCCCACACACCGGTCTGCAGCATGAAAAAGGTTGAGGACCACTGCCTTATAGGGACAATTTCTTCAAAAATTAAATTCCTTTTCTTCTCCAGATGCCACCTGACACTTTTTCTACCGTGGCCTGGAATCCTTTCTGGCCTAGTAAAAATAGACCCTTTAATCTGCCCCCCCCCTCCATATTTAGTTAGGAAAAGAGATACGACATATATAAGGCAAGGTTATGTATATACCTGATAGATTAATAGAATATATATCCCCAGTTTTTGGAATATCTTCACTGCTCTTAGTTTGCTGCCTTGGGACAACTGACCAATAAATCTCTAAACAGCTGGGAGCTCAAGTTAAAAAAGAAGGTCATCTGCTTCTCTTTGAACCTGCACAGCAGTTAGGGCCATCTTTTGAAGTCTTCCTCTGGGTGCCTCCCCCTTCAGGGATGAGGTGGGTGGCATCCAGAGACAGAGCGGTTTTTGTGGTGGCAAAATCCCCTGGTGCTGTCTTTTTTTTTTTTACCCGTATTTATCCATACTTTTGAGTATTTACGCATTCTTTCAACAAAAATTTAATTTAATGATGATATCATCCGTTAAGAGCCTCTTGTGGCGCAGAGTGGTAAGGCAGCAGACATGCAGTCTGAAGCTCTGCCCATGAGGCTGGGAGTTCGATTCCAGCAGCTGGCTCAAGGTCGACTCAGCCTTCCATCCTTCCGAGGTCGGTAAAATGAGTCACCAGCTTGCTGGGGGGTAAACGGTAATGCCTGGGGAAGGCACTGGCAAACCACCCCGTATTGAGTCTGCCATGAAAACGCTGGAGGGCGTCACCCCACGGGTCAGACATGACTCGGTGCTTGCACAGGGGATACCTTTACCTTTATCATCCGTTCAGTCATGTCTGACCCTCAGCGACTCTATAGGAAAGTTTCTGCTACGTGTCTCTGTCAGTGACCGCTTCTTTTAGTTGGTTCATGGTCATCCCTATATCGACTTTGATTGTGTCGAGCCAGCGGGTTCTTTGGCGACCGCGTTTCCTTTTGCCGCTGACCATGCTGAGCATTAATGATTTCTCCAACGAGTTTGATCGCATGATGTGTCCAAAGGAAGTGAGCTTTAGCCGTAATATCTTGCCTTCTAATTACATGGTTGGTTTGCTCCTCTCTAAGACTGTCTTGTTGGTAACTTTGGCTGTCAATGGGATTCGCAGCATTCGTCTCCAACACCCTAATTCGAAAGCATCTATTCTCCTCCTGTCTTCCTTCTTCAGGGTCCAGCTTTCGCATCCGTAGCTTGTTATGGGGAAGACAATGGCACTGACTAGCCGGCACTTTGTATTAAGGCTGATATCCTCACTCTTCCATATTCGGGTCATGCCTAACATTGCGTTCCGGCCCAGTGTTATTCGCTGTTTGATTTCATGGCTGCATCCACCACTTTGATTGATCATAGAGGCAAGAAAGATGAAATCATCAGTCTATTCAATGTTTTCATTGTCAATCGTGACTTTGGTGCTACTGCCAGTAGTTATGATCTTGGTCTTTTTGATATTTAGGTATAGTCCCATCTTTTCACTTTCTTCTTTTAGTCTTTTTATCAGGGCCTTCAGATTACGGTCCAATTCTGCAAGGAGCATTGTATCATCTGCATAGTAGAGATTATAGATGTTTCAACCTCCAATTTTGACTCCGATCATAGATTCTTCCAGATTAAGCTTCCGCATAATTACCTCTACATAAAGGTTAAAAAGAAAGGATGATAAGTACACCCTTGTCTCACTCCTTGGCTGACCTTAAACCAGTCAGTGTCCCCATAGATTGTTCATTCTGTGGCCTCCTGGTTGGTGTACAGTTAACTGATGAGGTGGGTTGAGTGGGATGACACTCCCAATTCATGTAAGGCATCCCATAGCTTCTTGTGATCAACAGTCAAACACTTTAGAATAATCAATAAAACATAGATAAATATTCATGTGTTTTTTCAAGAATCCAGCGCAAATTTGCAGTGTGGTCTCGGGTGTTGCAACCATGTTGAAAACCAGCCTGGACATCCAGTAGCTGAGCATCAGTGGTTGACTTGCGATGGCTCTTCAATAAGATTTTACTTGTATGGGAGATCAGGGCTATATCTCGATAGTTTGAGCAGATGCGAGCATCACCTTTCTTTAGTAATGGGATAAAAATGGACCTTTTCCAATCTATTGGCCTTGTGTCAGTTTCCCAGACTTTTTGGCATAATGCTGTGATTGCTGCTGGTGGAACAGCCCTGAGTAGTCCCACTGGAATGGTATCTATGTCAGGAGCCTAATTATTTGGGAGCTGTTTCAGGGCCCAGATCACTTCTTCTTCCAGTATAGGCGCTTTCAATTTGTGTTGGGCGTTTTTGGCTGGTGACACCTTGGTGTTTGCATATAATTCTTCTGCATATTGTCACCATCAATCCTTGATGTTGGCTTGGTCAGTCAAGTCTTTTCCATTCTTATCTTTAATGGTCACTTTACGGACGGTGAAGGTGCTCTGGACTTGTTTCACCTGAGCAAAGAGGCTTCTGGTGTGGCCTCTAGTACACTCCTCTTCCAATTACTTGTATCGTTGCTCCCAATATACTTTCTTGTCTTGTCTGGTAGCATGTTGAAAAATTGTATTTAGCCTTCTGAATTCATCTCTCTTGCCAGCAGCTTTTGCTGCTCTTCGTTTTTCAGCAATTTTGATGGTGTCGGATGTTAACCATTTGCATCTTCTTGTAAATGTTCTTGTATATGTTCTGAAGCAGCTTCTACAACATTAGACTGAAATTCTTGCCACAATTCCTCAGGTAGCTTCTCAGTCGTATCAAACAGTTCGAATTTGTTCTTCACTTCTATGGCATATGTTGGCGGAATCTTGGTGACATCAAACTTCTTTGGAGGTACATTTTTCTTGATGTTACGGAATCTGACTTTCAACTTGGCCACCAACAGTTCGTGATCAGAGCCACAATCTGCTCCAGGAAATGTTTTTACTGCTAGAACGGAGCTCCGCCATCTCTGACTGCAAAGGATAAAATCGATCTGATTATGGTGTATGCCATGTGGAGATGTTCACTTTAGCTCGCTGCAATGCCCTTCCCTCAGCTGTACTTGAAGGGATACAAGAAAATTCCCTATGGTGAAAGGAAGTGCCCCTGTGGCTCTGACCAAATAGAAACATTGGAACATATCCTTCTTCATGGTCAGTTTTATAATGACACTCGTCCCATATTTATCAGACCATGGTTACACCAGGACAATCTTATATCTCCCTGTTGCTCACAGAAACAAACTGTTCCATCACAAACCGTGTTGCCAGGTTTTGTGCTGCAGCCATGAAAAAGCAGCGGAAGTTGACTAAAACTTATCTGACCCTGAGAGCAATCAGAACAATCCTTAACACGCCCGCGGCGCCGCGGGCGCCGTGGACTAAATAATTCGCTAAGCCCTCAGGCGGAGGGCTTTGTCCGTGATGAGAAAGGGGCCTGATTGGACCCTTCCTCCTGACAGACCATCGGCCGGGCCAATTGGCCCGGCCGATTCCTAGCCTGCTGAAGGAAGCAACTGCGAGCTGTGCAGAGCGCGGCTCGCAGTTGCTTCCTTGAGGGCGGCCTGACGCGTCGGGAGGCGCAAAGCGCCTCCGACGCGTCAGGCCGCCGGCAAGGGAGCCCCCGGCCGCGCGGCTGCCGGGGGTTCCCTTTGCGGGCGCCTCTCGCCGCTTCAGCCCGCCCGCAAAGGGAACGCGGCTGCCGGGGGCTCCCTGCCCAACGGCCTGATGCTGCGAGAGGAGCGATGCGCCTCTCGCAGTGTCAGCCCCCTGACAAACAGAGCCCCGGCAGCCGCACTCCGCGTGAATGCCAGGGGCTCCGTGATCTAGCGCCCGCTGCATTTAGCTGCAGCGGGCTTGATTACTAGTTATCTATATTTCCATTTAGTTTTAATTTATATTTTGGCAGACTCATAGTTAAGTGTTTAACATAATGCTATCTTATGAGTAAAACCATGTTTTAGCCATATTATTTGTGTAACTGAAATTGTTTTGATTTTGCTGGTAATAAAGATATGTATGTATGTATACATGTGGAGATGAGCCTCTTGTGGCGTAGAGTGGTAAGACAGCAGACATGCAGTCTGAAGCTCTGCCCATGAGGCTGGGCGTTCGATCCCAGCAGACAGTTCAAGGTCGACTCAGCCATCCTTCTGAGGTCGGTGAAATGAGTACCCAGCTTGCTGGGGGGTAAACGGTAATGACTGGGGAAGGCACTGGCAAACCACCCCATATTGAGTCTGCCATGAAAACGCTGGAGGGCGTCACCCCAGGGGTCAGACATGACTCGGTGCTTGCACAGGGGATACCTTTACCTTTACCTTTATACATGTGGCGATGTACAGGTGTATAAACGGCATTTTCGGTTGTTCATAGAGGGTGTCAGTGATAGTCAATATGTTTTCTTGACAGAACTGGATAAGTCTGTCACCAGCTTCATTTCGCTCACCTAGTCCAAATCTACCGCAGATGCCCTGTTCTTGTTGATTTCCAACTTTGGCATTGCAATCGCCAATAATATATATCATGTCCTTTTGAGGCACCCGTTTCATTGTTTCATGCACTTTTAAATAGAAATCTTTGCTTTCATTTTCAGCAGCAGCCATGGTTGGTGCATACACTTGTACAACAGTTGTGCTCATTGGCATTCCCTGAATTCGGATGGACATAATTCGGTCATTTACTGCTGTGTAACTTTCCACTGCATGACCTGCCATCTTATCTGCAATAAAGGCCACACCATTTCTTCTGATACTGTCATGACCAGAAGAGTAGACTGTGAAGTCTTCGGATGGAAAGTGGCCATTGTCTGTCCAGTGTAGTTCACTGACGCTGAGCAGACTGATGTTGAGTCGTGCCATTTCTGATTTCACAATATCCAATTTTGCTTGTGACATTCCACATACATTCCAAGTTGCAATCTTTCTGGTTTTCTTTTGGGTTAGGCCTCTGTGTTCTCTACATCAGCAGCTAAGTATCCCGGAGGGTTTCTCCCAGCCGCATCATGGTAGAGAGCTTTCACCCTTCCCCAGTGGCTTGTTCGGTAGTTCGTTGCCTGGGGTCCCACCACACAGTTCAATAGTTGACATACTTTCCATAGAATTTTCTTGGTAAAAAAGACGGAGTGTGTTGCTCCCCATTGGCCGCTTGCCCAAGCCTCGCTTGGCCTGGCTGGGGAGTCGCCGCACAGACAGAGAATGCTGCCTGCCTGGTGAGTCCTCCAGCCGCCTTCTCCTCCCACTAGGGAAAGGAGCAGGGATGCCCCGTCGAAGATGCGGCGTCCCTACTCCTTTCCCGCCCCGGGTCCCTTCCTCATGAGCCTTCTGCCGGGCCCAGCCGCGAAGGAGCGCTTGGCCTCGGCAGAAGCCTCTGCCGCCATCAATTTTGGCCTTCTGCCTGGCACAGGCGCTCCCTCGCGGCCGCAAAGGAGCGCCTGGGCCTGGCAGAAGCCTCGGCCCCCCGCCGCCGTCCATCTCGGGCCACCGCTGCTTCTGAAACATTATTTGAGAAACCCCGGAAGTGGTGCAATCGTGCAAAATATGGTTGGGAAGCATAGCTGTGTACATGCCCACCCAGGGCCTATCTTTTTCCCACCCCCTCCTGGCCCATCATTGTCATGCCCCCGCTGCAACCTCCCGTCTCCGAGGAGTTGCCACAGCAACCAGGGCCTGCTGCTGAGCCAGCTGTTATAGATCACCCAGCTTTGTCAGAAGAGAGAGGGGGTTCTGAATGTGCAGCAGGGGAAAATAGCACAAGTCAGCCAGGCTCTTCCCAAGAGGCATCTTTGGAGCAGCCGGAAATGTACTTGAGGCAGGACAGTTCGCCTGAAAGACGCAGAGGGCGCAGAAAAGTGGTTGTTTGCTGAACGCCGAAGGAGCCAAAGACTAGAGGCATGCTGTCAGAGCAGATGGGCCCCAGCTGGGATAGCTCTTGGGGAGGATGTGTGAGTCCTCCCCCAGGTGCAACCAATTAGCTGGGCTGCTTTAAGGCAAGACAGAAGCGGCTCCCCGGCGTGGGTGCAATCTATGCAGAAACCCTCCTGTCCAGCTTGGATTCCTTGTCTCTGTGAACTCCTGTGACTTCTGGCAAACGGCTTTTGAACTATGTACTTGGTAATTGGATTGGATTTGGTGACTACATGTTTCTCTGGACTCTGACCTTGGCTTTCCCTCGACTACTGTTTGCCTCGCGCCTAACTCTGCTTGCTTTGACTCGGACTGGACTTTGACCTGACTCTGGTGTGGACTTCTGCTGGGCTCTGCAGCCCAGGCATCTTCCGCCCAGTTGCTACTGGGTGCGGCTAGATTGGGCAGCATAATAATTGACCATATTGGTATGGGTGAACAGGTTATGTTCATATCAACCAATAAATGTTTAACAAATTTTAAAAATATAAAAAAATTAATTGACTCCCACCTATATTGGAAACCCTTCCTGTGCCATCAAGAAACTCCAGGGTTTCACGAAATCCTAGTTGAGAAAGCCTGCTGTAGGGAATCTTTAAAAGAAAAAAGTTAAAAGCTGTATTCCTAGGCCATGAATAATTTCTCAAGCTTTTTGTCATCAGTTGTTTGGAAGTGATTTATAGTTGATATTGGCCATTGAGTTGGCCTTTCGTTGTTTGTTTGTTTCCTTGTAAATAATAGGTCTATTGCAACATTGATGGGTGCTTATATTCATGAAGGTGGTTAAATAGTCTTAACGAAATTCTCTGTCTCCCAAATGCTTAAGATAAGATTCCCCGACCTTGTGGAATCCTGGGCACTTTGGGAATTTCCAGAACAGGCAGTGGGAGCTGGGTCTAATCACAGATTGTTACTCCAAGCCAAACATCCTCCTATCATGATCGCTTCTGTTTCCATATGAAGACCCAAAGAGGTTGTCTTTCTGGCTTTTCTGAACCACCTCCTACTCCCCTGAAGTGGAGGAAAACCAGGACTTGCTCTTTGCTTTAGAGAAGCAAGAAGGCACCAAGAAACATTAATTAATTAATTCATTCATTCATTCACACCCTGCCTCTCCCGGCAGGCTCCAGGTCACACACAATCTGTATCAAGACTCAGTCAAGAACCAGAAGGTTATAGAGGATCAGAGCAACAGACTCTAATCTGGAGAACTAAGTTTCATACCCTGCTCCACAGGAAGCCTACTGGGTGACCTTGGGTCACTCACAGTTCTCTCAGAATTCTCTCCACCACGTACCTCACAAGGAAAGGAAGGGAAGGCGGTTGTAGGAGAATAGGAGATGGTTCTTTGTACTCCATTTTTTACTACCCAAGGGAGTCTCATAGCGGATTCCAAATACCTACCCTTCCTCTCCCCACAACAGACAACCTGTGAGGTGGGTGGGGCTGAGAGAGCTCTGAGAGAACTGGGACTGGCTCAAGGACACCCAGCTAGCTGCATGTGGATGAGGAGTGGGCAATCTAACTCCATTCTCCAGATTAGACACCGCTGCTCTCTTAACCATTAAACCAAGATGATTATAAGCCAATTTCATAGGGTAGAGACAAGTGATGGGGATGATGATTTTCGAGTTAATATCCTGTACAGCCTTTAATATAAAAACTTGGAACTCAAGTAGGCTGCTTGTTTTGTGGCCAGGGTAAAAAGTGATGGCACAATAATTAGAACAGTTTAGGATAGGTCTAGCATTTGCAGGATTATGGCTTTCCTTAGTTGCTGTTCTTACATGCTATCAAGTATGTGGTTTTACACTGAGTAACTGTATTGGTTATGTAAAAATGCTATGCAGATGACGTAGTCTGTGTTGTAACAAATCCCATTACTTCGATTCCAGTACTATTTGATCTATTAAATGTCTTCGGTCGACATGCGGGATATAAGATCAATAGGTCTAAGCCAAAAATATTTTTACAAGGAATGACGGAAGATGAAAAAGGCGTTATCAAACAATTATCTAGATGTGAAACCAATCCTAAATGGATCAAATATTTGGGAATATATCTAGATAAAGACTTGGTAGACTTGGTGAAAAACAATCATGAAAGAATATGGAAAATAATTCAAAGCTATTTGGAAAGGTGGACCAAGATGAAGATCTCCTGATCAGCTAGTATGGCAATAATAAAAATGAACATACTTCCAAAACTTAATTTCCTATTTCAAGCTCTACCCATAGCGTTGGGGGATAAACAGCTAAACAAATGGCAATCAGAATTACATAACTTTGTCTGGGCGAATAAAAAACACAGAGTAGTGGCTAAAATATGGCAAGATGCTAAGACAAGAGGAGGCCTAGCCCTTCCAAATGTAAAGTTATAAGCACATGCAGCAACACTGACAATGTTGGCAGATTGGATGATTGATCCAATGAATAAAGATCTAACATTAGATAAAGAAAATTTTGGGACCAGATTGCATGAAATTCTTTGGCCATCAACAATCCAAAAGGCCAGTGAGAAGTCAAAGAAAAACTTGTGGAATCAAGGGGCTATTAAAATATGGAAAAGATATAAAGAAAGACCGTCCCTTACGCCCTCTAAGTTAAAATCGCCGGTGGAGGCATATTTGACCTCTTCTCAAGAAGCCAGGATTACATGTTTAAAATATCAGGATATCATATCTAAGACAAAAAAAAAAAAGAAAGATCTGCAAACACTAAAGCGAGAAGGAATCTCAATAAAATGGTTAGAATATAACCAATTAAAATCCAGATTCAAAACAGATTTTGAAACGCAGGATAACATAAAAATGGACCACACAGAATTTGAGGAAATAATTCTGTAACAGAAATTTCATCTACAAGGCCACATATATAAGATACTGCTAAAATATGAAACTGAAACGGAAGTGTTCAAAAATTGCACAATTAAATGGATCACGGTAGATACCTGGGAGAATATATGGAAAAATGTGAATAAATTAACAAGAAGCCAGATCATAAAGGAGAACTGGTACAAGATGTACTACTGCTGGTATATGACTCCCAAGGCGTTTGCCAAAATGAATAAAGAAAACAGCAATAAATGTTGGAAATGCAGGAAAAAAATAGGGTCATTTTTTCATTTATGGTGGAGATGTCCATAAACAGATTCTGGAAGAAAATCCATCTGGAATTGGAGAAGATGCTAGTATTCTGAGATATGAAATGCCATTAATTGAATTTATATACAGTTATCTATACTAATAATAATAAATATTAAATTAAAAAAATAAATAAAGATTAAAAAAAATTCTTCCAACTCCATTTATTCCATTCTCTTCCAACTACACCAAGAGACAAACACTGGTGCATCCCTTCCTGCCCACACACTCACAATTAACCTAAGTTTATAGAATCAGCATTTCTGTCAGATGAATATCTTGCTGCTGCTTTAAAACTTCCAAAGAAGAAGAATTCACCACCTCCAAAAGAAACCTCTTCCACTGAGGAACTGCTCTAACTGTCAAGAACTTCTTCCGGATGTTTAGCTGAAAATTCTTTTTATTTCAACTCATTGGTTCTGGGCCACCCCACTGGAGCAACAGAAAACAACTCTGCTCTATCTTCTATATGATAGCCCTTCAAGTAGTTGAATATGGTTATCATATCACCTCTTAGTCATCTTCTCTCCAGGCTAAACAGACCAAACTCTCTCAGCCTTTCCTCATACGACTTGGTCTCCAAACCCCTTACCATCTACATAGCCCTCCTCTGGACATGCTACAGTGTCTCTACATCTTTCTTCAGTTGTGATGCTGAAAACTAAACACAGTAATCCAAGTGAGTGGAATAAAGTGATCTGGACACTGTAATTCTTTTAGTACAGCCCAAACACCTGTTTGCCTTTTGAGCTACCAAGTCACACTGCAGACTCATGTTTAGTGTCTGGTCTACTAGACCCCCAGATCCTTTTTCACACATACTACTGCCAAGTCTCGCCCATCCTGTAGTGATACATATGATTTTCCCTACCTAAATGAAGAACTTTACATTTATCACTATGGAAATTCATTTTATTCATTTTAGCCCAGTTTTCTAGCCTGTCAAGATGATTTTGTATCCTGATTCTGTCTTCTGCTGTGTTAGGGTTACCCCTCCCAGTATAGTGTCATCTGTAAATTTACTAAGTACCCCCTCTGTTCAAAGGTTGACTCAGCCTTCCATCCTTCCAAGGTCGGTAAAATGAGGACCCAGCTTGCTTGCTGGGGGGTAAACGGTCATGACTGGGGAAGGCACTGGCAAACCACCCCGTAATGAGTCTGCCATGAAAACGCTGGAGGGCGTCACCCCAAGGGTCAGACATGACCCGGTGCTTGCGCAGGGGAGACCTTTACCTTTACTCCCTCTGTTCATTGTCCCAAATTGTTTGTGAATGTGTTGAACAACACAGGCCCAGGGAGAGGCAGTCTACTCGTCACTCTTCTACAAGAAGATGACAAACCATCGACAAGCACCCTTTACGTGCAATCTGTCAACCAATTCTCAATCCACCAAAAGAGTAATAGGATCCATATCTCATTTTACCAACTTGTCAATACGAATATCATGTAGAAGCTTATCAAAAGCCAAGGTAAACTATATCCACAGCATTCACTTGATCTAGCAAGGTAGTAACTTTCTCAAAAAAACAGATAAGGTTAGTCTGACAGAACTTGTTTTTGAGAAAGCCATGCTAACTGTTAGTAATTACAGCCATCCGCTCTAGCTGCTCAGGGGCCTAAAATCTATCGACTTCAAGCTGCCATCTATAGACTTCAAGCTGTCGGGTTGGTAGTTACCCAGATCCTCCTTTTCCCCCATCTTCCATGCAGTCACACATTAGGACTGCGCTTGGGCCAGCCAGCCATGGAAATGTTGTTTTCTAGCTTAAAAGTCCAAATTGGGGTGCCCACATTCTTCAGAGCCAATACATATGCATATTTTCCACCATATGCATCACATGCTTCGAAGGTGGGATATCCTTTTCCCTTGGTTCCCTTTTTGTCACTGCAAGAATAAGACTTTTTCTAGTGCACTCCCTTTATTTGTTATGGTTGCAGAGAAGATTGAGCTTTTCCTCCTTTTGGAGACAGATCAATCAGAAGTATAGTCTTTGTTATTTCAGAAGAGTCTCATTGCTGTCAACAGGTCTTTCCCGATCCTCGTGCTTGTGGCCCTGCAAAAATAGCGTCCAAGGCACTTTTCAAGAAATGCTCAAAATGTGGGACTAAGATGCCTCATAGTGAGAAGCATGAGGTGTGCCTGCTGTCCCTGCATAAGGCCTGTAATGTTGGGGCCTGCCCTGTTTGTCCGTGCTTCACTCCAAAGGTCCATTCAGACAGAGCCCCGAGGCTTAAATCCGCTTTAGGGGAGGAGGTGTTGCCCTCCTCAGTTCCAACTGAACTAGCTCCTAATTTGGGGTTGGTAACTTTGGTACCATCCATTTTGATTCTGTAGGTCAGGCCGTGTTCCAGACCCCCGCTGGTCCACTCAGTTCTTTTCATTGCCCTTCTCTGGAGATGATCCAGTTTGTCTACATCCTTCTTCAATTGTGGTGCCCAAAGGAACCAGGAATACCCGCTTGGCCCCTGGACCTCCCTTCCTGGATTCCATGTACCTGAACTGAACCATGAACCTGCTTGAGTGCTATGCTGTTTAAATTGTTATCTTCTGTTGTTGTTATTTTTATTACTGTTGTTGTATTTCCATTTGACACAAAAACCAAGTTTGATGTATTGTTTTTTACATTTCATGTGAACCACCCTGAGCCTCAGGGGAGAGCGGTATACACAATAAAGTAAATAAAGTAAGTAAATAAATAAGTGAGGTCTAACCAGAGCAAAGTAAAGCGGTACCATCACCTTATGCGAACTGGACACTATACTTCTTTTGATATAGCCCAACATCCCATTTGCCTTCTTAGCCACTGAGTCACACTGCTGACTCATGTTCAATGTATAGTCTACTAAGACCCCTGGATCCTTTTTGCACATACTACTTCCAAGACAGGTCTCCCCCATCTTTACACCGCTCCACAGGAGCGGTATAAATAAAGCAGTAAGGGTTGTGGGGGAGAGTTCGGTCCGGGATGGGGAAGAGAGGCCATTGGCCCCTTGCCCCTGGTCTGACGAGTCAGGAGGCACGAAGCGCCTCCCTACCCGCCCTCCCCCTAACCTGGACGGCCATCAGCCAACAGCCGCCATTACGCGGCTGTCCGCCAACAACGCAGGTAGGTGGCCAGCCGGTGTAACCTACCGTGCGGCCCTCGGGTGGGAAGCTTAAGCCTGGCCCAAGGGGCAGTCCCACTGTGGCGGAGCTGTCCCTTGGCCCAGCCCAAAGCCCCGAAGTAGGTCGGGAGGTGGGCGGGGGGGCTACGGGCCAAGCCAAGGGACAGCCCCGCCGCATCTGTGACATGGTGGGGCTGTCCCTCGGCCCGGCTTGAAGCACCGAAGTTGGGCAGGAGGTGGGCTGGGGGGGGGCTTCAGCCCAGGCCAAGGGACAGCCCCGCCATGTCGCAGATGAAGCAGAGCTGTCCCTTGGCCCGGCCTGATGTCCCAAAGTCGTCCGGGAAGCGGGCAGGGGGGCTTCGGGCCGGGCCAAGGGACAGCAGAGGGGCTGTCCCTTGGTCCAGCCCGAAGCCCCGGAGTCGGGCAGGAGCCAGCCAGGAGAGGTTCGAAGCCGGGTGTAAGTGGGGGGGGGGGGGCGCGGGCAGGCTTCAGCACAGGGCTCAGAAGCCCGTGCTGAAGCCGGGGGGGAGGGGCCGACCAGCCTCCCACACCCATCCACTGCCCGCTAGTCTGTGAAGGAAGGGAGCTTTGACTCTCGAATGCTTATACCTTGAAAATCTTGTTGGTCTGTACAGTGCCATTGCACTCAAATTTAGGTGCTCTACTGCAGACCAACACAGCTAATCTGTGAAATTAATCTATAAAGGTATCCCTGGTATAAGGTTGTGACACACCTTTCTCACACACATTGGGTCCATACTATCCTCCACAACCTTCCTCCCATATGTTCAGGGTTACAGGTACGTCAGGTAATCACACAGGTAGGTCAGGTAATAATTGTCCCTCTCTATTGGTGTTGAGGAGTCAAACACTCTCATTTATATGCTGCCACCAGCTGTTTATATCCTGAAATATATAGACTGAGATCTTAGCTTGTGTGTGTGTGTGGAACTGGCCCACAGAGTTAAAAAAACAAAGGATTATTTTTTTATTTATGGATTGAAAAGGACAATGAAAAAACACAGGAAGGCGTTTTAACATTTCTTTTCTATTGAACTTTTGAACAGTTTCCCGAGTCCATCCTTTGGGACAGTGGTCCCCAACCCCCGGTCCGGTGACCAGTCCCGATTCGTGGATCAGTCGGTACCGGGCTGCGGCTCCTCCTCCTCCTCCTCCCCAGCTGCTGCCTTGGGGGCTGCCCTGCCACTCTGACGCCAGCTCTCCTTTGGTGCTCTCCAGCGGCCGCCATGGCTTGGGCTCCCCCTTGGCATGGCACTGTGCAGCTGGCAGCGCCCCCCAGTGGGTGGCGGGAAGTCAGGTGTGCCAGCGGGAAAGTAAGTGGAGTAGGGGCTTAGGCAGTGGCGACATCCCTCGGCAAAAGACTACCCCCTCCCGGGCCTCAGTAAAATTGTAAAGCGTTGACCGGTCCCCGGTGATAAAAAGGTTGGGGACCACTGCTTTGGGATCCTTTGGTTACAGACTGGCCAATTTCAGTCAGCTTGAAGTTGCTGTGCTCCACAGCTTCTCTTCTCTCAGCCAGATGCACCCTCAGCTCCCTAACTATTGTCTTCAATCAGCCTCACCTACCCCACAGGGTCTCTGTTGTGGGGAGAGGAATGGGAAGGTGACTGGAAGCTGCTTTGAGCCTCCTTTGGGTAGAGAAAAGCGGCATATAAGAACCAACTCTTCTTCTTCTTCAGTAATCTCAGGGCTCTCTCAGCCTCCCCTCCCTCACAGGGTGTCTGTTGTGGGGAGAGGAAAGGGAAGGCGATTGTAAGCCCCGTTTGAGACTTTTCAGGGTAGAGAAAAGCGGCAGATAAGAACCAACTCTTCTTCTTCTTCTTTAACTGTTGTTTTTTAACTGTCTCTCTCACTAATATTCCATCCGCTTCCATTGGTCACTCTTAGGGAGAGGCGGAACAGAACCAGTCTATGTGGAAAACGTTGTGGAAGGGGGGAAAATTGGACTTCAGGTTGCGTTCGTGGCAGGGGGGACTCCTTCGGATGCTGTGGGCAAGCAGAGAAAACAGGATTCAGAGTTTGTGCCAGTTCTGTTCAGGGGTGGATTGGCCTTTGAACCTGTAGGGAAATTTCCCGGTGGGCTATAGGGAGCAAGGAACAAGCAGAGCCAAGCTCCAGCAATGCTGCTAGTGCCTCAAGGGCCACTTGGCTCAGCAGCAATGATGAGGCTGCTTCCTCCTGGGCTGCCACCAGTTTCCCAGGGTGGGAGAGCCAATGCCTCTGGGCCCTGCAGTGGTGGCTTGGCACGCTACGAGTTCCGCTCTGCTTGGCTGGCTCTGGATCCATTTGCACTTTCTAGTCCTCCCTCAGTTCCATTCTGGGCCAGATTCCTTGTAGAGTATGGAGGAATGCTGTGAGAGAGAGTTGTAGGTGATGTTCCCTGTATAGTTTTCAGTTCTATGTAAACCGCCCTGAGCCTTCGGGGAGGGCGGTATATCGATGTGAATCAATCAATCATTATTACTGATTGATTAGATTATCTAAAACTGGCTATAATCTTGTGGGAAGTCTGTGTGTGTGTGTGTGTGTACGCGCATGCATACGTGCACGTGTGTGTGTGTATATGTGGGGGAGGTTACCTCTCAGTGTCCCCAGATGGTATGTTCTGCACCAGAATCGGTATGAGGAGTTTGCAGTGCCATCCTAAGCAGGGCGTAACAGTGTCCCACCCAGCTTAGGATGGTGCAGTTATTTGTTTGGGCACCCTCTATGTATACAACTGCCTAATCTCCTTTGAAGACCTGTGAAGTGCCTGACTTCAATGAAAATGCTGATTAGTTTCACAGGAAATTAGAGTACTCTTTGAATACTGTGTATTTATTTGTAAACGATTTAAGGGTGTGTGTTTCTTTCTTGTTACATCTTTCTAAGGAAGGCCAAGACACACTCATTGGCTTCCATTCATTATGTACCATAAGCATTCCTTCATATTTATTCTCTCCTATTGTGCCCGTTCTCTAAACTAAGCAATGCTTATCTTTTTAATCTCTCTTCACAGAAGTGTCTCCATCTCTCTTGCCATTTTCATCATACGTCTCTGGATCATCCTAGTTTTACTGCTCTATGTCTGTTTTAAGATGGGGTAGCCAGCCCTGCCCACAGTATTCAAGATGAGGGGAAGCCCTTTAGTTTATGTGAGATTGGCGATGTAATTCAATCAGTAGCACTTTTCAGTCACTGTGCATGCGCTCATTTTGCCCCCATGGGTTTCCATGGGCAGATAGAGGTATTAAAAGAAGTTGTATGAAAAATGAACGTGTTCTGAAAGATGTGTTCCGTGATCACAAACAAAATATATCAAAGATTGTCACCCTGATCTTTAGCGCATTAGATCTGTGCACCAACCATTGGTTAGTTCAGGGGTAGTCAAACTGCGGCCCTCCAGATGTCCATGGACTACAATTCCCAGAAGCCCCTGCCAGCATTCGCTGGCAGGGGCTTCTGGGAATTGTAGTCCATGGACATCTGGAGGGCCGCAGTTTGACTACCCCTGGGTTAGTTGTACATTTGTATAATCGAATCCATGGTCCTATATATTTCTCTTGGAAGTAGGGACTGTAGGTTTTAGTAGGACTGAAGAAATATAATCTGTTCTGAATTAGGGAGTTTCTCTACTTCCTGCTGCCATATCCTATCCTGTTTCCACTTTCTAAATTTCCCTTCCTGCTGATCACACAGTTTCTTCTTTCCCTATACCTTTTGTCAAATTTCAGTCTGAAATGGTTGGCCTTGCACCACCACATAAAAAACCGTTTGTGGGCATTCTGTTGTTCATTCCATGCAGAATACCTGATCATTTCATGATGCAGCTATCAGGCTGTTGGGATCTTTACTGCTCTTATAGCATCTTTTAGTGGATTACATTATAGAGCAAGAAAAGAGGTAATTTGCAAAGGATTAAGAATTGTTTCTACGGATTAATACTAGTACTTTCTCTGGGGAGTTCGTCATAATGTTCAACTGCTAAGTGTTTTGCCCTTCCTTTGGCTCTTCTAGAGAGACTGAGGAAGTGCATCATCAGAGAGGAAAGGTCCTGATTTACAGCTGAGGTACATAATTCTTAAATGAGAATCTTTTATTGCACTAAATGAGACTAGGAACTAGAAAAAAAGACCTATCCTTATGGCATTAAACAATAATAAAGAATGTTTTCAAACAACGTCCTTTCGAGTTTACTTTTAGTTTATTTCATTCCAAGGATGTCATCCAGAATGGTTTTCCAGATTAACTCTGTTTTCTGCTATCTTTTCCTCAGTGGCTTGTCCTCTCTACTTTTAAGTACAATTAATTTCAGTCTGTTTGTTTCACGACCTCAATACAAGTCATATAAATTGGCCAATGGCTCAAAATAGTATGGAGATCCTGGTCCCAAAAGACTAGAGACTAGAACAGTGTCTAAGTATGTACGTAAGAGCAATGAAATGGCTGACTTGCTTTTCTGTAGCACAGTGGGCATGTCAACCATGCTTAGAATTCCTCCTTCATTGTATCTATGTAAAGTGCTGTCAAGTCGCAGCAAACTTATGGTTGACCCCTCATGGGGCTTTCAAGTCAAGAGACAATCAGAGATGATTGCCGTTGCCTGGCTCTGCCTAGGAAATCTTGGTGTCCTCCCATCCAGTTATTAACCAGGGTTGACCTACTTCTGAGCTCTGATGAGATCAGACCCGCATGGACCATCCACATTTAGTCCCTGTTCCTTTACTTTCTGTTAATTCCAAATCCATTTGCATAGATTACTGCTGAGCCAAATGATCACCTTGCTACTCTCACCAATGCCCAGTTACAATTTTCTTTTTATTCCCACTTGTATCTTAGTTTCAGAGTAGAATTTGCCCATATCTTTGATCTGTTGGGTCCTCCCCCTTCATTTACCAGTGTGTCCTGTTGAAGCAGGCCTTCAAATTGTTCCCTCTTGAGCCTATAAAAGACTGGAAACGCACTCCATGTTGGGCTTTTCGGACAGCCATCTGGTTTCTGTGTGCTGGTGCCAATGTCTCAACTTGAAATTTGCAGTGCTTTGCTTCAGAGCCAGTGAACTGAGGGTGAATTCCGGTTCCCAAAGCCCCTTACATTCAGTCTCCCTGTAAGTATGCCCAGAGTTCTGGGTGAGAGTTACGTTGCAAAGCATCAAGTAAACCAAACAGAATGCAGCCTTGGCAGTAGATGGGGAGACTTCTGTTCTGGCTAGAAAAGGGTTTTTGAAAACCATTTTTTGACCCTGAGGGACCTTTGGAATTCTGACACAGCTGGAGGAGGCTAAACCAGTCAGGTGCCGCAGCTTCCCTTCAGCCATGTAATGGCGGTCCCTTTGCTGTGGTGCCATCAAAGCACCATTTTAAAAAAATCTGCACAGCCCAGTGATATCCAATCGCCAATCCTTGCAGAGCAAAAGCCTCACCTGGCTCCACCAATTTTTAAAAAATGCTTGGCAGGTGCCATGAAAGGTGTTGGAAGGCTACGGGGCACTGAGGGACGGGGTTGGGAAGCCCTGGGCTAGATGGTTAACTTGAGGGCCTTGAGCTGGACTAATCAGGGTGTTTCCTCTGATGATTCAAGTTCCAAGCTTTTCAAACTTCCGTTTCTAAGTGCATGTCCACAAAGTACTTCCTGTGAGGAATGAATGGATCAGAATATTGAAAACCCATTTTGATCTTGGGGCTCAGGTTCTGGGCTCTTTACGGACACGTCTGGATCATTCTGCTGAATGCTCATCGGGCCATGCAGGGGCACAGCTGCCATGTTCTGAAAATCAGTTGCAAGCTAGCCCTTCAAAGACGCAAACAAAAGCCAATTGATTATGAACTTCGGTATATCTTGTTAAAAATGAGGCATGGTTTGCATTTCAGATCGACTGGATGAATATGTATGTCTGTATGAAGTCTGTGACCTGCTTAATAAATCTGCTTGACCAAAAAATCTCAAAAGTGTTGCAATCCCTTGTCTTAACAGTGTATCTATGCATAGACCTCTCTCCCCACCCCAATAGGTCTGCCAACCTCCAGGTTGGGTCTGACCTGAAATTCCCCTGGAATGACCATTGACAACAGAAATAAGTTCCTTGAGCTCCAGAGGGCAAACTCTGTGGCACGCCATAGATTCTAGGTGAAATCTCTCCTCAAATTCTGTCCTCTGCAAGCATTGTTGCTCAATCTCCAGGCATGATTTGGCAACCCTGTTCCCCAATTTCTCTGGTTATGGTGAATTCACCACTCATGGCAGCATAAAGCCAGCTGTGAGGGGTCTCTGCACATGTCGAGTCTCTCATTTTCATTCCAAGTTGTCAAAACAGAATGCTTTCATTAACTGTTTGCGCACACAAAAAAGATAACTTGTGAAACAAAAGAAAACACTGTGACCTCCAATATGTCATGTACTGTCCCTGGCTATTTTTTGTGGGGTCTTTGTTTTCACTTCCTTTGAACTCCCATTAATGTTTGATGACAGCTGAACAAGGTTGTCAACCAAATCAAATGGTTGACAGGGACTCTCAAGTTTGCTGTCCCAAATGGAATGCTATTCTCTTTTTTCCATTTTCATCTTCTGCAGAAGAATCTCTCTTGTTTATTTTGACTTCATCCTAAGCCTTGATTTTGTTTGGGGTGGTGGTGGTGTTTTTTGTTTGTTTAGTTTTGGAGGGCATTTGATGGACACTGACATGAGAATACCCCAAAGGTGCCTTCGCTTTGTAGTTCAGTTATCTTAGCCTCGTTTTCTCCTTTCATCCAACTGTCTAGACCTGCACCACCTTCTGTAACGAACAAGGTCAGCCCCAGTGTAAAGCGATGGTTGAATCCCGTTGACCTTTGAGTTTGTTTTAACTGTTGTTCTGCTTTTCCCAAAGGTCCAATTATGTCATTAGCAAACCAGCCTGTTCAGAGACTAATTTATTTATTGTCTGTTAGTTCCAGTGAATGTTTCTTCCTGTCTGGTATAAAAAGAAAATTGAGTGGCCAGAGGAGAGGGACTCTGGTTCAGTGGAAGAACCTCAGTTCGGCATGCAGAAGGTCCCAGGTTCAATCCCCGGCATCTCTAGTTCAAAGGACCAGGATTAAAAATTGGTTGCCACTACTGGTTTATTTGTTTGTTTATTGTATTTATATACTGTCCTCCCCTGAGGCGCAGGGTAGTTTACATAAAAACATAGAAAACAGTACATGAAACTCAGCTTTTCACAATAACAATAACATTAACATTAAAGTAATAGAGGTAACAGGGTATAACAATGCAAACAGGTCCAGAACAGAACGCACGGATGGATTTCTGGGAGGAGCAGAGGCCCTGTTGTTGGTTACCTGGTCCCAACCAAATGCCTGGTGCAAGAGCTCCCTTTTTTGGCTCTGTCAGGGCCCTGATCTCCTCTGGGAGCTAATTGCACCAGGTGGGGGCCAGGACAAAAAAAGCTCTGACTCTGATTGAGGCCAGGCGGGCTTCTTTAGGGCCAGGGATCATTAGCCGCTTGGTGGTGGCAGAGCATAAAGCTCTTTGGAGGGCATAGGCAGGGAGGCTGTTCCTCAGGTACACTGGGCCCTGACTGTGTATGGCCTTAAAAGTGATTACCAGAACCTTTAGCCTGATCCGGAAGTCAACAGGCAACTACTGTAGTTGGTGGAGAATGTGCCAAATGTGGGTCCTCCATGGTGTTGCAGTGAGGATTCTGCTTGAGCCATCTTATCACTGCTTCCAGGCAGCTGGCTAATGCTTCTGGGGGAGAGACAGGGTAGCCATCCATTAGGAGGAAGAGCTGGGTTTTACCTGTATATCGATGACAATCCAGCCCAAACATCCATACCAGTTGTGCAAGAGGGCACATGAAGATGTTGAATAGGATAGGAGAGAGGAGATAGGAGAGAGTCCCTATGGGACTCCACAAGTAAATTTTCAGCCGCTTGATGTGCTCTCTCCTATTGCGACCCTCTGTCAGCAACCCCAGAGGACGGAGATCAGCCAGTGAAGGGCTGTCGTTCATATTCCGGCATCAGCAAGGTGGTGAGCTAAGAGCTCATAGTTGACTGTCAAATGCTGCTGAAAGTTCTAGTAATATCAGCAGCAACGAACTACCTTGGTCCAACTGGCGCCGGAGGTCATCCATCAGGGTGACTAGTGCTGTCTTTACCTCATGGTCAGGCCGGAAACCTGACTGACATTGGTCTACGGCTGAAGCTTCCTCCAGGGATGCCATTAGTTGGTTCATGACAGCCCTTTCTACCATCTTCCCCAGAACACTAGGTGCGAGATGGGTCGGTAGTTATCAGGCTTTCGTGAGTCTAAGATGTTTTTTTCAATAGCGGGTGTACCACTGCCTCTTTCAGTCCCTCTGGGAATTCTCCCTTTGTGAGAGGTTGATTATCTCCTGGAGGGGACCCCTTATTCTTATATTAGATTTTTTAGGAGCCACTATGGTCAGGGGTCTAGTGGGTGTGTGTTGCTGCTGTTAGCATCAGTCAGCGTGACTCATCTGAAGTTGCTCAGTATTTTCTCCAAAGACGGCCAAGGGGCCTCTAATTCACTTTCTGTATCTAAGGTTGGAGATAGGTCACTGCAAAGTGTTGAAATTTTGTCTGCAAAATGACTCGCAAATGCCTCATAGGTGATACCCAGTTGGCTACTATTTTATTGCCCATCTACCAGGGCAGTGAGAGATCGAACTATCCTAAACAATTGAGCCAGGCGTGAGTCTGCAGACGTGATGGTAACCAAGTAAAAATTGTGTTTTACTGACTTCACCACCATCTCATAGGCCTTCATCTGCATTCTATAAGATGTTCTCAAGGCTCTGTTGCAAGTCATCCTCCAAACTCGCTCTAGCCGTCTCAGTTCCCATTTCTTACAGCGAAGCTCCTCAGTGTACCAAGGGGCTTGCTTGAGACGGGTGCGGAGAGGGCGTCGGGTAGCTATCTCGTCAATGGCCATGAGCATTCTGCTGTGCCAGTTGCTGACCAGTTCATTGAGAGAAGTGCAGGGAGGCATTGGTTCCTACAGAGCATTCAGGAATCCAGTTGGATCCATAAGTCTTTGCAGGCAAGCCGAAATTTGTTTGCTGCCCAACTGAGGAGGGAATGGTAGCCTTAACCAAGCCTTCAGGGAATAGTGGTCTGACCATGGCACGACAGTTGCCGTGACCAGATCCAAATCCAGACCCCCGCTAAAAGTGAGATCCAGGGTGTGGCGTGCTTGATGGGAAGAGCCAACAATAAATTGCGAGAGCCCTAGTGTCACCATGGTTGATACCAGGTCCTTCCCAGTTCTGAAGGACAGTAGCTCAGCATGGATGTTAAAGTCCCCCAGAACTAGTAGTTTGGGGAACTGTATTGTCCAGGCCTCCACCCCCTACAGCAGGGTAGGTAGGGCATCTGGAGATGTACCATGAATTGGGCACACGGTACACTAACCAGATGGCCATGCTCTCGGTTGACCCACATCTGAGGCCAACACACTCAATGCCTGGCATTGACGGTGCGGGAAAGGCTGTGAAGGAGAAAGACTCTTGGGTTAGGATTGCCACCCCTCCTCCATGCTCCACTATCCGAGACTGGTGGAGGACACAGATCCCGGCAAGGGGCTAGATCTTTAAGGCAACTGTTTTGACTTCCCTGGCCCAGGTCTCTATCACGCACGCCAGGTCCACTCTCTGTTCTGCAAAATAGTCCTCTAGGGTAGAGGTTTTGTTGATTATTGACCTGGTGTTGCACAGCACCAGTGTCAGAGACGAGTTGATCACCCTTGCCTCCACCCTAGTGTCGTGAGGGATAGGGTGGAGTTCGGAGGGGCCCCAGGTGTGGTTGGGTATAGTATATTTTGTATCTGATGCAGCATTGGTTGAATCTTTGTATCAAAACTGGAAAAAACTGAGGATTTTTTTGTGTGGTCAATGCTGATGTTTGCAATTTCAGAAAACAAAGGTCTCAATATATACAAAAACCATTTATATCAATGTTTGATGTAAACCACCCATATGGAAGTGCGGCATAGAAATCTAAATTAAATAAATAAATATTGTTCATGTGCACAAGAAGCACAACTTCTTGGATTGGTTCTACAGTCTTTTGTGCTTGAAAACTTTTTTGAGATCTAGGCAATTTTCCCTCCCCCTTCCAACCTGCTCGCTTTAAGCAGAATTAGATGCAAGCTCAATGTTAGATTCTTGAATGGAAAATCAGTTTAAGATTTTTAGATGCAAATTCAATGTGAGGCCCACATAAGACATAATTGCAGGGAATATTAATTGGAGTTCTGAGATTAGGTCAATAATACTTTTGCAGATCAAAGAAAATGTAGGCAGAAATAGATCCTTCATGAACTCCCCTCTGTCATTGGCCCTCTTCATCCCCTAACTCATCATCCTTCTGGTGCCGCTGCTAAAAAGAAGGCGGGGAGACCACAGCACGCCCCACCTGTCATATTTCAGATCTCTAAGATTTTCAACCACATCTTCATTGCCAGACTCCTGCAGATGAGCTCCCTGGCAAAGATCCCAACTGTGCTTGCCATAGTACAGACTTCGTAAATGGGAACACACTTTTTAAAACTAGCAATAAAATATTTATCTGGAAAAAGATTCTATGTCAGTGGTCCCCAACCTTTAAATCACCGGGGACCGGTCAACGCTTGACAATTTTACTGAGGCCCGGGGGGGGGGAGTAGTCTTTTGCCGAGGGACGTCGCCACCTGAACCCTGGCGCCCCTTACTTCCTGCCACCCACTGGGGGGCGCTGCCAGCAGTAGCTGCGCAGTGCCATGCCGAGGGGGAGCCCCAGCCATGGCAGCCGCCGGAGAGCACCAAAGGTGAGCCGGCAGCAGAGTGGCAGGGCAGCCCCTGAGGCAGCAGCCAGGAAAGAGTACAAGGAGGAGCTGCGGCCCGGTACCAACTGATCTACGGACTGAGGGGGTTGGGGACCACTGTTCTATGTGACCATACTCCCCCTAGATAAGTATGCTTACAGCGTGCTATCCAGAGAACACTGTCCTGGGAGGAAGACCCATTGAATAGAGGGGGATCCGGAGTAGACCTGCATCTAATTGCTCTCTGAGTTGTCATTTTTGAAGTCATTCCTCCATTGTTCAAATTTGGGGAAGATTTGAAGTAGAAAATAGACTTGTTTTGTTTCAACATATCCATATATTTAACATATTTAACATATGAATATTCACTTCTTAATGCATAATTAATACTAGACTTGTAATGGTCCTGATTATTACTGTTCATTTAAAGGTTTCCTTCCTTCCCTCCCTCCCTCCCTCCCTCCCTCCCTCCCTCCCTTCTGGTGGGAGTTCAAAGTCCTTCCTTCCTTCCTTCCTTCCTTCCTTCCTTCCTTCCTTCCTTCCTTCCTTCCTTCCTTCCTTCCTTCCTTCCTTCCTTCCTTCCTTCCTTCTGGTGGGAGTTCAAAGTCCTTCCTTTCTTCCCTCCTTCCTTCCCTCCTCCTTCCTTCCTTCTGGTGGGAGTTCAAAATCCTTCCTTCCTTCCTTCCTCCCTCCCTCCCTCCCTCCCTTCCTCCCTTCCTTCTGGTGGGAGTTCAAATTCCTTCCTTCCTTCCTTCCTTCCCCCCTCCCTCCCTCCCTCCCTCGGCTATACATTTCTTAGCTTTTGGCATTCTACTTCACAAAGCTGCATGCCCCCTCCATCCATCAGTTTTATCATGGTGGAGGGAATGACACAATCAGCGGGCCATTTGAGTGTTTGCAAACTGACATTAATTTCTAATCAGTTAGTCAAAACAATTGAATTTTTACAATCTGCCTTTAAACAGATCAGAGCTAGCCAAGAAATACATTTCCCTTCTTTTAATTAGATCAAACCCATTTTATGAACCAAAACCAAGCTCTGCTTTAAATAATCAAGTTACTTCAGTGCAAGAAACAGAAAGGAAGATGAAAAGAAAAGCGCCCGAGCCGCCCGTCCTCTCACCCAAAACAGAAACGGGAACAAGTGAAAACATGTCAGCCGTTCATGCCCTGGAAGAGCTTTCCTCTTCTCCTAAGGTACGTTCTTTCCATTTTACCCACATTGTAAATATGTCTTAAAAGCAGAAACTCCTCCTCATATTTTGCACATAGATATTAGTAAAAAATAATTTTCTTTTTCTCTGTTGTCAGATACTTTCGCTTGATTTTTGCTTGCTTCATTCCGCCTGGTCCTGGGCTGTGATTTCAGATGTTTGAATCCTGACAGAAGCAGAAGGGAGCACAGATATTTATGGGGCTCCCCGTTTGTTTCACTGTGTGATTCAAGAGCTGTGGAAGCCATAGTGATGGATTCTGGGAGCAGGGCATCAGAAACCTCCTTGACATTCTTTGACCCTGGGGTGGGGTGGGCCACCACCTGGAGCTCTTCCTGCTCTGTGAACATCTCCACACACACGCCCCCCAAAAACTCGCTCCCTAAAGCAAAGATCGGGCTGCTGGGCACTCAGCTTTGAGCTGAGACACAAATCCTGCGGAAAAACATTTAATGAATGCAAGACCTTGTGGAGGCCTTCCGCAAAAGCAAAATTGGAGAGCATCATGGGTGGGGAGGGGGAATCGCCCTTCCTGTCATAGGCATGACTCTGCTGACAGGGGGAAAAACAGATATAAGTAACAGCCCCTTCATTCTCCCTTCTGCAGCAAGATTTGCCAACTCTGGGTTGGGAAATTCCTGGAGATTTGGGGTGGAGCCTAGAGAGGCAGGGTTTGGAGACAGGTCCTAAGCAAGCTCTAATGCTGTGACATTTATGCTGCAAAACAACCCTTTTCTCCAGGGAAACCGATTCCTTGAAATTTGATATGTCGTAGTTCCAGGAGATTCCTCCAGGAGGTTGGCACCCATCGCTGCATCTCTCAGCCTAGTTCACAGGGGCCGAAGGGAATGCAGAGAAGCGAGGGGGGATGTGACACCAGGCCTTTTCCTTCCACTGGTGATAATAATGCTCCAGCGTAATAAAGAGGCTGGTTATGTTAGCAGAATAGGAAAGGTGATGTTTCAATGCCATGCGGAAACAATACAAAACAAAACAAATACAAAACAAATCCAAGGAACCATGTACAATATTCTGTGATAATATTATGCATATCGAGTGAATCCAACCCTATTTATCTGTTTTCAGTTGTTTGTTCTGCTTCTGGGCTGAAGGGTTTTTTAAAAAGAAGTTGGGGCTGAAATCTGAGCTTTAATCACTCCCGCCTCGGCCGAAAACCGTAGTGCGGTTCTGTCTGCCCCTTTAGCATGTTTGCCAGCGATGAGGTGTGTTAGTACCTTGCTGGAAATATTCAAATGGCTCCTTCCTCAAATAATGCCCTACTTTAGGACAGCCTGGAGGCTTAGGCATTACCTTCATAATGCAACTTGTGCATACTTGCAAGTCCTACTTGCTGCAGGCCACAATTGTGTCTGTGTCTGTGTATTTGAATATCTTCCATACCCTAAATCAGGGGTAGTCAAACTGCGGCCCTCCGGATGTCCATGGACTACAATTCCCAGGAGCCCCCTGCCAGTGAACGCTGGCAGGGGGCTCCTGGGAATTGTAGTCCATGGACATCTGGAGGGCCGCAGTTTGACTACCCCTGATCTAGATAGTACTGCTGCCAGGATTCTGGCACCCAGCTGTACTCATTGATCGAAATATGCCCCTGTGACTCATACCCTGGGTGGAACAAAATATATCATGTGTTAAAAAGAACCATTTGGCAGGTTAATGTTTGAAAGAAGAGAAGGAGGAGGAGGAGGAGGAGGAGGAGGAAGAGGAGTTGGGTCTTATATGCTGCTTTTCTCTACCCGAAGGAGATTCAAAGTGGTTGGTTCTTATATGCTGCTTTTCTCTACCCGAAGGAGGGGAGGCTGAGAGAACCCTGAGATTCCTGCTTGGTCAGAACAGCTTTATCAGTGCTGTGACTAGCCCAAGGTCACCCAGCTGGCTGCATGTGGGGGAGTGCAAAATCGAACCCGGCATGCCAGATTAGAAGTCCCCACTCCTAACCACGACACCAAGCTGTCTCTTTTGACCTCCCAATGCATAGAAATACCTCCCTGCAACAGATAGAGCTGCCTTATACTGAATCAACTCACTGAGGTCAGTCTTGGCTACTCAGACTGGCAGCTGCTCCTCAGGGTCTTTCACATCACCTTCCCTCTCATTGTTTTCAGCGTAAAAGCTGGGATTCCACCTGGGACCTTCTGCACGCCAAGCAGATGCCTTCCCACAGGCCTTCCCTTAAAGCCACCTGCAGGAAGAGTGACGGGCTGTCAGGGGATGTGTGCTGGCCGGGAGAATTACGAGACAGCCTCCTCTGGATGGGGCACCATGCCCCTTAAAGGGGACATGGGGTGCAATTCTGCCTAAAAATCTAGAGGTAGAAATCTCCACTGTAATTTCTCCCCAGCTTTGGCTGCTTGACCAGCTGGGGGCCTTCCTCGTGAACCAGGATTCAGCTGCAGGCATCTGTGTCCAGCCATTTAGGATTGCCAGGTGTGGGTTGGGGAATTCCTGGAGGTTTGGGCAGAGGAGCCTAGGGCAGGCAGGTTATGGGGTTTATGGACGCCCCCGCCGCCCCCAATTTCTCTCTGCAGTTGTCAGGCCTACTGACACCTCTATTTCCTGCTACTTTTATCTCAAAGCTCCGGTTGCTCCATCTCTCCGTCTCCGCATTGTTCATATATATATATATATATATATATATATATATATATTTGTGTTTTTCATTTGAAACTGAAAAGGGAGAGGATTTGCTGGCAGGTCTTCCTGATTCCTTTAAAATCTACCGTTGCCCTTGAGGATCCTGCGTTTCTGGATATCACCGTTTCAGTTAAGCGCTGAATGGGACTCCTTGTCATGTCTGTCAAATGACTGCTTAATTAGGCGGAGAGGCTGCTGACGAATCCCTGTCCCTTAAGGGCTGATCTGGCTGCTTCTTGAGCGCCAAGGAGAGGCAAACCCCGGAAGCCGACCCTGACAATGCAGGGCAGAGCAGAAGAGGTCATTGGACCGGAGCACACACACACACACACACACTCATACTCACACACAAAGTACAGAACTGCTGTTTCCTTTAAAACAAAGAAATGGCCGTAGCCAAGCGCTGGAGCTTCATTCTGTTTGTTACCCACTTTCCTATCAACGTTGAGTCATTTCCCCCTGGGTCCTGGTAGAGATTAGGCCGCTAAAACTGTAGATTAGATATTGGCACTTCAGCTTGTTTCTGGAAAAGACAGCTTTTAAGGATGCATAAAAAGGATTTCCTCCCCTTTAAATCTGCTTAGCTAATTGAGAGCAGGTGCCTGCTGTTCAGGGACACAAGGTGTAGCTTGGGAAAGTGGGAAGGGATCTGATTAGAAAGGAGAGGTTTCCCAAGGATCCAGTGAATTCAAGCCACTCTCCCACCTCCTTCCCCACCTGCCCACCCGGCCCGGAACACGAGACTTCTCTCTTATCCAGAAAGCATTTTCGTGATGGAGATCTTCATCCCTGTTTCTTCTTCTTCTTCTTCTTCTTCTTCTTCTTCTTCTTCTTCTTCTTCTTCTTCTTGTTTTTCATATGCTATTATGTTATTTATTAACTACCATGTGAGACCCAGAGCAGTTTAAAGTAGAATTAAAACATTAAAAGTTACCATAAAAAATATATATATATATTTAATTACATGCATTAATTTATAACATTACTAGGGGCAAAGCCTGTTGTCTCCAAGAATACAACGGGCGCTAGAGCTTGGCAGTGGGAAGAGGAAGGGGAAGAGTTGTCCAGTCTGTAAGGGCATGGGGTTAAATGTGTGTGTTGTGTGGGAGGTTGTGGTGGCATGGTGGCAAATGAGGCCATGGGTGTGGAGATATGGGTGTCAAGAACCTGTGGTGTGGAATGTTCGTTGAGTGTGGGAGAGGACTGACCTTTGGGAATTGTGGCATAGTGGCTACAGATGAGCTTTCCAGAGCCATGTCTTCAGATATGTGAAGGGAAAATCAGACTGGAGACTCTTCTTAGGGGAAGATTACATGGCAACCAATTCCTCCCAGTTCTGCGTCATTTCCCTTCTTGGAAATTGCTCTTGGAAAGGCCTCCCTCCCCTCAGTCAGGGCCTGTCAGAGGCTCCTTCCCAGCCGGCCTGAAGGGAGGGGAGGGGGGGGCACTCTGTAGCCTCCTGCCAGCTCTGTCAGGGTACTGAGGCAAAGTTACAGTCAGACATGTCAGTTAGGACAGCCTTGGGGTGAAAAGGGCTGGCGCAGCCTCTGTGCTCATCCGCCTTGGCAGCCCTAATGACCTCCTCTCCCTGCGGTGGTCAGGAGCAGACTGGCAGCCAGACTGGGCTGGGTGAATGGAATTTTCGCCTGTCCTGGCGAGGGGCCAATAGGAAGGCGCTTGGCGCACCTCCCCATTGGCCACTTGGCCCTTGAGTGGCACTTGGAGGGGCTTTGCGGCTCCTGATTTGCCCCTCTGAGTTTTTATCATGGACAGAGCATGCCCTAACTCCTCCCCAATAGCCCTTAGGGCTTTATTTAACTGCAAGAGCGGTTAAAGATTATTGAAACAGGCATAGAACACATTCTTGCAGACTTAGGCTGATTTTACAGAGGTTGGGTAATGAACTTTCAATGCACTTTACCAAGTAGGTTTTCCGTTTTCATGCAGGGAAATCCTTCAAATGGAAATGCTGCGGTCGTAGAGGGGTGTTCTGCCTTCTTGCAGAACTACCCACTCTGGCCAGAGTATGCCATTGAAGCAGCCGTTTTCTCCAGGGGACCTGATCTTTGTCGCCTAGAGCTCTGTTTTAATTCCAGGACAGGTTGACAGCCCCATCTTCTACCAAGGGGTTCCAATTCTATTTGAAAATTATACTTAGTTTTTAAAAGTATTATTATTCCATGAATCTCCTGTACTGCAGAACAGTTTACTATCCTATTGTATTGCTTTATTTTTATTATTATGTAATTTCCTGTGAGCCGACCTGGCTGAGAGCAGCAAGTAATAAGTTGAATTATAAATAAACGAAGGAAGGAAGGAAGGAAGGAAGGAAGGAAGGAAGGAAGGAAGGAAGGAAGGAAGGAAGGAAGGAAGGAAGGAAGGAAGGAAGGAAGGAAGGAAGGAAGGAAGGAATTTCTGTAGCCATGTGCCCCACAGCAGGCCTCCTGGGCAAGCATCAAGAAGGCAATGAGCCACAAGGCTATTACTGGTTCTACCGGAGCAGCACAGGTCTATGAGCCCATGGGCAAAGACTCTTTTCAGCTTCTTCCAAAGGGCTAAATTTTCAATCCCCTGCAGAAAGAGAAGGGCCAAGATATAATTTTTTTAAAAGGAGTCTGTACCAGCAGTTCCTCCCTCAGGACATGGGAGGGCCCCCTCCCCCCTCCCTCAAAGTACCCGTCCTCATTACCACCACTGCTCAAGGAGCATGGCCATTACTTTTGCATTACTAATGTCCTGATCATTTTAACTGGAGGGGCTGAGGCCAGGACCTGGGACCTCTCACGTACAAAGGAAGTGTTCTACCAATGAGACACAGCCCTGCACCTTCTCTAAGAATTCATTTTAGGTAGAAGGGAAATTGCTGGGAAGCACAACTTCCCTACCCACAATCTCCCATGATGCCAAAGTGTGACAGTGGGAACCACAGTATAAACCTTTCTCCGCCTGTTTTCCTAATGACCTGGGAGGACGTGAGCTTATCCTTTTAACGTATTTGTTGCATTATTATCCGCCCTTCCTCCAAGGAGCCCAGGGCAGCTAGTGTGGTTCTCTCCCCTCCTCCTCCTCCCCTCCACCTGTGCGGATTAGGCAGAGACAGAGGACATGGCCTGAGGTCACCCCCTGGATTTCTTGGTGAATCTGGATAAGCACCGTGCCATACTACCCTGCACTCTCCTTTGGGATTAGATGGATGGGTAGCCAGGTTGGTCTGAAGTAGGAGAACAAAGTTGGAGTCCAGTGGCATCTTGCAGACCGACAAAGTTTCAAAGTGTGAGCTTCAAGGTGCTATTGGACTCCAACTTTGTTCTCCTTTGTGGTGTTTTTAAAATTGTTAAAATTATTATTATCCCCTGCCACTCCTTGTGGTTCACGGCCACTGACTGGTTTGCCTGTGCGGGCTCCCCGTCCTCTTTGAGCCTGTGGCCACCTTTGGCATTTTGACACAGTGGGGGGGGGCATTCACAAAACGGGTGCTATGGGGGTGGCCACAAAAGTGGGGGCAGCCATGAAAGGGTGGCAGCGGCGAAGGTCCTTGTGCCGTGGGGGCTGCTGCCACCAAAGCAACACTTTTAATGCTTTGCACATCTAATCAGACCAACAGCTGCTGAGCATTTCTGGGCAGAAGCCCCACCCCGCCCCTCCCACTTTTAAAGAAGACTTGGCGGGGGGGGGGCAGGAAAGATGCCAGCAGGTGCCACAGTGCCCATGGGCGCTCCTAGAGATGTGCGTTCTTTCTCCTTACCAGAGTCACAGCAGATGAGATGTGCTATGCAAGTGCAGTTTCCAAGTGACATCCCTGATTCTCAGTAACCGCATTCCTGGACACTCGGATTTCTCAGAACTGCTTTTTAGCTATTCTAAGGGCCATTCTGCACAGCGCTAATGTTGCCGAAGTGTTACCATTGTGTAACGCTATTTATTCTGCGTTTTTCATGACCTCATACACAATCTGCAACACTCCCGCAAAAATCACTTCGTTGTAGCAATTTTCAGGGAATCCATAAAAGTGGATTCCCCCTAAAAAAACAAACGCTTGACTCTTGAGAACAACCTGCAACACATCCGAAGAAGACATGTGTGTTCTCAAGCATGTCCCTCCCTAATCTCTCGCACCCGAGCTTCCGGCGTCCCGATCTCCATTTTCTCTCCTTAAACCGGCCAAAGCAACGAATTAGCGATGCTTCTATGGCTGAAATCCCTCCACAAGCAATTGTTCGTAAAGTTCCGAGCACAATACAGCCCCCTGTTCGACACTGCACTAATTTCGGCCAGAAATAGCACTGGGGAGGGGGGGGATTTTAATTTTTAATTTCAGAATGTGTAAACGAATAAGCGCCAGCTCCTAAGCCAGCAAAAAAAGGTCTTTCTGATACATCAAATGAACGAATATGCGTTGCTACTGGTCTTTTTGTGTTTTTAAAAAACATTTTTAAAGGGAAACACGAACACAACAGTTAATTGGCTGCTCTCTTTGATTGATGGCCAGGGGAGGGAGGAAGCACAGAAAAATATCACCTTCTTTGTTGCGATTTTGGCGAGACCGGAAACTTGTGTGTTACAATAGCAGCGCTAGTGGGAGAGCCTTTTTTTCGATTGAACCGGCTGTGTGCGTTACCGAGATCTGCCGCTTTTGATTGCAGCACTTTTCAATAGCGCTCAGACTTAGCGAAATGGCCCGTTGTGCGGAATTGCCCTAAGTGGTCCCTGTGTTTTCCCCATCTTGCAAGGCCGCTCAAACTGGATAGAAAGCAAGTCCCTCTTGCCTTTGTTGTACTCCTTCATTCAAAGGAGAACATGTTAAGAAGAACAAAGCCTAACTTTTAATTGACATAATGCTAATGTACAACTTTTGTTCTTTGGGAGTTGTCTGATCTGAGGCGTGAGACTTTTCTTCTTCGTCTCCCAAAGTAGCGGGCTCAGCAGCAATATTATCCCAGCAAAAAGAATGAGATTGCCTGTCATCTAGGGACACTACCTAAAGTTAGTCCAGTAGCACCTTTAAGACCAACAAAGATTTATTCAAGGCGTGAGCTTTCGAGTGCAAGCACTCTTAGTTAGACTAAGAACTGACATGATGGTCAGTTCATATGAAGAAGAGTGCTTGCACTCGAAAGCTCACGCCTTGAAGAAATCTTTGTTGGTCTTAAAGGTGCTCCTGGACTCTGATTTTTTGTGCTACTTCAGACTAACACGGTGACCCATTTGAAACTACCTAAAGTTGACAATTGGATGCAGTAAAAGACAGGAGAATGCAAGTTCCTCTATACAGTAGGAAGGGCTATCAAGTCACAGCCCGTTTGCACTGACTCCTGCAGCGTCTTCCAGGCAAGAGAGATTCAGAGTTGGTTTGCTGTTGCCTGTCTCCACACAGCAGCCCTGGACCTCCTTGGTGCCCCCCTCCATCCAAGTACTAACCATGGAGGATGTCTATTGGCCAAAAAAGGGTATATGGGTAAACCTGCGTTTACAAAAGGCACGTGGGAATGGGCAGAGGTCTGAAATTTGGAGTCGACTTTTGTGAGATTGAATGGAAAAGCCGATAAACACCTTTAGGCTTGGTTGTCTTAACAGTGCTTATTTATGAGGTGCGTTTATTTGATCTCTTACGCTCCATCAATCTCTGTGAGTGATTGTAATGGCCTTTGGCCACGTACAGTGAAATGCTACTGGGCGACGTTTCTGGATTGCTTTTATGAAGAAGACTGAAATAGTTTTGCTGCATTGTATAATTCTTTGAAGGTGTGCTTTAACTACATTAATCTATTAGTTATGACTAGGTTTCTTATGCAATTAAACCTATTTACAGCATGGCTGCCAAAATACAACCATAATTTAAAACCTTAATCCAGATAATCAGATGGGAAGTAGTCCTGGAAAAATTAGCGACTTTGATAAATGTGGGAGGTTGCAGTTCTCAAAGACACGCAACTGTCTTACACATCAGTACAATGCCAAGGTGGTGATGAAAGCAATCCGGTGTGTCCCGAGGTACTTAAACCGCTTCTTCAATATGGGCACCAGAGCGGGGGGGGGGGGGGTTGGGGGTTGGGAGGGCGGGGAAACCACACCGGTTGTTTTAAATCCACTTGGGGTGTGGCTGACTTTTGAAGTTCCAAAATCCAATTCCAGCTGTAGTAGATCTGTTCACTTGGCCAAGAGAAATGGGAGAAATCCCTTTTTCGCAGGGGTACAATTATGGCTGCTTCTGAAACTCTCCAGCCTGAAACTTGTAGCTCATTATTGCCCAAGTATTAAGAGCGGGTGTGTCGTACCCTGAAGATCTGTCTATGTTTACACCTCTGTCTTTTGCGCCAGTTTAGAGGCGTAATAGAATTGTCTAACGTGCTAATGAGAGGAACTGGTAGAACAACAGGGATTTCAGCGTGTCAACGAATCCGCAGTTGTGGTACACTGAATGATCTTGAGCTTATAGAATTGTTGGGCTGGAGAGGGAAAGGCTCTGACACACTTTCACTCTTGCATGGTTGTGTTGTTGTGTTAATTACATGAAGGGCAAGGCGTTCTGACCTGGATGTTCCCAAGCAGCCCAGGCTCACCAGATCCCGGAAGTTCAGCAGAGTCTGGTCTGGTTAGTCCTTGGGTGGGAGACCACCGTGGAAGTCCAGGGTTGTTACACAGAGGCAGGCAATGGCAGATCCCCTCTGAATCCTCTTGCCTTGACACCCCCAAATTTCCATGCATTTCTGAAGCGGGAGTTGGCAACCCTAAATGTGACCAGAAGCTAAACAATCTGATGATGTCAAGAAACCAACCTGTCCCCTCCCCAATACGGGTGGGAGTGGAGCAAAGCTTGCTGGGAATGGTCATGCTTTCCCACTTTTGCCCTGTTCGAGTCTCAGTGGCTGCAGTTTCTACTCAGTTCTAATACTTTATTTTCTCCATGAACACTCTGCCTTCCTCCCTAGTGGGGGACCCAAAACAGCTTAAACAATTTTCCTCTTAAATAATTATTCTCACAACATCCCTGTGAGACAGGCTAGGCTGAGTGTGACCGGTCACCAAGAAAACCTCCATGACAGACTGAGGAATTCGAACCTGGGTCTTCCAGAGACTAGTCTGCCACTCTGACTGCTCGGCTCTGCTGGCTCTGGGGATCGGCTCCTCTTCCCCTCGCAGGGCTGCTTTCCTTCCCCGCTCAGGTTGGTTACAAAGGAGGTTTGTTTTCAGTGTTCTTCTCGGCAAGTGTGGAGGGCACGGAGAAGGGAGCACCCAAGATGACGTGTTTCTCCTTATATATCTGTTACGGTGGAGTTAGGACAGGGGCAGTCAAACTGCGGCCCTCCAGATGTCCATGGACTACAATTCCCATGAGCCAGCAGGGCTCCTGAGTTAGGAGGTGGGAGGAAGCTCAGAGGGGACCAAGGCCCTCCAAGGCAGCCCTTTCCACCAGGGAACTGATCTCTGTAGTCCTGGAAATCAATTGTAATTCTGGGAGGTATCCAGGACCCACCAGGAGGGTGGCAACCCTAAACCTTCAGAAGGCAGGCAGCGGTGAAACAGCCAAAGTGACATTTCTCGTCCTTTGATTCCCTTTTCTGAGTAAGCAGAACAAGTTTTAGAACAGCGGGTGAGGGGTTTGCACGGACGAAGGCATCAGTGGTAATCCCAGGTCTTCAGCCACCGCCTGGAGGATGGCAACCCCGCACTGATCAGACTTATCTTCATGTAAATAATCTTCCTGATGATCCAATGGATGCTTGCTTACCTGTGAGTAAACACCATAGATAAAGGGGGGGGGGGCGTTTTCTCCCAAGTAAACATGCAGAGTCTTAAATCGTAACCGTGTATGTACACAGATACAGAACCAAATTTCACAGTTCCTAAGATGATGTTGATTCCTTCAGTGCCTAAAGCACGGCCAGAGACACGTCCCTGAGTAGGATCCACTGAACTGCACCAAGGTAGGCTTCCTTCTCTTATAGGAACCAAGTACTCTGCTGGTTTACCCAGGAGATATGAGGCAGAACCACTTCCTACATTTGGACACTACCACCTTTGGGTAGTGATGTAAATCTTGTTTAAAAATGTGCTTTAACACTTAGATTTAAAGCCAATTTGCCCTGCTATGCTTTATGACTTCCAGACCCCTGTACAATGACACAGTATGTAGTAGATAAACTCTTAAATCAGTGACAATAAAAACTTTTGCTGTAATACAGATTTGAATTCATAAAACTTTCACATTTGATTGTACACTGCTGCAAAGAACATTTAAAAACTTTTAAAATTGAATGAAGGGCATTCTTTAACTCCATTTAATTCTTTAATGAAGGAAATTCTCAGAAAGGACAAAAGACCTGATGAATGAGAAGAGGGTCAAGGAACATGTTTGAAGAGGTGGCGAGTCGTGAGAAAGGTAGAGTTAGAGGGAAAATGGGCAGGACCAGAAGAGTCCAAAGACATTCTTGGTCAGCCACAGCCCAAGGAAAACATGGAGCCAACTCTGGACTGGAATACATTGCAGAGAAGACAGCAAGATGGTGGAATAAGAAGCCATACATCTGGGATCCCTTTGGCAGGGCAGTCCTGTCAGTGTAGCCAGGTTGCACTTCTTAGCTGGATTTTGGGTTTAAATCCCCTTTCCTCTATGAGGCTGTCAACTGTCATAGTATTAGAGAAGACTAAAATGTGCTTGCAGAGCAAAAGAAAAAGAAAACAATATTTTTGTGTGGTATTACTCAGTGTTCACCCAGCAATGTTCTGGGAAACAATCAAGGAAGTCAGGGGTCTCTACACAGAGAGTAGCAACGTCTCCCACCTTGAAAACCCCGTGAGCAGTCACCATCCGTCGGCTGCAAGTGGCTGGCACTTTCCGCCCCCGGTCCTGGTTCAAAAGGTAGGATGTGGCTGTCCTGCTACAAATTCTTAAAAGCTGCCTTCCTTGTTGGATATGTTTGTGCACATCAGGAGCCCCAAGGATCTTCCTGCTGCCTGTTAGCACCCTGACACTCCCTGGAGCCCTTGTGTCAGATTTCTGAAAAAAAAGGAGCAGGAGAACGGAGCACATCTCTTAAACAGAGTGCTGAAGTAATTGAGCTATTCAGGGTTGTTTTTTTTTAATTTGAAATTTGCTTTAAGGGACACATCTGCCATTATGATGTAGGAGAACTGTTTGAAAGGCTTTGCTTTGTTAATTGTCCATCTACAGTCAGTTTTGGGTGGGGAGGAAGGTTATTTCAGTTTTGCTCTTTTGGGTATAAATCTATATGTCAGAATATTGCACCTCATAAGTGTTTGGGCGTAATTCAGTCAAATCCACTTGCCAGGCACAACTTGCTGAAAAATCTGTGGCCAGCAGGATCTGGAGAATAAATCAAGCATGTGTGGAAAGAAAGAATGCCGTTTCCTATTAGTTTTATGTGGTAGAAAGGTAGAATTTGCTTTGAACTGAAGTTCATGACCTAATAAGAAGTCTGGGACTTAGAGCCATGTGTTTTGGAGAAAGGTGGGCCTATAAATACTTTAAAGGAATATTCATTCTTTCTTTAGAACTCCATTTGTAAGCTGATGCCTTCAGATGAACAAATGCATGAACAGTGACAGCACTTCATTGAACTGGCTTCAGTTGTTGTGGTGTCATACTAGAATCTGAAAGACCAGAGTTCAAATCCCCTTGCTCTGCTATGAAGCTCGCTAAAAGCTTTTTCACATTTTCCTTTATCTTGCTTCTGTGTTGTTTGTTATTGTTGGGGGGGGGTTTGGGGGGGGTCTGCTCTGCACTTAATTTTCTCCGTCTAGTAATCAGTTCTCTGTCACATCACTTTATGGTTATCATATCTTCCTGCAAATTTTAACTATTGGGATTTTGCCAGACATATAGTGATGTAATATCGAACAAACCACTAGAGGGAGTAAAACATGCACAGAACAACACCCCCTCCCCATAAAGCAACAGGATAAGAATGGGGGAAAGCCGCAGGTGATCTTGGGGCAGGTGCTTTCAACATATCATATCAGTCTGTCATAAGAAAATAAAACAAAAGCCCCCAAACTAATAACATTTAAGTACTAGGGGCAAAGGAATACAATGGGCACTCGCAGGATAGTCGAGGGGGAAAGGAAGGGAGGGAGGGAGGGAGGGAGGGAGGGAGGGAGGGAGGAAAGGCAGCCCCCCCCCATAGGCTTTCCTGTCATTTTGCAATGGTGCTGTGCTTGGGACAGCACTATAGCAAAAAGAGGAAAGGGGGGAGCCTCCATTTCTCCCCCCCCCCCCCCGAGCAGCTTCCTGCCATAGAGCCCCTGGCCAGCAGAAAGCAGTGCCAGCAGAGAGCTCCTGGCGGGCTGGGTGGGCAGATTAATGAATGCTTGTATGTAATCGGGCTTTTTAAAAGTTCTTGCCTCTGCAGGCAACACAGCTTTTGCTCTGGACTGTAGCTGCTTGCATTTAATTCAGACTGGTGGCGTTGTTTCTCATGTTTCCTTACAGAAGCAGAGTTTTTTGTTTCGAGTTCTCAAGGCAGCTAGAGGTCTTCTCAGCCCAACGGGAATGGAGGCTCACACCCCAGGGCACTTACATATATCCTGGGGAGCATACAGGGGCAAGCAGCCAGCAATGGCAGCAGAGAGCCCCTGGCTGGCTGGGTGGGCGGGAGTGGGCCCTGACTCGGACAGGCCATGCCCGTTCTCCACCCACTTAGCCCTTAGCAAGTTATTATAATAGCGAGCCTGCTGTTAAAGATGAGCTTTGTGAGTCACATTTCACCTCTTCAGACGGACGTGTAAAGGAAAATCAAACTGGAGATTCTTCTTAACAAAGATTTGGGTGGGAGGAACCAAACAAGCCGGGCTTGAGGAGGATTCCGGCATGGATCTTGCAGGTGTAAATTCTTGGTGTAAGGAGGAAAGGTAGAAATGTTAGGCATGAATCCACCTAGTCAAAAATCAACAGAATTAACACATCTAATGGAGGATGAAAGAAGTCCAAGGTTCCAAAGCGGAATGATGGTATTGCTGTGTACTTGGTCTTAACCAACTTTACAAAGTTGTTGTGAACACGTTATAAAGATGCGAGAACAAATCGAGTCAGCTTCCACAATGCAAGGAGGGCTGATGGGCTGAATGTTTTCCCATGTTCCCTTCCAGCAATTCTTCCAAATCCTGGGAAAGTTGATATCATTATTGATCGGGTGTGTGCCATGGGAATGGAGAAAGGGACAAAATTGCCATTTCAGTCCTATTGCCCTGCCTTCCTTGGAGAAGGGTGGAGCAATTTATGTTTGTTAGGTAGATGGACAGTGTTCCTTACGTTACTCTATGTTACATTGCTGTGCGCCTTCTCTTAATCTCTTCCCTATATGCCGGGCTGCACAGATGCTACATAGTTTTCCGTAAATTATTCTCCAGGGTTTTTGCTCTGTTATTTCTGTATTGGTCCAAGACTGTACTAGAAGGAGGCCTTCTTAGTGGAGCAGTCTTGATGTTCTCGGGCGGCTCCTGAGTAGTGGCAGCTTTTACCAGGTGCTTCCCAGGGAATTGTCAGACAATTCCTGCAGAAAGCCCTGTGCCTGGAACAAGCCAGGTCATTGATCCGAGAAAGGTGACATGGGTCCACGAAGGCATTGCAGGTGCATCCTCTTTCTCTTCTCCAAGGCCCATTATGCACGGCCGCCGAAACAGCGATTTCGGGTCACATGGAAAACGCGGAGGGGGAAGAAGTGGAGCAAACCGCTTATGCACGGGACAGGACGCAATGGCGGCAAAACCCAGAGTAACCGATTATGCACGCGGCGACCCTGGTGCCGCTTCTGGTTGCGCCCCGGTCACCCGGAAGCTGCGCTTTCTTCTGCGTTTCACTAACGCTGCTTTTTCGGCGGCATGCACCAAATCGGCGGCCGGTTGCAGCCGGCACCGTGTGTTATCGGTGATTTTAGTCGCCGCCATTCCACCCCGAATGCGCGCCATCCCCCCCGTGCATAATGGGCCCAAAAGAAACATCCTCCAAATAAAATACAGGGCTGTTCTTTTGTTGTTGTTGATGTTGTTCTGATATGTGCTGCGACTGAAAGACAATCCAAATTTTAAATATTTTTGAAATGGGTTGGTTACATCATACCAGTCTACAAAGCATTTATCAGAAAGGAGATAATGGTACGTACTACATTTCGTCTTGGTAGTAGTTTTCACCCTTATGGGAGGATGCATCGTCCAGACAGAAAGGGAGATCCAGATACGTTGCAGTGAGATACGTTGAACTGGGTGTTCCCCAGTTCAAACCTGAAACCCTTTCCTGGGAATGCTGACTCATTTCAGTGGAACCTACTTCTAAGCAAGTGTGTTTAGGATCGCTGTCTGTCCACTGATCACTGCATGTCTATTAGGATAAGTTAAAATAAGATGCAATTAGTTGAGGAGATGGGAGTCAGGAAGCATCAGTGACAATAGCTCTCCATAAACCTGCTCTGTTCACAGCAGCGTTGGTGCCTCTGCATTTACTATACAAGGTTTGAACATCTTGGCTGTTTCATGAGAACCGTCCAGTTGTACAGCCCTGGGAAACACCTCAGAGCTATAGTTAGTTAGATCTTTCTAATAGTTTGTAAGATCTTTCATGGTTCAGCATAGACTATTCCAGGGTATACTCAGACCATGAAAGGAAACAGCAGGAATGGAGGAGTAACAGAGGGGGAAAGAAGCTAGGGATTGGATCCACGAGCATAACAGTGCCTGGCTTGGCAGAGATGGCAGTGGAAAGTACTGTGAAGTTGCAGCCAATTTATGGCATCCTAGAGGGGCAAGAGATGAACAAACGTGATCTGCCATTGCCTGCCTCTGCCTGCCTCTGCGTACCAACCCTGGACTGCCTTGGTGGTCCCCAATCCAAGTGCTAAACCAGGCCAACTGAACTTAGCTTTGGAGGTCTGACCATGATGGAATTTCCCCTTCTGATACAGAACTCCACTTTGCTTCTGTGCAGTTTTTGACCTCCCAGGATCAGAGCTTTTAGAGAATTCAGTGGATAAGAGAAGGGAAGTGGCAAAGTCCTCCTATTGTCAGCTTTGCTCTTTTGATCGTTGTTTGGACCCAACTCTTTATTCTAATAGATCAGACTAGTTTGGACTCTGTAACTGTTCAGCAGCATCATGTGCCCTTTAGCCCAGCTTGTCCAGAGATATGAGCTAGGGTGTCAACAATACATGGATGACACCTAGTTCTACCTGTTCAGGAGCAGCCAGCTGAATACTCCACCCAAATCCTTGGCCAGGTATCTAGGAGCTGCAGTGGAATGGCTTCAGCAGAGCTGCCTGAAGCTTAACTTCCTGAAGATGGAGGTCCTGCAGCTAGGAAGGGAGGGTCCAATGCACACCTTCCCTCTCTTGACCGGGTGCAGTTGATGATGACTTAGACCTTCAAAACTTAGACCAGTGGTCCCCAACCTTTTTATCACCGGGGACCGGTCAATGCTTGACAATTTTACTGAGAGCCGTGGGGCGGGGGTAGTCTTTTGCCAAGGGATGTCACCACCACCACCTGAGCCCCTACTCCACTTGCTTTCCCGCTGGTGCCCCTGACTTTCCGCCACCTGCTGGGGGGCACTGCCAGCAGCAGCTGCTCAGTGCCATGCCAAGGGGGAGCCCCAGCCATGATGGCCACTGGAGAGCACCAAAGGTGAGCCGGTGGCAGAGTGGCAGGGCAGCCCCCGAGGCAGCAGCTGGGGAGGAGAACAAGGAGGAGCCGCGGCCCGGTACCAACTGATCCATGGACCAGTCCCGGTCCCCGGATCAGGGGTTGGAGACCACTGACTTAGACCATCAAGAATCCTTACTATGGAAGTGCAGCTCCTTTTGAATGGTCCAAAGACCGGACTGTCCCCACCCCCTGGACCTGGGACCAATAGGAAAGTGACACACTCTCCCCCCCCCCAGCTCAGCCAGAGGCAATGTAGTGACATCACCCCCAGTCTGCCCCTGACCACCACAGGGAGTGGAGATCGGTAGGACTGCGGGGGGTAGGGGGGAGAATGGAGGCTTGGACAGGCTGTGCCAGCCCTTTTCACCCCAAGGCTGTCCTAACTATCACATCCAACAACTTCCCTTACTTTGCCTCAGAACATTCACAGAGCTGGCAGGAGGCTGGTGAGTGCTCTCCATCCCCCTCCCTCCCTTCAGGCCTGCTGCGAAGGAGCCTCTGACAGGCCCTGACTGAGGGGAGGGAGGTATTTCTGAGAGCAACGCAGGGGAGTCTGAGGGCATGGGTGTGCATCCCTTTTGAGGGCGGGGAGCTTTCCCCTTCTGCCAAACCATTGGCTAACAGGGAGGCCACAGAAAAGCCCCTTCTCACTTAAAACGCTGCTCTGGCCGGCCTCGCTGATGGAAAGAAGAAACAGCCAAGCAACTCTTTGTAGATTTGAGGCCTACCACACAGGGTTATTGTGCAGATGAAACTGGATGCTGTTCCAGGGGTTCTTTAGCCTCCTATTTCATCTGCAAAACAACCCTGTGCAGTAGGCTTCAAGTGTTTCAACTCAACAACAACCTGTGTGGGAGGCCTTAAATGTTTCTTCACCACAACACTATCCAAACTCCAAAGCAGCCCTTTCTGCCTGGGGAGCTGATCTTTACACTCAGCTCTCCAGGCCTCACCTGGAGGTTGTCTACCCCTGGGTTGGAAATATTCCTGGAGGTTTGGAGGTGGAACTTCAAAATCATACGATGCCTCAGTGTCCTGCCTCCAAAGTAGGCATTTTTGCCTGCAGAGCTGATCATTATAATCTAGAGATGAACAGCAACCTAGAGACAATGGTTGAGGCTTGCAGACTGCAGTTGGGTGGAGTGGTGTAGCCCTCCTGGGCTATGGGCTTTGGCCAGCCCTTACCAACATCAGACCTGAGAGTCTGGAAAGTGCAGGAAGATCTAAATAAAGAATATTTACAGCCTCACACTATAAATAGTGAAGAAGTAAATGGCTGGAGAGACATGGGAACTGAAGTGACTTTTTTCAAGATTGGCCTGGTGAATTAAAAAACATTATTTGCCAGGAAAGTCCCATGAACTCAAAGGCATAAGTGGCCCAGAAATTCAAGTGGAGTTAGCTTTACAGGAAAGTAGACAGTTAGGCTTTGGGGGAAACTAGGTGATCCACTTTTATTAGGCAACAACTTGGCCTTGTGGACAACAACAGGAACTGCAGTTTCCAGCAGTAGGCCTCAGGCTTCAGAAGGACAGACATCACCAGCCAAGCAACCAAGCGGAGTCTGGGGCCACGTGCATTCCTTTTGAAGGGATGCATGTTAGAAGAGAGTGCTTTCCCTTCAGCCTAACTTCCTTGAGATGAGCTGTACTTCCAGGGGATGCTCAGACGCCACCTGGAGACCAGCCTCCCTAAACCTCAGTGGGATACAATGCTACACAGTCACCCCTCCAAAGCAGCCATTTTTGCCCCAGGAACTGATCCTCATAGTCTGGAGATGAGCAGCAATTCCAGGAGGTGGGCTGTCCCTTCCTAGAGGTGGGCTGTCCCTGGTCTGAACATATGCCTTTAAGTCTGGAAGTGGGTCCTCAAAAGTGTGTAATACCCCCGCAACCATCTAGCACCTCCTGACCTATTTCAGATCAAGAAAACATTGCAGAGAGGAGGTAAGCTTGCCAGATTGGTGTAGGTTCATGTTCTGGAATTCCATACTACCTAGATGTGCATAAACCTGACTAGGGTCAAGACTGCTGTGCCATCTTCCAAGTGAAGCTCTCTACCCCACCTCCCTCACAGGTTGTCTATTGTGGGGAGATGAAGGGAAAAGGTGTTTGTAAACCGCTTTGAAACTCCTTTGGGTAGTAAACAGCAGGGTACAAAAATCTAGCTCTTCTTCTAAGGAGCAACTGTGAAAGAAGCATGTGGGCACATAACATTTTATCAACAGTGAAAAAATGGAGACAGAAGGAGCAGGAGGAACACTTGTGTACTGTGACTATCCCATGTGTATTAAGGCAGGGGGACTTTTCGGTGTCTGTGGCCTAATTCTGGGAGGAATTTGTTGCCATGTAATCTCCCTCTAAGAAGAATCTCCAGTCTGATTTTCCCTTCACATATCTGAAGACAAGGCTCTGGAAAACTCATCTGTCACCACAATGCCACAATTCCCAAAGGTCAGTCCTTTCCCACACTCAACGAACATTCCAAACCACATCTCCACACCCATGCCCTCATTTGTCACCACATCACCACAACCTCCCACACAAAACACACATTCAACCCCGTGCCCTTACAGACTAGACAATTCCTCCCCTTCCTCTTCCCACCATCAAGCTCTAGCGCCCTTTATGAGGTAAAGGTATCCCCTGTGCAAGTCATGTCTGACCCTTGGGGTGACGCCCTCTAGCGTTTTCTTGGCAAACTCAATACAGGGTGGTTTGCCAATGCCTTCCCCAGTCATTACTGTTTACACACACACACGCGCACACCCCGCCCAGCAAGCTGGGTACTCATTTTACCGACCTCGGAAGGATGGGAGGCTGAGTCAACCTTGAGCCAGCTGCTGGGATTGAATTCCTAGCCTCATGGTCAGAGCTTCAGACAGCATGTTGGCTGCCTTACCACCCTGCGCTGCACGAAAAAAGTGGACGATTCCAAAGTTGTAACAAAGGAGAGACAGAATCTGTCCAGTGGCTTAATTTAGTATAAGAAGATAAAAAGTCTCTTATTTCATTTATTTAGACTTTGACTCTGCCAAAACGGTCTCTAGATTCATTTGTTTTCCGTTTTCAGTCTGGTTTTCATCAGAGGCAATGAGTCCGTCCTTGTTAATGTTTGAAAATATAATGAGGCAAATGCTCTTGTATAATGGAGAGTCAAGGCTGTGAGCTCTTGGTCTCCTTACCACCCTGCGCCACAAGAGGCTCTACAGCGCCCTTTGTATTCCTGGATGAAATGGGCTTTGCCCCTAGTAAATAAATACTGTTGAAAGTTGCCACTGGACTGGATCCAATGATCCATCTAGTCTCTGTCTCAACCAGTTCCTCTGGACAGCCAACAACAGCACAAAGAGGTTTAGGCCTTCATAAGAATATCAGAAGAGCCCTGTTGGATCAGACCAGGGGTCATCCTGTCTCATGCAGGGGCCAGCTAGTTCTTCTGAATTCCCAACAGCGAGGCAGAGAGGCTGAGGCCTCCCCTGATGTTCCTTCCTGGCACTCGAGTTTAGATATTGTAACCTACTTCAAGCCCTCGGGGAGAGGCAGGCAATAAATTTAAATAATAAATAATAAATAGATGTTGATTGCTTCTGAACAGGGAAGTTCTCGTTAATTCCCTTGACTATCAGCCACTGATGGATCTCCATGAATCTATCTAATCCCCTTTTGGAGCCGTTTATTCCTGTGGCCATCACAACATCCTTTGGCTGTGAGTTCCAAATTTTTGTGTGTTCTGAATCTAGTTGTCCATCAACTTCATTGGATATCTTCAAGCTCAAAGATATTTGGGGAAAGGGTGGGGGGAAGTAAAACAGTACTGGAGATGGACAAATGTTAAAGATTATGGCAAATGTTTGAAGAATTGTATACATAGAGAAGAGTGGTAGGTAGATACCGTCCTTCCTGGTGCATATATTCTTTACTATTATTTCTTTGTTTGGATTTGCTCTCCCAGTCATTGTGACAAAGTTAAATGTGTAGAAGGAAGAGGAAGAAGTGGGGAGGGGGGCTGGAACAAACATGAATATGATCCTAGCAGAGGCCAGTAGGTGGCTCCTTTCATACGTACCTTCAATTAGGATGGGGTTATTTTGCCACTAGCTTTAATTTTTGGAAAACGTGTAGGAGGCTTTCGATGTACATGGGTGGGTCTTAAATTACGATGCTTGTGTAATTTGTCAAGTTTTATGTTGGAATCCAAGTAAAAGCTGGGGAGAGCCTGTGAATGGATGGAGAAAATAAATGGGGACATGAACAAGCTGCTTATCGGGGGGAATGCATCTGCCCTTTTCTTACGTATTCTGTTCAGAAAGATGTATACAGAAGCCTGCAGGACTTGTCAAGTGGATTGCTCATGATAGTACTTACTCAAATGCAAGACCAGGGCCCATTCCGCACACGTTGGATAATGCACTTTCAATGTGCTTTTGCAGCTGGGTTTTCCTGTGTGGAACAAGATAATCTGTTCCTAAATTGCTGTGATACTGCATAATCTAGTGTGTGCAGAATGGACCCAGGTTTGCCAACTAAAAGAAAAAGAAGAGTGAGTCATCTCATATTTGCATATAAGTTACTCTTAATGTTCAGTGATAATTTGTGTGTATTTTAAGGGATTGTTTTATATTCAGGTTCATCTTCCTTTCAAGTAAAGATGGTATTTTTGCTCAAATAACATGAATGCAAACGCATTATTTTGTAGCTAACATGCTCTGTACGTGAATAACATAGTTTATCTGGGAGGAAGGCAGCTAAGGATATTTAGGATGGGGGGGCAGGAGTATTTAAAACAGAATTCTGTTACGTCTCTATGCCATTGCTGTACAGCTGCTATCAAGTCACTTTGCACATAATATTTTTCTTTGCAGTAAGCACTTGAGTTACAGCACCTTGTTTCTTCACATGCCTCAAGGTTGGGTTTGGCTCATTTTTCGTTGGCAGGTGTTTTCGACTGGGTGAGAAAGCACGTCAAGGAAGTGTGGAGGAACTGTAGTCACACTGAGTTATGGACCTATTAGTAAAACTGTAGTCACACTGAGTTATGGACCTATTAGTAAAACTGTAGTCACACTGAGTTATGGACCTATTAGTAAAACAAACCCACTAACCTTGCCTCATAAATCACTCTGCTTGGTTTTCTTTTTAATGCTAATATTACTGGCTGTTAATAGTCTGCGGTGTTTTGGGGCTGCTTGTGTGCGTTGTTCCCTGGATATATTTTGTTTGTGTTTTGTGGCATATTTGCAGACAAACACTAAATCCTAGGTACTTATTTACCAAAAGAAATCTTAAGTGTGCAAAGACAGGGAAGAGAAGGGGGGAGTCCTAAATACCGCCCGGTGTTTCCCACTTCACAATGACCTCCCTGAAGCATGAGTTCTCTCTGTCGGTCTGTTGCCTATGCCACAGAGTAACGCTTGGGTTTGAGGTGCTTTAATTTTAAAAATAAAAGCTGGAGAAGATTAATAAAATTACATCAACCGATTTTAGATTGATACATAATGTGAACAGCAGTAGTTGTAACCCATAGTAAACTATTAGTAATTGATCAGTAAACCTTTAGTAGATTGTTACATTATTACTAATATATTTAGTGTCCTTTATCATTCAATGTTGATGGCAGCCACCATCAATGTACAGTTGCTGCTTGGGGTGAGGAGGAAAAAATACACACCCACCGCCAGATGCGAACGTTTTAAAAGCCACCGCTTACAGTTGTGATTGTCCTCCAGCAGCTCAGCTTTGAGAGTCGAAGTCCCAAGTAATCAAGCCAAGTGCTCCTGAGATAGAGCCAGCAAACTTGCTGCACGTTCTTACAACAGCGGTTTTCTCCAGCCCGTGTTCAACCGTGTGCTTGCTGTCGCTCCTCCATTTGTTGAATTCAGGATGACCTTTGCATGAATAAAGTCAAATAGGATTAAGGATGGAATTTTCAACAATGGGAAAGAGCAACAGATGTAGCCGACGTTGAACGTGGGAGGATTCTTGATGCCTGGTTGCTTAAAGCAAGAGTGCCTATGTGGGGTTGACAAATCATTTTTTTCCATAAAAGAACTCGATTCCCTCAGCAATTGCAACAGGAATTTATAATAAACAAATAATCAATCCTAGAAGATTCAAGATTCAATTTGATCCAGATCAAACCCTGTTTATCTCTATTAGTGGTGTTTTATTAGTGGTATTTTTCTTTTTAAAAATCAGTCTGCAAATACTCCGTCTCTCTAAACTTATGCAGCTTTGTCTGCCTTTTCTGTTAATCTGTGCTAGACAGAGGTCTCCTTACAAGAAAGGGTATTTTCTTAATTATTATGGGAAGATAATAAGCATTAGCTATCCTATTAAAACTTTGGATTTGTGTTTGCACCCAAGAAACAATCAAGCTTGTTTCTGTAATCGTCTGAAAATTGTTTTTTTCCCCGTCTTTACTTTGATTTAAAGTTTGCCTTTGTTTCATTTTTGGGATCTCCCCTAAATCAGTGTAGCACTATTTGCAACTGTAGAATTTTTAGACTATGCCCAGGTACTAGAATATTGTTTAATTCATTTTCTTTTGTGCACCAAAATGCATAACCTATCTTATGCTGCGTGCATCTGCTCTCTTCTAACTTTAATGAGTTTTTCATTTGCAGCGAAATGTAGCTAGTACATATTTGTTGTTCATATATTTAGCAAATATGAACTAATATTTTACCAGGTATTTTACCTATTGAAATCATTACGATCACTTCTACTTTTGAGGAGGGAAATGTATTTCAGTGTTCAATTTCAGAGTTAAATGTGCTCATTTGTTAAAGACCTAAGTGATGCCTCCAAGATTATAAATCTAGTTTTAGAGGCCTGTGTGTTAAAAATTATTTAGGGATTGCATGGGAGAGATTAGACATTTTATAGGAAAGTGATTTAATTTTGGTTAGTATACTCTTGAAATAAATATTAATCAAAAGAGAAGAAACTCAGTTGGAAAGCTGAAATTAATAAGACAACTTTTCATTAATTAAACCTTGTCTTCTCTTGGTATGTGTTAAATGGCACGGATTTTTTTTAAAGAAATTTTGATTTCATCTCTACTGTACCAAGTTAAAGATGATTAGATAGACTGGTAACCTACCATAGATTAGAAAATTTATAGAAATGTTACAAGGTTTTGTTTTTGTTTTTTTAATAGCATGGAGTTGCCAGATGTCCTTTTCAGAGGACTTATCCCCCCCCCTTTTTTTTTAAACAACCAATGAAAATGGCCTCTTTTTGGTTTGGAAAACGTCAGTTTCAATAGCAGAGGTATTTAAAATGAGATTTGTGATCAGTTGTTTGAAGTAATCAATTGGGAAATATGTCCTTTTTTTTGTTTTTCCAAACACGTGAACCCTCCTGTAGCATATGACGCCTTGGCTGGAATTCAAAGAACCGGGCAGTCCAGTGCATGAACCCGGAAGAAGTTTGGACCTGAGAACTTTGAATATGTTTATGTCTTTATGACCAACTGCTATCACATTTATCATCACCTGCAATCCAACAAATTTAGATTCTATTGTAAAAATATTCAAGGGGGGAGGAATTAAAATTAAGTTTTGATGAAAGATGACAGGCTCATGAGGGGGGGTTATATAAACATAAATAAACAAAATAACAAACCGGCTGAGAATCTAAGACAACGGTTTATGATGTGCCAGGATGTTTTCCTTCCTAAGGGAAATGGAGTTTAAAAATCCCATTGGGCCTGCTCAGGCACTAGAATGGCTTTTGGGGTCCGTTTCTTGAACTGCACTGTGTTTAAGAAAGGCATAATAAATAGCATTAAATATATAAAGGGTGAAATTCTGCCAGAAATTAGTAATATGAAGTCCCATTGATTACAGAGGTGTCTATGTGTATGCTTTACTATTCCATGAAAGGGCTTCCTTTAACTGAATTGTGTCCAAGGTATTTACACAGAGCACTGTAAATATACAAGAGCAGGGAAAACTACCATGATGCATAGTTCATACTCTCAGAAGTTAAGTCCAATTCAGTTCCGTGGTCTTGCTCCCAAAGAAATGTGCGTTGGATTACAATCTAAATTTGATATCAGGTGGTCATACAGGCACAAACATACTCAAGGGGGGAATTAAAATTACAAAGTTATATTACACTGAGAAGAAGAGACTTTCTCCTTTCCCCTTGTGTGTTATGTACTCCCAGCTACAAGTTTATTCGCGGATGTATAATTCTTCCTTGCTAGTTGTATCTCTTGCTTGTAAGGAAACATACATTAAACAGAGCACTAATTCTCCAGGATTCAGTTCCAGTGGAGAGAGTACTAACTTCGTGCCAAATGGAAGGGTGTGGGTACCGGCAACATCAAACCAACTTAATTTAACAATTGTTTACTTTTTAAAATGATTTTACCCTATCTTTATGAAAGACTATTAAATTAAATTGGTTTACTGTCCAATCTTACTTAAACCCAGACTTGAACCTTTGGGAAAAGTCGGGGTACTAGTATTTTTAATATAAAAAAATGTAAACCAAGGAAGTACTACTCAAAATTAATATATCCCTAAGTCATGTGACCAGACAGATGTCTTGGACCATTCAGAGCCGTTTAAAAGTAGTAATAAGACATGCTTTTTTCCTCCTGTTCTTCTGCCTAGTGCTTAAATACAATTTGTTTTTGTTCAGAAGGGTGGTAAAAGTGGGGGAAACTATAAAATGTCAAGCTTAATTTTTTACAGAGTGGCTTACTACTAGAAGTACATTTCTTTTACAAATAAGGACTTTTTTCACTACATCCTTAATTCCCTACTTACCTTGAATCAACAGAACAGACAATCTTCTGTAATTTCTAATTAAAAAACTAAACTAACTTCTGGACCCTGTGAGCATATTCATCCATTCCAGGGACTCTGTTTTCAGTTCTTGCATCTTCATAAGTTCACTGGGTAGTTTCATGGGAGAGAGCCTTCTCTGTGGTGACAGAGTTGTGGGGACCTCGTGTTGTGGGGACCCCCAACCATAAAATTATGCAAGTGTTCTTTCACAGAAATTAAACCAAAACTGACCAATGGTGTGCAGATCCATTGTTCATGATTGTATATAAATTGGGTTTTTTCCAGGGTTTCTCAGTTCAGTTCTGCCTCTTGTTCCACCATGCTGATCTCGCTCTTTTCCCCTGTACCAGGCAGATGAATGCTGTATCTCGATCTACGCCGCAAGGCTGTTGTGTAGATGGCGTCCCCCGGGCAAGCTCTTGCCCTGCCGCGACCCCCCAGGTTGAGAACCACTGGCCTAGAGTCTTGTGGCACTTTAATGACTAATAAATTTGCTAAAGCCCAGTCTCATCCGATCTTGGGAGCTAAGCAGGCTCAGCCTTGATTAGTCCTTGGATGGGAGACCACCAAAGAATTCCGAGGTTGTGACTAACAAACCACCTCTGAACATCTCTCGCCTTGGAAACACCATGAGACACCATAAGTCAGCTTCCCACCAGCCAGCTTTTGTGAGCCAGAGTCCATTTTGTCAGGTGCTAAGTTCTAGAATCATAAAATCATAGAATTTAAAGGGACCTCATGGGTCATCTAGTCCAACCTCCTGCACTTTGCAGGGCACTCACAACCCTATTGCTCATCCACTGTCACCTGCCACCCCCCTTAAGCCTTCCTGAGCCTCTGGCTTAGGAAAGCTTAAAGGTAAAGGTAAAGGTATCCCCTGTGCAAGCACCGAGTCATGTCTGACCCTTGGGGTGACGCCCTCTAGCGTTTTCATGGCAGACTCAATACGGGGTGGTTTGCCAGTGCCTTCCCCAGTCATGACCGTTTACCCCCCAGCAAGCTGGGTACTCATTTTACCGACCTCGGAAGGATGGAAGGCTGAGTCAACCTTGAGCCGGCTGCTGGGATTGAACTCCCAGCCTTATGGGCAAAGCTTTCAGACGGCTGCCTTACCACTCTGCGCCACAAGAGGCTCTTTAGGAAAGCTTACATCATTATAAATGTGTTAGTTTAGGACAAGGGGCCTGAAATTCAATCACACCTGGGCCCCTCCCATGCTCTGGAATCCTTCCTCAGGAGTCTCCGGTTGCTAACTTTCAGGTGCCAATTTGAGAGCGTTCTCTCCCACAGGGCTTTGGATCCTCGATGCTTACCAATTCTGCATGGTTGCTCGCTAGTTATTTTTCAAAGTGCCTTCCCCTGTTATGGGCTAACATTACCTGAAAATGTGTGTATTTTCATCTAAACTGTTTTAGCATGATTGTTGAATGATTGTCTATGTTGTTATCTCTCTGGAAGGTCCATGGGTTGGAACAGCAGGATAGAAATATTCTAATAAATAAACAACACATTTCTGACCTAATGGAGTACCCGAGAGTGCCTACTCTCGGGTACTCCATTAGGTCAGAAATATGTTGTTTATTTATTAGAAGGGCTATGTAACTTGGGGTGGATCCTTGAAAGCACCCCACGTGGCAAATCTGGCTTTATGCTGAACCATCTGTTTGTGTAAGCTCAGCTTAATAACTTTAAACAGAGTTTACCAGGCTTTCAAATACGTCAGGCTCTGGATTCCAGTGTTCCACATGGCTTGGCATGATTAATTGCATTTAGTTTTTTTCTTTCTCCATAGTAAGAACATACACTCAGGAGAGGGGGGTGAGTTTGGGGGTCTTGGGTCCAGTGATTCCCCATTTGTTTAGTCTCTTGATCAGGCTTTGTGAAACCCTGGGGCTTCTTGAAGTCCCTGGAAGGATTTCCCAAATGAATGGATTAATTTTTATATATTTTGCAAATTGTGAAACATTTATTGGGTGATATGACCATATATGGTCATGTTGACCTACTCACCCCTCCCAAAATCACCAGTGATAGACCTGGAGGGGGTCGGAAGGGGAGGGGCCCTGAGTGGGCATATACACAGCTGTGTTTTCCAACCATATTCTGCATGATCCTTTTTAAAAACTCTTTTCACTGGAATAGTCTTTAATGTGAATAACAGAGAAAGAGGATCCTTCCGATCCTTGCTTTTTTTCATTCAGTAGATAATTGTTTTTCTTTATTTTGTTTCAAGCTTTGTTTCAATTTCCCAATCTGAAATATCCACTGTAGTAGGCAATAACTTCACAATCTAGTGAGCATCCAGTTAACTCCCAAGAGCTGCAGAAGTATCCAATCCCAAATTCACGGAAAGGCCCTGAAAACAGAACTAATGGAGGGGCCTCAGCTCCGGCACCCTGGTTCATGAGACAGAACACAGGGACCCCAGCAGAGGGTGCCAGAGCATACCAGAAATATGGTGTTCTTTGCTCTAGGATGTGGCCAGTTGAATTCCTCTGTAGCAGTACCACCCGTAGTAAAACTGGCATTACACCATGCACGTACCATGGTTTCTATTTTCCTCTCCTGTATTTTAACTTAAGCCCTGACCAGGGTGGCTCAGGCTAGCCCAATCTCATCAGGTCTCAGAAGCTAAGCACAGCCAGCCACGGTTGGGTGGGGGACCCCCAAGGAAGCCCAGGGTTACCACACAGGCAAGGGCTCATCTCTTGTCTTGAAAACCCTGTGGGGTCAGGCTAAGATTTTGGCAGCAAAATCATATATTTAAAATGCAAGAGTTGAGCTGAGGTTCCTTGTAGTTCCACCATTCCTTAATGTTGTTGTTGTTATGTTGATGTTATTCTTGTTGTTATTCACCTTGTTGTTACCCGTATCATTTTTCTTGTTCCATGTAAACCGCCCTGAGCCTTCGGGGAGGGCGGCATATAAATACAACCAACCAATCAATCAATCAATCAATCAATCAAGGAACATTATTCTAATTACCGCTTTCTCAAAATTTATCTTGATTCTTTAAAGGTCATTGATGGAACACAGTTGCGTGTTTCAAAATGACAAAACAAAAATCACTCACAGAAAAACATTTGTAGTGGGAAAATTAAGGGGGATGCCTATTAATCTTTGAAATGAGACTACTTAGAGATTAGTCATAGCCAAAACAAACATTAGACCTCTGACCTGCGTACATTTATTGGGACGTGTTTCTGAGTAAACATAGATCATAGAATCATAGAATCATAGAGTTGGAAGGGGCCATACAGGGGGAGCTCACCACCTCCTTCGGCAGCCTATTCCACTGCTGAACTACTCTGACTGTGTAAAAATTTTTCCTGATATCTAGCCTATATCGTTGTACTTGTAGTTTAAACCCATTACTGCGTGTCCTCTCCTCTGCAGCCAATGGAAACAGCATCCTGCCCTCCTCCAAGTGACAACCTTTCAAATACTTAAAGAGGGCTATCCTGTCCCCTCTCAATCTCCTTTTCTCCAGGCTGAACATTCCCAAGTCCCTCAACCTATCTTCATAGGGCTTGGTCCCTTGGTCCCAGATCATCCTCGTCGCTCTCCTCTGTACCCTTTCAATTTTATCGACGTCCTTCTTGAAGTGAGGCCTCCAGAACTGCACACAGTACTGCAGATGTGGTCTGACCAGTGCCGTATACAATGGGACTATGACATCTTGTGATTTTGATGTGATACCCCTGTTGATACAGCCCAAAATGGCAAAATCCAGATTGCAGTCCTTCAATTTATCTATCAGAACATCATGGGGAACCTTAGCAAAAGTTTTACTAGAATCCGAGTAAACGACATCAACTGAATTTCCATGATCCAGCAAACCTGTTACTTGGTCAAAAAAGGAAACCAGGTTGGTCTGACAGGATGGGGCTATGGGGCTATGGTTATAATCATAGATGGGGCTAGGGTTATAATCAGAAAGCACCGGTTAATAGGCCAGAGGCTTCACTGTAAGGACACATCCCTGGGAATGTCAAGCCACAGATTCCTTGGGAAGTCTCTGTGATTGACATTCCTAAACAGAGTCAAGCCTATAAAGTCCGTGGTCTGAGAAGGGTGTAGCTGTGCTCAGGACTGTGCTGTAAGTTGTGTAACAAAAAATAAGTAGCTACGATCCCCAACCTTAGCAGAACTTTTGTGTCAGTTTAAATAATTAACTACCCTTACAGTCTTGTCTAGCTGTCAGCGAGATGAACAAGATATATTTTGCTGTAATGCTCTTTAGAGATACCGACTGTATGGGCTTGCTTAAAGGTGAGGAGTTTTAGATCTCCCGATCCAGAAGCGCAGTCATCTGAAATAGCAGTCAGCTTGCATTTCCAACTGATTAGTCAAATTCTGTTTTTAGAATCATTCAGATAAGTAAATATCGCCCTTCAGGAAATGTTTAATTTCTACTCGTTGGACTAGTTTACACTTCTGCATGTTGTTAATGTATTATAGGCAGTAAATCACCGTGCAGCACAATGAAGATGTTTGTGCTCCTTCACAGGAGCTGGGGCAGTGAAATTCTTTGTGCAGGAGCAGGACGGGATGGGAGCACAAATCTGGGATGGACAAGGTGCACCAGGCCAAATGTGTCCCCCCCCACCCGTGTAGGATCAGGAAGAGGTGGGGCAACCTGCCCTGGCTCAAACTTGCAGCCTGGCGTAGAGCCTCCAGTGCAGAAAAGGGCTTAGCGAGCAGTCAGCTTTGCACATTTAAAGAAACAGTAGAAGTTTCCACTTGCCTTCTTTTGCATAGAGCTTCAGGACGAATCACAGAGTTTGGTTGTACCATTCACCAACTGTAGCTGGTGAAAACTGCTGTTGAGCAACAAAACCCTCTGTAGGGTGAGGTACTCTACATTAACTAAAGCTTGTGTACTCTTGAGCAAAAAACCTGTCATCTCTAAGAGCCATTCTGCACCTGATAAATATAGTGAAATGCTTACCTTTTGAAGTCACCATAATTTTGGCATTCGCCAGTCTCCCATGTCCATCCAGCAAACCTCAAGCAACATCCGCCGTTTTAAAGCAGTAGTTGGGCAATTGCATTAACTGAATTCCCCAGCCTAAAAAGCACTATACCCCAGCAGATAACCAGCAGGCCAGCACCAAAAGAAATGTATGGAGGTGAAGAAGTGCTATCTCCGCCTCCAATGTCCCACCCTTGCACCCACCTCCCTCTCCCATCTCCCAGGGTCGTTTTTTTTTTCTTTTTAGAGGAAACTACTTGGAGCAACGAATAGGCGTTCAATCATGCAGGCAAAGCCAAAAAGAATTTTCACAAAAGCATGCCTCTCTAAAGTCCCCCCCCCGCAAAAAAAAAATCAAGAACAGATTAATTTTTAAAGATTTCATACTTGTGATTCCGTAAGGGGTGGGCATCTACGATTAGATGCATAGGCATTTCAATGGAGAAGTTTTACTTAAAAAAAATAGCAGGAATTGCGGGTCCTTTAAAACAGAGGTAGTCAACCTGTGGTCCTCCAGATGTCCATGGACTACAATTGGTTCTTATATGTCGCTTTTCTCTACCCAAAGGAGTCTCAAAGCGGCTTCCAGTGGCTTTCCCTTTCCTCTCCCCACAACAGACACCCTGTGAAGGAGGTGAGGCTGAGAGAGCCCTGATATTCCTGCTCGGTCAGGACAACTTTATCAGGGCTGTGGCAAGCCCAAGGTCACACAGCTGGTTTCATGTGGGGTAGGAGGGGGAAATCAAACCTGGCTTGCCAAATTAGAAGTCCACACTCCTTTCCTGTGAGGATAAAATGGAGGGGACGAGAATGAATGAAACTTCTTTGGATCGCCACTGGACAGAAAGGCAGGGTATAGATAAAAGAACTGAATTAAACACAATGGAACTTATTTCCCAGTAATCATGCTGGAGTCCGGGTCTCAAGGCTCTGTTTTTCCAGCATACAGATCTGGAATTTGAGATGTGTTCGCATTAGAAAAACATGGGTCATCTCTGTAGGATCAGTAGCCCTCTGGAGCTGAGCTCACCCTCATTCTAATCTTCTGAAATGCTCAGGGTTTATCCAACAGCTTTTACACAGGTAGGTCAACACAAGCTGGAAAGAGTCCGGACGAAGAGCTGCTTTTGCAGGGCTTGCAGTGTGGTTCACACCCGCGTGCAACATGCTCAGACTTGGCTGGCAATTATGATTGAGCTGTAAAATATTTTGACAGTTGTTAACTATTGTGTGGAAGGGAGAAAGCCGTCGTGCAGCATTAAAGCACAGGAATTTGATTGAGGTATTTCGCCTCATTACGTTTGTTAAGCTAAAAAAAAATTAAAATAAGTACTCTGGTTAGTTTACAACTGCATAACAGCTTTACAGCTCCTGGGAAGATTCAAGTGGGTAGCCATGTTGGTCTGTCTGGAGCAGCCCAGCACTGGGCTAATCTGGACTCATCTTTGTTGGTCTTAAAGGTGCTACTGGACTCCCATTTTGTTGTGAAGCTCCTGGAAGGATTCACTTTGTGGGCTCTGTGTTCCCAAGAAGCCTGATTTGTTTTTAGACAATGGAAAATGGCCATAACATTCTGCAAGTCTTTGCTTGATAATAGCTGAAAGAAGCACACCAATTTTTAATCATTGCATAGGAATCTGGATCACAAATACGTTATTTAGAAAAGAGTTCTACTCAAATCAGTGGGTCTGTATTCAAAACCTAGAGAACGATAGGTTCAGCTGAAGATATTTGTTCTTTTCAAAGGACTGTTTTATTGACTGACTTTTAAGTCTTTTGCAAGTCCCAGCAGTGAGCTAAATTAGGAATATATGCAGGAAATTTGCAGCAGAAGAAAACGAACTGGGCACACAGCCAGTGTAGATAGAAGAATGCATGTGCTGCCTTGGGGGAAGGCTGGATGCCGTTAACTGTTTGCTTGACAGACTGCTAATGGCTGAACCGTCCTGCAAGACTGGACAGAAAGCGGTGGCAGTAGAACACTGAGGTAAATTGCATTTGAATATTTAAAAGCTAGTGAACATAGGTGGACCAGATGAGTATCTCTAGCTTTCATTTGGCAGTTTATTTAGGATGAGGTAGCTCTTATTGACAACCCTGCATCTTCCTCAGTTACTTGTATTGCTGGCACCATGTCTGGTCACCGTCCAGGTGGAGCCGGGGGTTCTCCTGACTTCCAGACTACAGTGATCAGCCCCCCCCTGAAGAAAATGGCAGCTTTTGGAGGTGGGCTGTATGAGGTCCCTCTCCCCTCCCCAGACTCTACCCTCAAATCTCCAGGAATTTCCCAACTCAGAGTTGGCATCCCCACTCAGAGTAGCATGAACAAAATATCATTTTTGCTAGAACGAGGATTTTCAACCAGGGTTCCATGGAACGTCACTGGAGCCCCCCCCCCCCCCCGCTTGCTCTACAGCAGGGGTAGTCAACCTGTGGTCCTCCAGATGTCCATGGACTACAATTCCCATGAGCCCCTGCTAGCAAACGCTGGCAGGGGCTCATGGTGATTGTAGTCCATGGACATCTGGAGGGCCACAGGTTGACTACCGCTGCTCTACAGGCCTAGTCTCTTTCTCCACAATGGAAAAAACAAAATGGTCAATTGATCAATCAGTTGGCTATCTCCTTCATCTCACTTCCATGCTCACTCCTCTGAAGGGGAATGTCATCAGTTCCGGGGTCCTTCAAAGCCTGAAAAACATTCCAGGGATACCTCCATGGTCAAAGGGTTGACAAAGGCTGTCCGAGGGAGCCAGTGTGGTGTAGTGGTGTTAGGCCCGTATTTGGAAGACCCAGGTTCAAATCCCCACCGTACCATGGAAGTTCACTGGGTGTCCTTGGGCCTGTCAGTCTCTCTCAGCCTAACCCATCACACAGTATGGAAGAGAGAAGAATGGCCTGAGCCACTTGGGGGCCCTGTTGGGGAGAAAGGTGGGGTAGAAATGAATTAAATCAATACATGGGTGGTCCAAGTTCTAGCCACTGGCTGTCCAGATAGCCGTGGGAAGTAGGAGAGGCGTAGGTATGGGAACGCGGGTTCTTGAAAGAACGGACCCCCTTTCTTCAAATATTTGTACCCACCGAGGAATGAGTAAATAAATAAATACCATTTCTTGTTGTTCCGTGGTCGAGCTTTTCAGAGTCAGTGCCGACTAGCTCGTGGGCAGGGCTTTATTGTTCTCCAGGTTTGAATTTATTTTTATATTTGCATTGTGATTGATGTCGGTGTGTTTAAAAAAGCAGCAGCGTTTGTTTCCTTATTTGCTTTTCTAACATTTCATATTTTGAAGTCAAGTATTTTCATATCAAGGTGACAGGACTGCAAGACTTCAGAAAGGTGGCGAGTAACCCAGTCACTTCCCAGCCGTCTTCCCTGGGCTTCTCTTACGCTTAGCCTGGCCTGGCTGGAGACCTTGAGTCCAATGAGGCAACTATTAAAAGCAACAGTAAAGGAATGTATTATAAGGGGGAGAGAGAGTCTTCTGGCACTGAGTCGCATACTAATATACACTGAATCCAATCAACTGTACATTTTTATCCTGTAACTGTTTACATTTTCAGAGAAAATTGGCCTGTATTGTAATATGCTTAAGGTATTTCCTTGTTTTTTCCTTGCTGGACTCCCCCCTCCAAACCCCCACGCCCAAACCCTCAGAGGGTTTTCAAACTGCTTTTGCGTTCCATTTTAGTAACTGGTTTCTAATGGGATTTTCCTGCCATTTCAGACAGGCTTGTGGTAGTAACTGGCTGCTAGCGGAATTTTACTCCTTCATACAAACCTGCTTGTGCCAGATCACCAAGGCACGGTGGAGCCCCTAGTGAAGAAAGGGGTTCACACCTCTTTGTTGCCCCTCTGTGCCACTGCAGTGTGCTGCTTAAAATGTCCACCGCACTGCCTGAATGGCTCTCCCCTCCCTGCCCTCTTCATCGCACAGCCTTCCTCAGAGCGGTTTTTTAATGTTCTAAATAGTGCTGCTGCAGCGCTAAGGTCCCCCCCCTCCCCATGGATCTATAAAATATGGCAGGAGAGACCCAGGGGAGGAAAGTATTGAGAGGCACAAAGAAAACAGGAGGTAAATTCAGCCTTTATGCATGAAAACCCCACTTAATCTGGTGCTGAAAGATCCTCCTGCATCGGATTTGCCAGCATACGGGGAAGCAGGAAGCTGCAGTTCTTTAGGGATGAGGCAAAGGCACTAAGACGTGTGGCTTTCCCCTGTTCCTTTCCTCAGCTATGCTGCTGGAGATAGACAACTATTTCTGGTGAAGCCTTGACACAAAGTCAGTCAGGAGGGAGAGGAATAGATGAGACCTTGCAGCCGAAGAGGAGAATTGTGGGGAAGAAGAACTCCCTGTCTTGCTCAGACGGAGAAGTTGGGTGTGTTGCGGGAGGGGGTCGAACGATGCCAACTCGGATGCTGGTTCCGTCCATGTTGCTGACCCCTCCCTCTAGCACCCACCTTCTCCGTCCGAGCAAGACAGGGAGTTCGTAGTCTGAGGAAGAGGGCTCCCGCCTGGAATACATCTTGGTTGGTCTTCAAGGTGCCTGGCTGGACTCTGTTTTTATTGTGCTCCTTCAGACCAACACGGCGGCTCATTGGAATCTATCTCCATGGGAAGAAAAAGGGAAGGAGATTTTAGAGCAAGACAGTGTTTAGATAGCCCCGTAGGGTTCCAGCTCCAGATTGGGAAGCAACTGAGGGTTTTGAGAGTGGACCCTGGGAGCTGAACGGTTTGGGAAGGGTCTTCAGTGGGGTATAATGTCCAACAGCATTGTTTTCCTCAGGGGAAACTGACCTCTGTTATCTGGCGATCTCTGGGTCCTGCCTGGAGGTTGGCATCCCTTTCCATGGTTGTATGCTGGCATGTGGTGCTGAATAGCTGGAGCAGAATAGTTTGCATGTCAGGTTCGATTCTGCACTCCCCCACATGCAACCAGCTGGGTGACCTTGGGCCTACCACAGCACTGATAAAGCTATTCTGACTGAGCAGGAATCTCAGGGCTCTCTCAGCCTCCCCTCCCTCACAGGGTGTCTGTTGTGGGGAGAGGAAAGGGAAGGCGACTAAGCCGCTTTGAGCCTCCTTCGGGTAGGGAAAAGCGGCATATAAGAACCAACTCTTCTTCTTCTTCTTAAGCTTGATCCAGAATTCAACTGGGAGTCAGTGAAGTTGTTGAAGGGCAGGCTGGTGTTTTTGTGAGGATCCTGTCCATGGCATTCTGGACCAATTGCAGTTTCCGTGTCAAGGTTAAGGGAAGTGTAGAGTGAGTTACAGAAGTCCAGTCCAGAGGTGGCCAACGCATGGATCACTGAGGCTAGATGTTCTGGGTCCAGGTAGGGCATTAGTAGCTTGGCCTGGTGCAGATGGTAGATGCCATGTTATTCTCATGCCTCCATAGAAAGGGGGACATCAAGAATCACAGGTTTCTGAAGGAGTGAGCTACATATAGTTCCACTCCATCCAGGTTGGGTAGGTACACCTCCTCACTTGGACCCTTCCCTGAGGGACTCCACATATGACCTGATGGCGGCTAGAAACTCTCTCTTTTATAGCTACCCTCTGTCCGCGATCCCGAAAAAAGGAGATCAGCCATTTAAGGGTTGTCCCTCATATCCTGGCATCGGCAAGCTGGTGAGTTAAGAGCTCATGGTTGAATGTGTCAATCACTGCTGAAAGATAGTACGAGTAGCGCTGACCTGCCCCTAACTGGCAACGGAGGTCATCCATCTGGGCGACTAGCACTGTCTCTACCCCATGACCAGGCCGGAAACCCGACTGAAATGGGTCAAGGGCTGAGGTTTCCTCCAGGAATGTTGATATCTGGTCCACAGCAGCCCTTTCAACCAGCCACTTGTGACATTTTGTGGGGGAGACTCTGAAAAGCCCTCACCCTTGAGGCTTACCTGGCTCCTCCTTTACTTTCTCCCAGGCGTCCGGCCAAAGTACATCTTTTTACTCAGACTTATAATTAGAGATTTTATCTTACTAGCTTTTTAAATGGTCTCCTTCTGTTTTATGGATAGTTTTTATTGCTTTTGGCTCGTTCTTGTGTTGTTATGTTGCTGAATTGTAAGCCACCTTTGAGGAGAAGTCTGAAGAGACTGCGTAAAGTATCCTAAATACTGGGATGCTGTTCAAGAACTAAGTGGAAGACTTTGCAAAATGGTACCTTGCTTGGGCTCACGAATTACCTGGCGTGCCTTGAGTGGTATTAGACTAGGGAAGTTCCAGCTTATGGTGACACTATGATTGAAGGGCCCTCCAAAATGTCTTCCCCTTAACAGCCTTGCTCAGATCTTCCCAGTGGAGGGCCATGACTTCCTTGATGGAGTCCATCCATCTCATTTTGAGTCTTCTTCTGTTCCTGCTGCCTTCCATTTTTCCTAGCATTGTTGTCTTTTCCATTGACTTGTGTCTTCTCCTAATATTAACAAATCACAGTAGCCTCAGTTTAATCATTTTAGGTTCTATTGAGAATTCAGGCTTGATTTGATCTAGAACTCCACATTTGTCTTTTTGACGGTCCAGAGCAGGGGTAGTCAATCTAGAACCCCACATTTGTCTTTTTGACGGTCCAGAGCAGGGGTAGTCAAACTGCGGCCCTCCAGATGTTCATGGACTACAATTCCCATGAGCCCCTGCCAGCATTTGCTGTTCATGGGCATTGTAGTCCATGGACATCTGGAGGGCCGCAGTTTGACTATCCCTGGTCCAGAGTACCTGTAAAACTTTTATCTAGCACGGCACTTCAAATGAATTAATGTTCTTTCTGTCAGATTTTTTTCATTGTCCAACTTTCACATCTGCGCCATATTGTGACTTATTTGGATCTTTGGTCAGTAGCAACAACCTGACTATGAGCCTCTTGTGGCGCAGAGTGGTAAGGCAGCCGTCTGACAGCTTTGCCCATGAGGCTGGGAGTTCAATCCCAGCAGCCGGCTCAAGGTTGACTCAGCCTTCCATCCTTCCGAGGTCGGTAAAATGAGAACCCAGCTTGCTTGCTGGGGGGTAAACGGTAATGACTGGGGAAGGCACTGGCAAACCACCCCGTATTGAGTCTGCCAAGAAAACGCTAGAGGGCATCACCCCAAGGGTCAGACATGACTCGGTGCTTGCACAGGGGATACCTTTACCTTTACCTTTTAACAACCTAACTATAATAGTCCCGGCTAGTCAAATCTCATCAAGATCTTGGAAGCGAAGCAGGGGTCAACCCTGGTTAATATTTCGATAGGAGACCACTAAGGAAGTCCCAGGTCCCTGCACAGAGGCAGGCAATGGCAAACCACCTCTGAAGGTTTCTGCCCTTGAAGGCCCCTTGGGCTGCCCTAAGTTGGCTGCCTCTTGAGGCCATTTATGCGACTGCCACCACTCCAGGAACGCTTCCTTACACTTGTGGACCTGTTCTCACTCCTTCACGGCTGCCCTCCCTAGTCTTAGTCTCCTTTTGATCTTATGGTTAGGAAAGAACAATTGTTTATTAGTGCACCTTGCAAAATGATTTTGATTACTAACTTGCATTTCATGCCACTGAGGTTTTGGATTAGCCGTCTTATCTTATTAGCCTTTGATACATTTATTTGCAGTCATGGCTTACGGGTCCCCCCCCCCTTTAAATAAGCCCGTGTAACATTGACCAGGTTCTGCTGAGATATAAATAACTGTCAATGAAATAAATGAAAATCTCTGTAGTTTTTCATTGTTCTAACTTGTTGCTGGCAGGAGGCCAAAGGCCCTAAATCCCCCAGCTCTGGCGTCAAGCCATTTAGCCAGAACGTACAAGTAGCCTGGTGCCTCATGTCAGTAATTCCTTTACCCTTTCAATTTGGAGTGAGTTATTCCTGGCAAGACAGGAGCACATGTTGTGTTGTGCAATCCCTAGAGCTACGCCCATCTTTCTCTTGAGTGAAGCCCTGGCTGCATTGGCAGCAAGGAAATCAAGTAGACCCTTTTCCTTCCGTCATCACAAGATACCACACGGAGCTGACATTTCCTACGGCCCTGATGTCTAGCAGTGGAGGCAGCAAACTAGCAAAGTCAGGAAGGTGGACAAGGCTACTTGTTGATGCACATGAGTCTGGGAACATATTTATCCCCAAAGGAAAAATGGAAGGACAATGCTCCTTAAAAAGGATCTGCACCAAGGGTTTCTTATCACCGCAACTTGTGTGTGAATTTGCGATGGTATTTTCTTGATGGTACATTGGGGGGGGGGGACTTAGTAAATGGGATACTTGTGTAACAACTGCTATGGCCGAATTACTGCACAAAAAAGATTTGGGCAGGTTCCCTGGAGAAACAGCTTAGATTTCCAAGTCAATAAAGATTCCTGTCCACTAGGAAAAGGCTAACTGCAAAGTACAGTAAAATGGGCTGTTATGTAACTTGTGTGTTGGTATGTGTGTAAAGTGCCATCAAGTCACACCTGACGTCTGGCAACCCCAGCAAGGTTCTTCCGAGGTAAGTGGGAAGCAAAGGTGGTTTTCTGTTGCCTTCCTCTGCAGAGCCTTCCTTGGTGATCTCCCATCCAGGTACTGACCTACAGGCAACCCCAGATGAGGCTTCCAAGGCAAGCAATAAGCAGAGATGCTTTGCCATTTCCTTCCTTCTGTGGAGGCCTCCCCTCCAACCCCCAGCCCTGCTTAGCTTCCGAGATCAGGCTCCACCATGCCACCATCCCTCTGAAATGTAATCTACCAGTGTCATCATACTGCATTGGAATGCATTCACGCAAGTTGGAAAACACTGGTTCCCTTTCTATTGGTAGCAATGAATTTCTGGGACCAATTGTGCACAGGCCGGAATGCCTGAGATGGTGCCATCCCGGATACTTAAGGAAACACAGATTCTTCCGTGTTCCCGGGTCTGCTACGGGCGCCGGCAAGGGCCAGGCCAGGCTAGCCCAGTGCATAATCAGAGGAGCCAGGCCTTTGAGCCCAGCTACTTCCCCAACCTACAGCATCCCTGCAGGGATGCCTCTTGCCCCTGCCACCTCTGTGGCTCCACAGAGTTGACAGGGGCATCCACCCGCCCCCACCATGGTGGGGAGAGGAGCATGCTGCTCCCCGCCATCGTGCTGTGGGGGCCCCATGCCCTCACTCCCCCCCCCTGCCATGGAGCACTCCTGGCGCCTCCAGCCCTGTGTTGCGTGTGTGGGGCTGTTACATTGGGGCACCCAGCATATACCAGGGGAGACCCTCCCCCGTGCACACATGGGGAACAGCGGGGCTTTTTGGCCCACCACAACAGAATAGGTCTGGGAGAGGGCATTGGCTGCCCAGTGCTTCAGAAGCTGCAGTGTCCCAGGCTCTGTGGCTGCCTGCCGTTTGAGTACCTTGTTTCCAAATGTTGAGCTTGTAACTTTACATCCTGCTCAACATTTTTTTCCTCATTTTTTACATACCTCATTTGTTCCAATAAATTCAATAGGATAATCCAATCTTTCTGTTATCCTAGAGAAAGATCTATACCTCCTGGCTCACCTGTTGACCTTAGACTTCACCTGTTGACCTTGTGCTTCATTATCTCCCCAAAACTAAACTGCTGTTGAGGTAGTGTATTAATCACTTTTGTGCAACCGAGTTCTACGTTGTGATCTTATCCACAAGCTTGTATTTATTTTGTTCATTTTATATTCTTTTTGTAAATTGCACAACTGCTTGTCTCTTTCAAGGTGGGTCTGTTACAATTCTGAAGGTTCTTTCAGGCTGTCACTAGAAACCATCAAATTTTGCTCATGTGACAGGTTTCTTAATCAGGTATATAGCTCAGTAGGCTAGATGGTATCACTGTGTATACTTTCCAAAGTAACCTGTGACTAACGGACTAATCCAGTTTAATTGAAAACACTTGGAGTTAAAGAGACTAAGGTTGTAATCCTATCCTCACTTGGGAGTAAGCCCCACTGAATAACGTGGGGACCTGCTTCTGAATCATCATTCAGAAGAATGCACTGTCAAACTGCCTGGTATTTCCACGTAGCTTTATTGCAGATTAATAGCATCCAAAACCATAATCTTGTGCAGAGATACAGTGGCCTTGTCTACATTCCCAGAAAGAGATTGTGAATGTTGAGGCCCATTTCAGTCATTGTAAATTGGTTTGAGAGCTGATCTTGGCTGAAAAGCAGAATCTGTTCCTGGATCAAGACTGTGATCTAATTCTATACCTGGATCAAGACTGTGAGTCAAAAATTCTGTATGACAGGGCCAAGAACAGGCATGGGAGATGAGGGAATCCCCAGATTTGCAAGAAATGCTTGAATGTAGAGAGGCAGAAAGGAAATAAGATTTTTAAACTGTGTGGTTGCCCAGTTAATCCAAAATGGCTGCTGTGGCTTCTCTTGGAAAAGGGGGTTAGCTGGAGAGGGACGGAGGAGGCAGGAGAGACACTGGTGCGATAAGTGGAGCTGAGGAAAGGAGGCAGGAACAGTGTGAGGGAGGGGGACTGGCTCAGTGGTAGAGCACCTGCTTAGCATTCAGAAGGCCCCAGCTTCAGGCCTCGGCATCTCCAGTGAAGGAAAGATCTGGCAGTAGGCAATGTGAAAGACTTCTGTTGCTGGCAGTCTGAAGGGACGATACTGATCTTGTTAGACCAGTGGTCTGATTCAGTATGAGCCAGCTTCACATGTTCAGAAGGGTCCTTGGGGTAAGCAGAAAGCAGGGAAAGAGGAGAAGCTGAAAGGGAGAGAGAAGGAAGGGTGGATTGGAGGTAAAGTGGCTGAGGAGGAAATTGAGAAGGGGGGGAGCAGAGACAGCTTGGAGAGAAGCAGCAGCCCCTGAGTGAAATGCCCCCCTCCATTATTCGTGTGTCTCCCCGATTTGTATAAATGTGATAAACACTATTGGAGGCTAAAGAAAAGGTTATCAGGATCCCAAAGAAGTTACTCGGCATTGAAGGCAGAAGTTACTGCAGTCAGCCTTTGAGCCAGATAAGCTGTGGGCACTGAGGGTAAGACAAGAGGGTGAGAAGTGACGCTGGCAGCCTCATTTGCGGATGAGCCGTTGATTCATGTCAACAGGTCATTGAGACAGTGAATTCGCTGGTTGGGGACAGAGCTGTTGCCAGGATCCTGGATGGTTTAACACAGGGGTAGTCAAACTGCGGCCCTCCAGATGTCCATGGACTACAATTCCCAGGAGCCCCTGCCAGCGTTCGCTGGCAGGGGCTCCTGGGAATTGTAGTCCATGGACATCTGGAGGGCCGCAGTTTGACTACCCCTGGTTTAACAGAATGTTGAACTTAGACAGACCACCGGTTTTAAATGTGTTTTAATCAAAAAAATTCATGAATAAAAGAAGTATGCAGACACTTTAAAAATTAGGAAAGCAGTGGGATATCAAAAATTAGCCTTCATGGTAGTCTAAACATAATTTTAAAGACTACAGAAAACAAGAACTTGCATGCACCATGCAATTTCATAATTTCCTCAACTAAGAGCACCCCCCCCCCCAAAAAAAAAAAAAGATCTGGAAGACCTAACTAGAAGGGTTAGTTCACACATTCCAAAGACTTTGTTTTTTCCAAATCTGCTCTGAAGAAGAAAACTCACCAACCCAACTGTATTTACTGTATTTACTGAAAGTATGACAAGGGGGCTGAAATTCAATCACACCTGGGCCCCTCCCAACCTCTGTCCCATCCTTCAGGACAGTAGGGTGGGGGCAAAGGTGATGAACCCACCTCTGACACTGATGCTGTACAACGCCAGGTCAATAAACAACAAAACCTCTACCCTGCAAACCTATTTGACAAAGCATAGAGCAGACTTGGCATGCGTGATAGAAACCTGGACCAGGAGGCAGAAACAGTTGCCCTTAAAGATCTAACCCCTACCGTGTTCTCTGTCCTCCACCCGTCTCAGATCGTGGGGTGGGAAGGAAGGGTGGCAATCCTAATCGAGAGGATTTCTCCTTCCGGGCTCTTCCAGTGCTGTCAATCCCAGGTGTGGAATGTGTTGGCCTCAGGTGGGGATAAATTGAGAGCATGGCCATCTGGCTGGTATATCGCGCACCCAATGCACATCCATATGCCCTGCCAGCCCTGCTGGAGGTGATGATGGCCTGGATGCTACAGTTCCCCAGACAATTAGTTCTAGGGGACTTTAACGTCCATTATGAGCTGCCGCCCTCTAAAAATGGGCTGGATCTGCTGTCAGCCACGGCGACATTAGAGCTCTCGCAATTTGTTGTCAGCCCCACCCACCAAGCAGGCCACACCCTGGATCTCATTTTTGGCGTGGGTATGAATGTGGATCTGGTCACAGCAAATGCTGTGCCATGGTCAGACCACTATGCCCTGAAGGCTCGGCTAAGGCTATCACCTCCTCCTCAGTTGGGTGCCAAGCAAATTTTAGCTCGCCTGTGGAGACTTATGGAACCAATGGGATTCCTGAATACTCTGCGGTACCCAATGCCTCCCGCCACTTCTCTAAATAGTCTAGTCAGTGACTGGCATTGACCTGTTTTCCTGTTTAAATTGTTATTTTCTGTTGTTGTTGTTGTTATTACCATTGTTGTATTTCTATTTGACACAAAACCCAAGTTTGATGTATTGTTCCTTACATTCCATGTAAATCGCCCTGAGCCTCAGGAAAGGGCAGTATACAAATGTAAAAAATAAATTAAATAAATAAAAATATTTTATGTGTCTGACAGCTGACACTCCATGGGGTATTGAAAATTTTACACTAAATCTGTCAATTCCCCATGTTATGTCATCTATTTCATCAGCGTGTGAATTTTGAAATGCCGAGAATCGTTTTTTATCAGTTTAGTTGAACTAAAATAATGCCCATTTAACACCTTCTTTTGATTAACAATTAAAACCTTAATCATAAGCCTTCTGAGGTAATAAAACATTTTCTTTTTTATTCCAAGTTGTAGCTTTAGGCATATGTCAATCAGAAGAATGTGGAGAACAAGCAAAACAAAAAACAAAAACAAGCTTAGATCTGAAATTAGTGATGCCTACTTATTTCAATATTTCTCTCCCATTTGTTTCTCCCATACTGGGGACTCAAAGCTACTTACAAAATCAAGTGTGCATGAACAAATAAACAATAGAAATTATACAATTAGAGGTGTGCATTCAGCTAATCCGAGCTGGATAAAAACCTTATCAGTATTTTTGGGGTAGTAATTCATCCAGAATTGTTTTTAATTTTTGACTATTTTTCCAGCTATCCAAAATAGCTGGGCCAAAATGTTCAAAAATATTTGGGATTCTTCTGGATCATTGGATATCTACATTTAGAGAGCATTTAAAGAGCTTTTTGGAATGTATTCTCAGCTTGGAGAAGGCATTTAAAGGTACTACATACACTTTAACTGCCTTTTCCCCCTCCCTTGGAAACAATGGAAAATGAGTGCACCTTCTTTGAAAATGTTGTACCTCTGCCTCAAAAAATAGTCCCCCCCCCCCAATCAAGACTCCATTATAGCCTTTAGGGACGATTGACTATAATAGTCCCCTTATGCTATAATGAAGCTGAAAAATTCCTGAATATTTACCGAACATGGATAGCATACTAGTATTGGAATTCGGGAATATTGGAAAATACCACCATTTTTTAAGATTCAATATACCCAGATCCAAAAAATAATCTCACTTATTTTTTGTATAGCTCTATATACAACAGATCCTCGGTGATAAGCTATGAGGGCTCAAACTGGTGCATGGCCCACACGGGGTCACAGTCTGCAGTCCACAGGCTAACGACAAAGAGACTTTTGTCTCATGTTAGAACAAGACTTGGTTCTTATATGCCGCTTTTCTCTACCCAAAGGAATCTCCAAGCAGCTTACAATCACCTTCCCTTTCCTTTCCCCACAACAGATACACCGTGAGGGAGGGGAGGCTGAGAGAGCCCTGAGATTACGGAAGAAGAGTTGGTTTTTATATGCCACTTTTCTCTACCCGAGAGCCCTTTTGCAGTTAACTTGAAGCATAGGCTTAAAGTTAACTGCAAAAAGTCACCCAGCTGGCTGCATGTGGAAGAGGAGTGGGGAATCAGAGAAAATTTCTTCTTCTGATTCCCCGCTCCTCTTCCGCATGCAGCCAACTGGGTGACTTTTTGGTCTGGTTCTTATATGCCACTTTTCTCTGCCAGGGAGAATCCTATTATGCATGGGGCGGGTAATCCGGGGTGGCGGCAGCAAGGCAGTGGGGCTAATCCCTGATTATCCATGATGCTGCCGCCATCCCAGCCCTGGCCCAGCGTGGCGCCCCGGATGGCCCGCAGTATGCAAACGTGGAAACTCACGCATTCCCAAGAATACCGTGAGCACCATCTGCGGCCCTCCTGGACCAGCCCATTGCATAATGCAAGATCTACAGTTTCCTTGCAGGGATACCACACACCCCTGTTAGGTCTGTGAAGCCGCAGAGCTGGATGGGGTGTTCCCCCACTCCCACCTTGGCAGAAGAGTGGCAGCCCGTTCCCCTGCCGTTGTACTGTGGGGGCACCATGCCTTCAGATTCCCCCACTGCTGCCACCACACAGCACACCAGGATCTCCCAGTCCCAGTGTGCTTGCGCACTACGCCAGGACACTCAACGTACACCAGGGGATTCCCTCCCCAGCTCATACGTGGGATGCGATGGGGCATACCATCCCAGCGTAAGGACCCGGTAGCAGCCCGGCATGACTGGTGCCGTGCATGATGGGTCAATGCAGCTTACATTCGCCTTCCCTTTCCTCTCCCCACAACAGACACCCTGTGAAATAGGTGAGGCTGAGAGAGCCCTGATGTTACTGCTTGGTCAAAACAGTTGTATCAGTGCCGTGGCGAGCCCAAGATCACCCAACTGGCTACATGCGGAGAACGAGCAGGGAATCAGAAGAAGAAGAAGAGTTGGTCCTTATATGCCGCTTTACTCTGCCAGAAGGAGTCTCCAAGCGGCATCCAATCACCTTCCCTGTCCTTTCCCCACAACAGACATCCTGTGAGGGAGGGGAGGCTGAGAGAGCCCTGAGATTACTGCTCAGTCACGACAGCTGTATCAGTGTTGTGGCGAGCTCAAGGTCATTTAGCGCGTTTGCGCCGCGTTTGCGCCGCCGCCATGCCGGCGGCCGTGGCTTCCCCTCCCGGCCCCTCCGGACCGCTAGCAAATCGGCCGCTAAAGCAGCCAATTAGCTTGTGGCTCGGCAAGCTTCTCTTTCCTCCCCTCCCAAAGTGAGAAGCTTGCCGGGCTGTGAGCTAATCGGCCGATTTGGCGGCCGATTTGCTCGTGGCCTGGCGAGCTTCTCGCTTCGGGGGGGAGGGAAGAAGGAGCCGCGGCCCGACGCCGAGGCCTTCGCAGCCCGGCGCCGGGCCACGGCCCGCGGGTTGGGGACTACTGTTTTAAAACAAGGTGCAAACTACTCCTGGCACAAAACCAGAAGAGGCTCTTCCCAGGCAGCCTCAGGAGGCTACAGGAATCGTCCAAAACACAGGCCAGCCAGAGATTCCAGAGGCATGCCCCTCACCTCCCCCAAAATCACTTCTTTCAAGCTGCAGACCGGTTTGCTTTTATCCTCTTTGCCCACTGTTAGGAAGCCATGGACTTAGGAACCAATTAGTTCTCCCCCCCCCCCAATGTGATCCTTTTTACCTGGAAATATCTGATGAAGGGAACTTTGATTCTCAAATGTTTATATTTCCCACCCATCCACCCCCCAAATCTTGTTGGTTTCCATTAGCCTGGGAGACATGACTCCCTTCAGTTGTCTGGGAAACCTGATGGGGGGAAGAAACAGGCATGAGATTTGTAAAATGTACAATGTTTGTAGAAACATTTGGGACCAAATACTGGCTTAGTCAAGAATCCTATCATACCCAAATATACCTGGGAAATACTGCTAAAGTATTTTTCGAGTATATATTTCGACCAGATATATCCAAGCGCATGCAGCATTTGCTGGCAGGTGCTCCTGGGAATTGTAGTCCATGGACATCTGGAGGGCCGCAGTTTGACTACCCCTGCCCTATACTTTTGTCTGGCCCTCAGTAATGCTGCCCTAGCTGAAGGAAAGTACAGGAGCCCAGCCTTTGTGACACAGGCGGTCAAGGCGTTTAAAGTGTAATTTTGCCATGGGTCTTATGGAAGCCAAAATGGACGGGAACATCCTCTGGTGAGTAGAACACCAAAATGCATCTGCAAGTTCCATCTCTCGTTGTGCATTTTAGAATCATCCTGCTATTTTCAGGCCTATATGAAATATATGAACTGAATGGTGTTCAGGTGTCTTTGAGACTTAGAAGCCAGTAAGTTGTAGGAAGGTCACCGCCCATGTAGCCATCATTTGTTATTTATTTCTGTCTCATTTCCTGGACTGCACAGTCTAGAAATTGCCAATGATAAGCCCTTAGTCTGAAAAGAAGCCGTTCTTCAGTTCATGTCCTTTGTGTAGATCTCAGGTTCCTATGGTAATCTTGCTCATAGACACACAAAACTGTAACTTTTCAGACTGCTTTCTTGTGTAGTCCATTGATGTTTTGAAAAGCAATCATTTGTAAGGTATCTACAAATCTTGTGTAACTTTTTGTATTGTTGGAGGACTTAGGACCGAGATACAGATGGAGTGAAACTGGTTTATAACTATCATGGCCCTTTATTTACACAGGATTGTCGTCGTACTTCTTAGGACTGGGGTACCTGCCCCTTTAACTTCAGTCAAGAGCCAGTGTGGAATGGGGGTTAGCGTGTTGCACTAGACTCCGGCAGGCCCGTGTTCGAATCCGTGTTCAGCCATGGAAGCTTGCTGGGTGCTGGCATCACACTCGGCCTCACCCACCTCACGGGGGGGGGGGGTTGTGAGGAGAAAAATGGAGGAGAATCATGTGAGCTGCTTTGGGTTCCCAGTGGGGAGAAAAGTGAGGTTTATAAATGAGGTAAATAAACTATTATTATATAGGTGGTGGTCACTGGAGTTTTACAATTAAACTATGAATGGGCTGTAATAAATCCAGTATGGTGTACTGGCCAAAGAACGGGATCATGGCCATTGTCCACCCCGTCATGAAGCTCAATGTTCCTACTGAGAGGTAGAGCACAACTCAAACATAGGCCAGCGTCTATCTTGATAGGATCCAGGTGGGCTGTATTGCGGACACTTGGTGCACCCTCCCCCCTGGTGTCATGCAGCTTTGTCTCATGAGCTTGAAGGAGTTCTAGGATGCTGGGTTCCTGGCAGGGCTCAAACCACTGAGAAGAAGATTGTCAACTTATTCTGGAGATATACTGCGGCTGGCAGGCCCTTGCTGCCTCAATTTGCCTCTTCTAGGGAAGAGAGAGAAGTTTCAACCCTTCAGTCTCCATTTGGCTTTATTATTTGTCATTTGGCTCTCTGTTAGTTGTTAAAAAAATGTTCCGGCTGAATCAAGGGTGCCTCTTCATAGCTTGCCTAAGAATTGCCACCTGTCTCTTGTGGTGCTACTTTACTGGCTGCCCTTCTGCTGCTGAGCTGTCCTCTGTTCACAGCTACACGTAATAGTTGGCATGGAGATCAGCAATGCCAGCTGAATCATTAAAGCTATGATGGGAGCTGTGGGCCACACATGACGTGGTGGTATGGTGTACATTGTACATCCCTGCCTTAGCCGAACCTACCTCAAAGGATCCTTAGGAAGGTAAGTTACAAAATGCTGATACCTTTAGAGCAGTGGTCCCCAACCTTTATTAGGCTGGGGACCGGCAGGGCATCGGGCCGCGCCCGCAGGGACCGCGCGGGCCACGCCCACGAGCCGCGCCCGGCCGCGCCCGCGAGCCGCACCCGCGAATCGGGCCGCGCCCGCAAGCCGCGCCCGGCCGCGCCCGCGGATCGGGCCGCACCCGCGAGCCGCACCCGGCCGCGCCCGCGGGCCGCACCCGTGGATCGGGCCGCGCGGGCGCGGCCCGGCCCTGATTCCCTCTTCCCGCCCTCCCCGCAGTAAGAAGCTTCCCGGGCCGCAAGCTTGCGGCCTGGGAAGTTTTTTACTGCGGGGGGGGGCGGGGAGAGGGAGCCGCGGCCCGGCGCCATGGCCTTTGCGGCCCGGCGCCGGGCCGCGGCCCGCAGGTTGGGGACCACTGCTTTAGAGAACAAAATCAGAGTCCAGTCAGGCACCTTCAAGACCAGCAAAGATTTATTCAAGGCGGGAGCTTTCGAGTGCAAGCACTCTTCCTCAGACTATGAACTGACCATCATGACAGTGGGAATATATAAGCAAAAGTTAATCCTGTTAAATTAGTCCGAGGAAGAGTGCTTGCACTCGAAAGCTCACATCTTGAATAAATCTTTGCTGGTCTTAAAGGTGCCTGGCTGGACTCTGATTATGTTTTGTTGTGCTGCTTCAGACCAACACGCCCACTCTCTTGAATCTGTCTTTAGAGAACAGGTATTTCAAATATTACCGTTTTTTGTTCCTTTGCACTTCCTTATTACCTACAAAGACTTGTAGGCTGCAAAATGTTTTGTCACACCAGTTAGTTTGTCCGTGAATAAATCTTTTAACATCTTCAAGGTTTGACTTGCTCCGTATTTAAGAATCCCTTTTTCAAGTTCCTTATCCCAGGAATATGCAGGTATTAACTCTTAAAACGACAGCAACATGCACCTTAAGCATGGAGCAAAGAGTTTGGCATTGCTCTCTGCATTGCTGAAGGGTATGCCAATTAGATCCTATCTTGTTGTCTTATCTGTTAGGTCTATTTATGTAATCACACCTGATTTGTCTAACAGTCCATAAAAATGAGAAATTACCTTGGCGGTATTCCTGTTCCAGTGACTGCAATGCCTTCTGCCACAAGCTCTGAAAACATAAATCAGAACACAGGTTGACATTTTAATTGGTAAGCACTGGCATGTTTTAGTCAAGTGGGGGCATCGTTGGCCTTCTGAAATGGGCCGCTTGAACGAACGGTTTGTTCATCAACTTGTACTATTTATTGAGAAATAAAATACGATTTGCAATTGTGTATTTTTCACCTTTGATTGTAACATTCCTCGTGCTCTTGGCATTTTTTGTTTTATACACACACACACACACACACACACGCTCTGAAATATATTTCAAAATCAAATAATCACATTCATGATTTTTTCCCCACAGCAGGGCATGAGATTTCTGGATGCATTGCCATTGAATAGCTCTTCCCATTTAAATACATGTTAGAAATATATTTCAGCCCCCCGCCCCCCACCACCAAAACAAAACAAAAAAAGGAACTAGGGAAATGTTTAATGTGAAAGCCAGGGGGTTGTATTTTGTCAAGTGCACAAGGGAGAGAGAGCAACTGTTGATGCGTTAGAGTCCTCCAGCGGCTTGTACTTGTAAGAGTTCTCTTTTCATGGTGTCCCAACTCTGGTTCTCATCTTGTGCTGCAGTGCTGGATCCCAACTCGGGGGCACTCGCTTGAGGGGAGCCGGAACCCTGTCAAATGTGAAGGTTTTAGGGGCAGGAAGCTCTTCCAGGACTGTGTGTTGAATCAAGGGTGCGTAACATGAACTACCGACAATGCAGCAATATGCCTTCGAGCCTTAAAGCAGCACTTTATCCCCCGTCTCTCTCAGGATCGTTCTTGCATAGGGTTGGAATCTTGTACAGCACATCCTTTAGAGACAACTAAGTGCCTCAAGGCAAAGTCTGTAGATAATGACTCGAGATTTGTGTCTTGTTCCAAGTTGTAGTGATTGTAAACTGACAGCTTTGAAGGACCTCAACTGACATCAAAGGATGCAAATCATCTAGTTAGGTCAATTAATGTTAATTCCTGTCTCCCATGAAATTCTTTAATGTTTTTCTTCCTTTCTTTTTCTGATTTTTTCCAGCCAAGCCCAGTCCCAAGTCCCGTTTTGGGGAGGAAGCCAAACGCCAGTCAGTCATTGCTTGCTTGGTGCAAAGAAGTTACAAAAAACTACAGGGGAGTAAAAATCACAAATTTCACCACATCCTGGCGAAACGGGCTGTCTTTCTGTGCAATACTGCACCACTTTAGGCCCGATCTGATGTAAGTAAGAACACTGCCGTTGCCTTGAAACTTCTGGCTAAATTGGGCTGAGGCCAAACATGCTGTTGTCTGAATCCTGCTTTACTCCTCAGAATGTGGCCCTTTTCTTCCCTTCTGTTTTAACATGTCACCATCCCATGAGAGGGGGCAGAGTCTGAGAAAACAGCCCATACTGTGTGGCCTTGCTAGCCCTTTCCTCTGCATCGAGTACCTCTTTCCCCTTCGTGAAGTTCTTTTTCCCCTTTCTGAACTTCTACAAAGAGCAGGCTTCGAGAATTATTACAAAAATTGTGTTGTGTTGAAATGAGACCGCTAAGCTGATAGCTCTTTGTACAATGACAGCAGAGGATTACCTTGTGGCAAATTTAGTTGGCGAAGTTACCTTCAAGTACCCTGCCTTAATTTTTTGTTTTTGTTTTTTTAGATGAAAAGCTTCAGGCAGTGAAAGATGCAGACTGTGTATTTATATTTATTGATCGGTTCTTTTAATTTTCCGCACTGTTGGCTTTGCGGATTGGATTGCTGTGAAATTTCTAGTTCCTATATGATGCTGTTTTTATGTTGATTTCTTTTTTAAGATAGTGGTCTGTGGGGTGATATTTTTTGCTTTTATCAAAATCCTGTACATACCTAGTGTGCCATTCTTCCCACAGTGATTACAAGTCCCTGAATCCTCAAGATATTAAAGAGAACAACAAAAAGGTAAGGCCCTAAGATATTGCTTCAGTTTTGGATCAGTGCAGGTTTTTATTAATTTTGAGGCCGTCATGCAAGGTCAGGGCTGCAGAAGGTTTTGACTCTCCTCTGGTTCAAATGAGAGGCATTAGTGACACTACTTCATTACAGTTTTTAAGATTGAGTACAAGTGCTGTGTTGGCAGTAGGTTTAATGTTTATGTAGTCTGCATAGCCCTGACCCAGATCTTGGAGGCGACCTTGGGAGCTAAGCAGGGCTGGCCCTGTCTAGCATTTGGATGGGAGACCACCAAAGAGGCCCAGGGTTGCTACACGGAGGAAGACGCTGGCAAACCACCTCTGAAGAACTCTTGAAACTTGACGGCACATTCCGCCCCCAGCCTACATTAACTATGCAGGAGAGGGAGAGAAGGAAGAGTAGTAGGTCTCTTGTGATCAGCCTGGTTTTTCTTAATTTAATTATAAGCACAAAATGTCATTGTTCTGTAATTATCTTGCTTCACGGCTTGCGTGGCCACTACTTTAATATGAAAGATCTTATGGCCGTGGTTATAATCGGCAGCGACAGCAGCATTTGTTAAAGAAAGGGAGAGAAATGGAGATAAAACTTCACATAGGCTTTTCTCCAGCGCAGTCAATTAAACTAAGCAGTAAGGTGCATTGAGTTTTGTACATGAAGCAGAGTACTGAACAGTTGGGGTGGGGACAAGTTTTTTGAGGTTTTTTTTTTAAGGAAACTGCAAAAATACTAATGAAATATCTGTCCAATAGCATTCTGGGTCCAGATTAAGAATCCTCAGTGAAGTTAGGTAATCTAATACGCTTTAGATGTACAGGTAATAAAGGGACATTCTAAAATGAGTTCAGTTATTTGAGACTCTGTCTAGCAGTAACCATGGTGCACTTCGGTTCTTCCTGCCACTTCCATACAGAAGTCTTTTACTGTACTTAAAAACTTTAATTTCCATACGACTCAAGGCGTCGGCCCTAGAGGGACCCATTTTAAAATTGCTCATTTTCCACTTGATTCACCTACAACAAAACTCACTGCAAATCAGCTCAATTTGTTTTATTAGCTGCTTTTTTTATCTCGGCGGTATGACTTCATACTTCAAATTGATCTCCGTTTTTAATTTCAGTTTATGAAATTTAGGAATGCATTGAGGGAGAAAAATTTAATGCTCTCCTTTACGACACTCCCTGCCCTTTATGCAGGAAATGTATACAATTCATTACGGCAATACAGGCATGTATTTCCTATGGGGGGGGGGGATGTGCAGTGGATTGGATGGGAATTTTGGAAAAGCCGGCCGTTCGTTTGTGAGTTATGTGATTTTCCTCTGCAAACACGGAAGAGGTGTCAAAGCATCCTACTGTCATGGCCACAGCAGAACGGTATAAAATGTTTGTCTGGGGGGGGGGGGAATAATAATGAAAATTTTGAACTCAGTACGGATACTTTGCTTTCTTTTTTGAAATTATGCATTAAGCTGTCCGATGATCTAAGAGGATTATCTGTGACATCACACTGATTTCTATGGTGGTGTGTTTAATTTCAAAATCCTGTGGCGAAGAGACCTAATCAAACATGACTTCAAGGTCCTCTGAGTATAAGAACTAATCAAACATGATTAAAAGCCACAGCAAATAAAATTCTATTCTGGTTTTTTTAAACAAGTTCTATTAAACATACAAACCAATTAGATCATTTTTATTTCTCCAAAACGGCGACTGAGAGTTGGACGGGGCTCTCTTCAGGAACTGAGTCGCCCACTTCTCTAATGCTGGATCATTCCCTTTATTAAAGAAGCAATTGTTGATGCCAGGCCATGTTTTCCCCCCTTTCATCACTTTGCAACTCTTTGCCTGTCAGCTAATGCTGAGTCTCTCAGTTGCTTCCTGCAGATTTTTTTCCTGGGCTCACACAGTTCTGCCTGATAACCCCGTGTGCCCTTGATTGGAATGAACGCTGCCCTGGGAACAATCACCAAGTATAAATTCCATGCAGATGTATAGCACATTTGACAATGACTCCACCTAGCCAATTACAGCCCTGTCCCTGGACACACAAGACTCCTTTTGTCCCCCTCAGTTCTGTCCTGTATATGGACTGAGTGGGGAGGGAAGGAAATTGGAGGATTCATTATGGGTGAATTTAGCTGTAAGCGTTTAAGTAGTAGGAATGCACCATTTGCAGAGCTGTGCCTTGTGAATCATTTCTTTCCCCCCATTAATGCATACATTTTGATGGGAGTTGGTCAATAAAATTGAATGTTCAACCAAAAAGCTTGTCATCCCAGGTGTCTCCTTAAACTTTTTTTTCTTGTTTGGGAAAGCAGCACTGAGTGAAGAGAAAGATATTTACCTTTGACATCTGACCTTGGCCAATATGTCAGTGCGTTGAATAATAGGGGAGATGTTCAGAAAACTGCCCGTGGTGCTCTTGTTGATGGACCCCAATTGATGTCTGTCAATCACCTGGCCTAAGCGGTGATAGGGGTCCATTTTCCGATTCTTAATTAAGAAATGGTTGTGGGTAGAAAATGGAAAATGAGCACCTGGACTCACAAAGGTAGCCTTTGGTCGTAAGCCTCATGAGTTTTAAAAGCATTCTAACATTTAAACAGAATTATTTTTAAATCTGAAAGGTGGATTGCATTAGAACTCTGATCTTGGATCCATTGTTCCTAGTGGGTTTCATTCAACTTGACTCACAATTACAAGCAATAGGATTTACAAGATGGTTGCCATAACATTTGGTGTTTCCTAGACCTCACCTTTTTATTTTTATATGTATTTGTGTGTTTTATATGTGTTTGTGTGTATATACATACATACATATATACATACATACATACATACATACATACATACATACATACATACATACATACATAATATATATGATATATATATAATCATATATATGGAAGCTTTGGGTAGTTTGTTTTGTTTTTTAATTCATCAGGCTGTAGGGCAGCAAGAACGAACCAGAGCTTTTTTGCCCTTTGTTGGGAAATATGCATGGAGAATTCGTGGAGGAGAAGTCTACCAATGGCTGCTAGCCATGAAGACTGAGGGGAACCTCATTGAGAGGCACTTATTATTATTATTATTATTATTATTATTATTATTATTATTATTATTATTATTATTATTATTATTATTTAATTTATATCCCGCCTCCCCCCTGGAGGCTCGAGGCGGGTCACATAAAAACCAATCCCCTAAAACAATAAAAGCACAATAAAACATAACACAATTAATACAAAAGTTAAGACAAGAATGGCGGCAAAAATCAATATAAGTAACCCAATTCCACACCCACTAAGAAGGGAAAGGGAGGGGGCAGATGACAGACGCAACCGTCACATTTGTGAGGGGGGCTAGATCTTCTTGCTGCCCGGCCTCAACCAAAAGCCTGGCGGAAGAGCTCCGTCTTGCAGGTCCTGCGGAATGATAATTCCTGCAGGGCCTGCAGCTCTTCCGGGATCTCATTCCACCAGGTTGGGGCCAGGACCGAAAAGCCCCTGGTCGAGGCCAGGCGAGCTTCCTCGGGACCGGGAATGACCAATAGGTTAGCCCCCACAGAGCGTAAGGCCCTGCGGGGGGCATAGGGCAATAGGCAATCCCTCATATACACTGGGCCCAGACCACGGATGGCCTTGAAGGTCAAAACCAAAACCTTGAACCTGATCCAGAAGATAACCTCAACACTGGCTGGATATGTGCCCTCCAAGGTGTAGCCGTGAGGACCCTAGTAGCCACATTTTGGACCAGTTGCAGTTTCCGGATCAAGCCCAAAGGCAGGCCAGAGTAGAGCGAGTTACAGAAATCTAATGTGGAGGTGACCGTTGCATGGATCACTGTGGCCAAGTGTTCAGAGGACAGATAGAAAAATGCCTGGCCAGCTACCTCTTTGACCTGTGCCTTTAGTGTTAGTGAGGTTTAATACCAGAGGCAGAAGGCAACATCAGGGGAAGACCTCAGACTCTCTGCCCCGTTGTTGGCCATCCACAGGAAGTGATTGGCAATTGTGTGTGACAGGACACTGCACTAGATGGACCACTGGCCTGATCCAGCAGGACTCTTCTTATACTTGTATGAGAATCATACCCAGGAAGCAACATCAGGGGAAGGCCTTGGTCTCTTTGCCCAGTTGATGGCCGTCCAAATGAACTAGTTGGCCGCATTTTATTGTGCCCTTTCTCCAAGGAACTCTGGGGGAGATTGGAGCAGCATGTGTGGTTCGTGCTTTCCCCTTTTATCTTCACAACAATCTTGGGAGGTTAGGTGAGACTGACCCAAGAACACCCAGCAAATTCTTTTGTCAGAATCAAAACTGAAACCTGATTTCCCTGGCCCACTCTGCTTCCATAATGAAGCCGTGAAAAATGCAGTCCACTAGAGGGAGAATATTGGCTATAGCCTGCCCAGCCCTCCTACCATACTGAGCAGTGTCAAGATATGAGCCCCCTTACTTGTTCCATCTTACTGCCCAGACTGGGATACGGAACTATAGGTAAACAAGTATGACCTACTTAGGAGCATCTGTTCATGTAGTGCATGGGCCCGTGCTGACCTATCCTTTCAAACCTGATACCTTCCTCTAAAATGGTGAGTAGAGTGTATGCAAATGTAAGCCTTAAGTCTTAGGGCAAGATCCCCAGGCATTTTGAGCCTGTGGGCACAGCCACAACATGGCTGTCACAGCTTACCTTCAGTGACACAGATCCTGATGCTGTGGAGACAGCAGATTCCAGAGCAACCTTTTAGAAAACATGCAAAGCCAAGCATATCTCCAGTGTCCAATCAGAAGCCTATCTGAGAAAGGCCCCACCTGACCTCACCTAATTTCTAAAGCACTTGCTCACAGGCACCATGTTGGGGATCCTGTTCCCAGCTTCAGGTGAGTACTTTGAGGTTGGAGACAGGATGCCAGCAGAGATAATCCTTCTCCATATTGACAGACATATTGCATGAGCAGAAACTCTTAATTAGACCGTCAAGATGCCATGTGAACATGGCCTTTGCGTACCATCAAGCCACTGGTATGAACTCTCTTTTTGTTTGTTTGTTTGCATGCTCTTCTGCCTTATTTTTTTAATATATTCTAAAAAATGTATTAATCATTGTCTCAACCAATAGGTATAGGAGCTATTAAGAGTGTGAAACGAACAGTGCAAAAATTAAAACCAACATTAAACGATAGAATACAAGAATCCAATCATAAAACCTCAAAATCCAACTCAAGAGGAAAACAAATGGAAAGCCAGCAATCTTTGCACAGAATAAAGTGGGAGAGAGGAGAGGAGGGGAAGTCAACCAAGCCTTAGGTGGAAAGAGGCCTTACACCCCAAACTGGACCATGTTGGGGCTGGGAGGGGATTTCAGCCATTACCATAGGAAAGAACGTTGTGACAATGGACTGCAGTTCTGACAATGGACCTGGCTTCTGAAGCTGTGCCCTTCTGATCATTTTCACTGCTAGGTAGGTTCCTGGGGAAGCAAGTACTCCACAGGCATGCTGGGTCTGGACAAGAGAGCTTTAAAGGCTCTGGCATGTTTTATTGGGCACTAAAGTGAATAGGTAGCCACTGTAGCTCTTTCAGAAGCTGTGAGATATTCTCCCTATAGCAAATACCGGCTGGCAATCAGAGCTCCTGCATACTCTCCAAGGGCAGCCCCACAAGGACAACTGTGGGCATTCTGAACACTTAAGAAACGTCTGTTGACATTTTCAAAAGAATTTTAATAAAACTTCCCCTGGCTCACTAACAAGGATACATTTTGAAGGCTGATTAAGTGATTGAGAACACATACATTACTCAATTATGAAATGATTACTGACAGTTTAGGAAAACCACTGCTTGTTCAAACAGGAGGAGGAAATGTGAGGTGCTGGTCAATGGAATGTAGCCGACACTCAAACAATGTACTTCAGTTTTATATGAGACAGGAACTATGAGACAGGAACAGCCTGGGCAGCTGTCTACAGTCAAACAACCCTGCAGAACCATGTGGGCATCTAGCCTAGAGAGAATATTTGCCTTTCTTGTTTTTTCCCCAACTGACTGACCTGTTCTCATCCAATCTTGGGAGTTATGCAGGGTCGGCCCAAGTTAGTCGCTGGATGGGAGACCACCAAGGAAATCCGGGTTGCTTTTGCAGAGGGAGGCCATAGCAAACCACCCCTGCTTCTCACTGGCCTTGACAGCCTTTTGCTGGGATCCCCATTGAGCCAAAGAAGGCTGTGCAGGGGCAGGTAGGCAACGACCAACCATCTATGCTCATTTCTCGTCTTGAAAGACCCATGATCCTGGGGTTGCCATGATGCAACTTGAGACCACACAATTATTAGTACACTAGCTGCAAAGCCCGGTCATAAGAACGGGCTTTGATAGCCCCCCCCCCAGGCACCCGTGGGCCAGCGGCGGAGCGGACGAGTCCCCGGGGTGCGGAAAGCACTGACGCCGCCTTGGGAAGGCAGCGTGGGCGCTTGGCAGGCTGCGGGGAAGGGATGCCCCCCCACCACTGGAGCCACTTACCTGGGCCCCAGCAAGTGCGGCTCCTGCCCTCCCTCACCGGCCGCCGGCTCCAGCAGCCAGGTCCTTCTGCTTGCTGTGGAAGCCGCCAGGAGTCTGTTGAGGGCAGGACAAGAACGGGCGGGCCAATCACGGTGTGGCCAGCTTTGCTGCCCGCACCCTGATTGGCCCTATTTTTACTTGGGCAGCCGGACTTGTTCCTCTCCGAGGCCGGTTTCATAAATATATAAGGAGCGAACCATGGATAAAGATGAAGCATAATGAGGACATCATGTTTACATAGTTTTATTTGTAATTGTAAAAGGACACTAATGTGAAGTGAAAATGTGCTCTTTTGACTTGGCCAGTAAGTTTAACATCTCAGGGTTTTTGTTTCTTCTAAACATAGTTTAGGATGAGCACCTGCTCAGCTTATTTAGGATTTTACAGTTTGTAGATTCAGGTGGGTCTGAAGCCTGAGTCCTGTGTCATCTTTAAGACCAACAATTTTTTGTTCAAGGTATAAGTTTTCATGTGCATGTACACTTCTTCAGATACAATGAAACGGAATTTCCTCAACCATTACACTTAGATAGAGAGAGGGTGGGGGTTTAGTTGCCTGGAAGAGCAAGTTACAGTCATAAATAACTGGGCAATTATAACGGAGAGAACATAATTTCTTGGAAAACCAAGACTTCCAGAAACCCAGTTGTCCTCAAGGATGAGATCCCTGAAGATGCCACAGGCTATTCAGCCCTCCTGTGATCTTAATCTTTGGGGGCAGAGTTCACCCGTCGTCTCTGACTTCCTTTTCCACACTTCCCACAGATGGAAAGGGCCACCTGTATTGTTTGGGCATGTGATGCCCAGTTTCCTGATCTCTGTTTTGTATGTGTGTGTTTTTCTTCAAAATATCTCGTCAGCGGTGACCTATGTGTGTGTCTGTGGCTTCAGCATCCCTGCGCATGGATGGTTTCCAAAATCTCCTATCGTTATTTGGCTTGCAGACTGAGAGCTCTGGGTTCCTCCGTAGAGACCCCTCCGTGGGGTCTTCCTCTTTTTCTGCTCCTTTCTTCTGAGGAAGAGTGCTTGCACTCGAAAGCTCACGCCTTGAATAAATCTTGGTTGGTCTTCAAGGTGCCTGGCTGGACTCTGATTTTATTGTGCTCCTTCAGACCAACACGGCGACCCACTTGAATCTACCCTCTTTTCCAGTGAGTCTTGCTTTCTCTTAATGTGGTCAAAGTACAATAGCCTCCATTTAGTCACTTTGTTTGTTTGTTTGTTTGTTCATTCATTCATTCATTCATTCATTCATTCATTCATTCGCATTTATATACTGCCCTCCCCGAAGGCTCAGGTCAGTTTACATAAAACTGAAAACTATACAGGGAACATATAGTATCTATAACTGGTTTGCTGGACCACTTTGACTACTTCTTGTTGGCATCTCCATTGACCATATCTGGTTATTGTAATCTCTGCTGTATATCTTTTCTAAAAAGTAGGTGGGGTGATGCCTACTCCTAAATCTCATAATATGATATCTAGAATATGCACACACATACATATAAATATTCCAACTACATCATTGCAGCTTCGGGGGCTGAACAGGTGATTACAGAAGAATATATTCACAAGTATTGTCTCTCCCTCATCTCTTTGCATCATGACCAGCTGAAAGAGTAACCAAAGATCCCTGTTAAGTACTTTTCAGGGTTTTTCACACTAGATTTCTCAATCGTGTTTTCGATTCAGTTTCTAACTCTTGTTTTAACTATTCACAATAAGGTCTTCTCGAAAGATTTTATATCAAAAGGAAAAGACAGCCATAAAAACTCAAACGCAGGGGTTTCGTGTTTTTTTTAAATATTTCACCAAGAGCAGTAACTGCTCAGAGTGCCTTTAAAAGGCTTCTTTGAAACCCAATACTGTTTTTCAGGACTTGCCTTGGATAGAAATAATTAATTGTAAATTGAGAAACAGCTGTGATTTTCCCAAACTAGAAAAACCTGATGCTCCAAGCACATTCTTTCTGGGGATAACAGAAGAAGAGGTGGCCTGTGTGCTTTACTAAGGAATGCTTAAGAGTTTTCTTGAGGTGATCAGTGGATCCCTTGCTTGCAAAGCAGAAAGGTGGTTATTAGATAGATCTCCCTGTAGATATAAACAGCAAGGATCCTATCAGCTGATCTAGGGTGCTTTGTTTTTCTGGCATCAAACCACACTTCCAAGTCAAAGCAAATTGTTGAGATTCCCTGCCTAGCTGAAAGCTGATCACTAATTCAAAATTCCAAAACAGAGTCATGTAGGATTTCTTTGTTTGCAATCCGAGGTTCTTAAAAGTTTGCTTGTTTGAGTAAAACTCATTTAAGTATTCTTGGTTTTAAAAGATAGGGTTCCTGTTTGCATTCCTGAGTCACACACATTTTAAGGATTTTTTAAATGTATCCTAGGATTGTCCAGGTGGGGCCTGGTGATCTCCCAGAATTCCACCTTGTCACTAGACTAAAGATCCCCTGCAGAGAATGGCTTCTTTGGAGGGTGAACTCTGTCACATTATACTCTATGGAGGTCCCTCCACTCTCCCCAAGCTCCACCATCTAATGGTGGCAACCATCTTTGTCTTCAGTAAAACATCCAGACTTGGTCCAGTAAAACCCTAGAGGCCAAGAAGATTTTCAGAGTCCAAATTCCCTTCATCAGATGCAATTCGAAACTGAGATCTCTGAATGGGATATAAGGATTCAAAGACCTCTGTTCTAACTCAGATCTGACAGAGCTTTGACCCAAAAATATGGTTGGTCCCTAAGGTGCTACTGGACTCAAATCTACTGTATCCCGTATGTAGAGTGAAATCTTGTTTATGAAAAGTGTGTGTGTGGGGGGGGCATCTACTGTGTGTTGCGTTGCCCAGAGATATGTCGTACTGCCTTGCCCTGGTCCATTGGATTGCAACAGTACAGCCATGTGCATCTTGTTCTTGGATCTCAAGGGTGGGAATGCCAAGCATTCATTCCTGGGACAGACAAAAAAGGGCTGCACTTGAGCTGGAGATTAATTTGATTTTGTCTCATCATCATCACTTGCAACATACCTGGATTCAGATTTTGCCAACATTATATTGTGGTGGCTCCAAATTGCAGTATTGTCTCACCCAATTCCTATTTTATCCTCATGGCAAACCTGTGGTATGGAGTGGATCTGAGAGAAAGTGGCTTTCCATAGGTTATCCAGCAAGTTTCATGATGCATCTTTTTATTGATTGATATACAGATTGCAAAATAGGAAAGCAGTGCATCTCCTGCTCCAGCCCTCTAATTGCTATTCCACCATGGCTGTGTTAATATTTGTATTTGTTTTTAATTGCCGGAGTCCAGTAGCTCCTTGAAGACTAACAACATTTGTGGCAGGGTGTGAGCTTTCGTGAGTCATTCTCTGTTCACTTCTGTAAGCCACTTTGAAAGTTGGTGTTCTTGTTGACCATGCGGTAAAGACACAGTAGGTTCTGCCACCGTGTTGAAGGCTGGCTTTTCTTCTGTAAGGGCCATGAGAAGGGACCTCACTTGACCCTCCAAAATATCTTCCTGATTCTATTAAGAGGAGCATCACTGTGTGCGTAAGAGCACAAACTATTTAAAACATGTTGTTTGATTTACGAGCCTACTCCGTAAATGCCCTTAATTTGTTTTAAATGTTCTCCCTTTTCATTTTTCTGTTTTGGATGGCATAACAAAGTTTGATTGACACTATTAATAGTGGCCAACCCTGGTGGCTACCCATTTTTTATTTGAGGCGAACTGAAAAATGTCCGTTGATTTATAACAGAGCTGAGTTTTGCACACACAGCAAATGTTGTGTGATGTTTTTCTGCCCATGGCAGATTTGTACTCGCTTGCTTCTTTATTCTTTGCAGAATAACAGTACCTTCACCACAAAAACACTACTCTGCTCTTTGTTTCTTTTTAAGGCCTATGATGGATTTGCCAGTTTAGGAATATCCCGACTGCTTGAACCTTCTGACATGGTTTTGTTAGCGATCCCTGACAAACTGACTGTCATGACCTACCTGTATCAAATACGGGCACATTTCAGCGGTCAAGAGCTCAATGTGGTTCAGATTGAGGAGAACAGCAGCAAAAGCACATACAAAGTGGGTAACTATGAAACGGACCCCAACAGTTCCGTTGACCAGGAGAAGTTCTACGCAGAGCTCAATGACTTGAAAAGGGAGCCAGAAGCTCAACAGCCTGAAGATAACTTGGTGGACTTTGTTCTTCAGGAAGAGTCGGTATTTATAAATGACAACAGAGATGGAGAGTCGGAAGATGATCACCAAGCCCCAGAGGTGCACCTTATCCCAAGCGTGGCTCCCCACTCCTCACACAGGACTACAGATTATGTAGATCAACGCAAAACCCAACAGAGCTTGGGAAGGACTTCTGGATTTGAGGAAGCTGGGAAAAGCAATATGGTGCAAGCACAGCCTCAGTTGGGAAGGAAAAAGCTGCTCAAAGCAGACACTTTAGATCTAAGTGATTTAACCCAAGATAGCAGTCCAAAGAGGGATGTATTTCCATTGGCTTTACATGAGGAGGCTGAGCGGCAAGGACAGCAGCATTCAGAGACTTCCACTAATTCTGCACTAGAAAAACAGGGGCGTCCTAACTTTAAAGAGGATATAAAATCTAATTCCAGATCACATTTTGAAAAAACAAGCTTGGACATGGGAGATAAACCTGGATATTCCTATAGTCGGGATACAGATGTTGACAAAAAGACCCAGGTCTCTCCGAAGAAAATGGAGCCTGAATCAGAACTCGATACCAAAACAACTATAAATCAGATTGATCAGTCTTCAAAAACCGCACAGGTAAGAAAACGGCTTTTCAGAGTATTGTGGTATAGTTTCCCTTGCGGTTTAATGTGTGGTTAGAGGTAAAATATTGTACTGAAATTCTAATGCCATGGGGGGGGGTGAAAGTGGGGTGTTAAATGTATGCAATACTTTTTTCATATGAAACCTACACATCATTTACTGATTTAATAACATAAAATTCATAATACATAATTTTGTTAGTATATAATATTTTACTATTTGGTATGTTTATAGGATTTAAAGCAGGGGTAGTCAAACTGCGGCCCTCCAGATGTCCATGGACTCCAATTCCCAGGAGCCCCTGCCAGCGAATGCTGGCAGGGGCTCCTGGGAATTGGAGTCCATGGACATCTGGAGGGCCGCAGTTTGACTACCCCTGATTTAAAGTTTAAATGTGTTCATTTTCTATACCAAAAAATTGGAAGTTGACCCAGTACTTGCAAAAGAATTGCAATCTACTGTTCTCTATGCTACCATAGCATATGTATCTTTAATTTGTGCCACCGAAGATGCCGAAAAAACTAAAAGTTCAGAATTGAAAACAGATACAAAAGAAAGATCTTTGGACAGACACAATAAGCAGGGCTACCTGTATTTTATATATTATTTAGCTAAAATTTAGACATTGAAAACAATTCTTTACTAATCTACTATCATTGAAGATGTGAGAGCTATTTACAGGTAAATAAAAAAATGAATATATACGTCTGCAATATATGTGAGAATTATCATTATCTAATTCTGTGGATTGTCATACATATATGCTACACATCTTGAGTAAAACCATGTCTTTTATTTTATTTATTCTAAAGCAGGGGTATAGCAGTTTAATTCAGTGTGCTGTTTCCCGTTTTTTTCCAGTAACTCAGACTTACTGATGCTATGCATTTTGAGTGAGGAAAACCCTGTCAAAAAGCATTTCACTTGTTTAAATATTTTTTAGAAATACATTTCTTGAGGTTTTTTTCAGTGATCCCCAAAATATCCCAGGTTTTCCAAAGGAAAAGATGAGAAGTCCTGAGACTTTCTTGGTAAAATATTTGGTAAAATTTCCCTTCCCGGCCTTCATGTACCGGCATGTGGTACTATACTGTGCCATTTGCATCTTTGTATCCTATATTCAAATATAAAGCAACATCAGACTTTGGTAGCAGTCGAGGCTGCCTGGGGGTTTTTATCCTCTCCCAGCCTGAATAAACCCCTCCCCTCTGCAGTGTATTTGATTTCCGTTTTGATTTTGGGCGCTTTAAATTTTCCCTCTGAAGCACCTATGATTGATCTGCAGTGACCCTACCTTTCCCCCACAATATCCAGGAGCAGATATGTCGCTATATTTGAGTAACCCGCTTTGAGAGCCCCAGTCTTAAGTGTAGATCTTCTGCGTTTTGCTGGATTAACTTCCTTCCCCGTGCCTCCAATGCTAATGTAGTGAAGCATTCTGTTGCTGATTGGCCAGGGCATCAGTTCAAAGATTGCCTGGTTCCTGGTTGCAAGACTTCCCTCCCAAGACTTATTTTTGCCCTCATTTTGGGAACTGTTTTTAAGTGACTGCGGTCCAGAAGCCCACACTTAGCAGAGATTTGCCTCCTGGATTTATTTTTTTCTGTGAGGCTTTTGCTGCCTCCCCTCCCCTTCCTGTCCCCTACAGGAAAAGAAAAAGAAACAGCCAGCCTCATACTGCACTTGGCTCCTCCCCCGGCTTGCTCTGGCTGTAGACTTGGGAGTCAAAAGACAAGAAATGAAGCAGTCTACAGCCTTGTGCTCCTTTAATTCTGGCTGGTTGGAGCTTTACTTGCCCCCCCCTCATACAGGAAAAGAATAATATACACGCACCTTTGCGACTACCACTCCCCTCCCCTCTCTGAGCTTCCCCAATAACTTTCGGTTTCAATTTGGGTGGAAAGGAAGGAGGAAGACTTAGGTTCAAATTGGTCTGAATTCAGCAGGATCAAGAACAGAAAAAACAAAGTATCAGCCCAGGTTGCATGTGAACTCACATATGCCTTCTCCCTCACCCCCAACCGAAGATTTCCACATTCTTGACAGACCACAGACCTACCATTTGTTCTCTTGCCCCCAAACTGGAATTCTGAACCATGCATACCACCATGGGGGGAAAACTCTGGTTAAAACAAAATATGCAAATATGGATTCAGAAATGCTGTACCTTCTCCTCCCTTTACAGCATTTTAAATGCAATAAATACAATTGCAATTCAAATAAATGCATAAAATAAATGCATTAAGTCAAAAACAATAAAATTAATTGAAACGTCACTGTGACAAGCCAATCTGAAAGATTAAAACAACTGGCCAGCTCCCCAGTTCCTAATGCTAATCAAGGGCCAGCTAGAACAAAGCAGCTCTGCGTGCCCCACAGAATGCCATGCCTTGTGTATTTTGCGCCAGTCAGGTGGGCAGGCATCTCACCACTGTGTCTGCCTCCTTGGTCCTTGTGTTCAATTGCTCACTAGAGGTTCATGGGGGGTGCTGTGGGAAATGTGGCTTCCATACTACTCAAGGTAAGTGTGAATGAAGTCCTCAGTCACAACAGTTCTTCTCCATGCAGTAACCTGATTTGTTCTGCCTTCCCCTGCCTCTCTCCCTTCTGCACGCATCCACCTAGGACAAAACTAGGTGGCGTTTTCTGCAGAATGCATAGGATGGTGGGAGGAATGTCTTCTGCAGTTGCAGGCCTCTTCCCTTAGGGTGTTGTCATCCCATTTGACCTTAGTGACATCCTTTGCATCAGCGGTTCTCAACCACCCTAGTGCCACGACCCCTACAGCAGGGGCGGTGGAGCCGCGCAGGCACCGGCCCGTGCGCAGGCACACGTGTTGCCACCCCTCCTGTTCACCATGGTGCTTGCCTCCTCCACACCACCTCAGTGAGCTCCAAGGTGTCACGGAGGAGGCCACCACAGTGCCGCCATAACCCCCGGGGAAAGGGCCGAACGACCTCTCGAGGGGTTGTGACCCCTAGGCTGAAAACCGCTGCTTTACATGATTCCTTTTTTTAAAAGCATTGTTAAAAGGATGATTCAAGACAGCACTAGGCCAGTGTGATCCATGCCCCTACACATGTTTCGACGGAGGACATCCACAAAAAAGGAATGCATTTTTTCCTATGTTGCACAGTCACATTCAGCATTGCAGAGCACGGGGCATGACTTTCCTGCTGCTGGAAGCTGTGTTTTTTGTATAGAACTCATCCTGGGTTGGGGTACCATTTTGGCCGCAAAGCCTGCCCTTCCCATGGTCCACGGCAACAGTCCTGCAGGTCTATTGGACGTGATCACTTTGAGGGCTGACCAACCCAGGATTTAGGGTTGCCAGTCTCCTGGAGTTCTTCAGATTTCAGAGACCAGGTCCCTGGGAGAAAATGGCTGCTTTGGAGCATGGACTGAATGGCATTGTAGCCTGCCCCAAGCTCCACCCTCCCCTGGCCCCACCTCCCAAATCTCTAGGAATTTCCAAATCTGGAGCTGGCAACCCTTCCAGTGCTAGTACTCCAGAGTGTAGCATTTGATCGTACCGGTTCTCTGGGGCTTGCTTGTCATTAACACTGGTATTTTTGTTTTGTTTTTGTTATTGAAGCAACGAATGTTATCAAGGCAAGAAGAACTGAAAGAACGGGCGAGAGTCCTGCTGGAACAAGCCAGAAGAGATGCGGCTCTCAAGGCAGGCAACAGGCAGCCCTCCAGCACGACCACGGCAGGCCGCTCAAAGCCTCTGAGTGATGTAAGGAACTCGTGGGCATTGTTGAGAGGAGCCGTCTTTGACCCCTGGGGTCATTATTTGGGTAGGGCACTGAATTGCTCTTGCTGCACATGACGTCACAACACAGGCAGCATCTCTGGCGATCCTTTGTGGGCGAATGCCCCTCCGCCTGAGCACTGACGGTTCATCCCCTCCTCGCCAGAGCCGATTAGTATTTTCCTTCTGACGGAGGCCAAGGGAAGAGCGAAAGTCCATTGAAAGGCCGGCCGGTTTTAAGATATTAGCCACATGAAAGGCAAACTTATCTGTCACGTTACAGCGTTGCACCCAATGCTGCTTCTCACAGTGACCCTCCTTTTATCATCCGAATGAATTATTCTGGCGGGGCTGGAAAGCAGAGCTCAGCAAGCCCGTCCAGAGTCCAGGGGGGGAGGCAGCTGCAGTCGCCTATGGCGCCACCAGGAACCTCAATGGTGACCTGGAGGGGGACTGTAATCTCTGGAGATGAAAGCTAATTAAATTTGTATGCAATCCTTCCAAAGCAGAGGTTGCCTGTTGTGTCACATCATGTGCTGTAATTTTGCAATTCTAACCATTTGCACATGAGCCACTGTGCTTGGCCTTGTGGCCGGTGCTCATGTTGCTAACAACTGCCGTGTGGCCAAATTATTCTCACAAGCCTTTCAGTAAAATATTTGTTCATATTTGCATGTGTAAATTGCCCTGTGCCCCAATCCTATCCAGCTTTATCTTGCCACTGTTTACATAGGTGTTGTTGCAGGCACTGTTTAGATCCCTTAACTATCGTCCTTCGCTGTGAGTAGCTTTTTCCCCCTTCTGAGAAAGTATTTCCTGCTACTGGACGTGATCTTGCTGGGGATCTAGGTTTGAAAAGATACCAGTGCTTTGACCAGTTTGGTTTGCATGACAAGTATATTTATTGCAATCTCCCTTAAAAAAAAAAAAACACCATGGAAATGAGATGAGTGGTATACGATTTCCTTTCTTCTTGCAAACCTTGAATCTGAAACCTCAGAAAGAACCGTGACATTTTATGCAAATAGTGTTTGAATATTGTCTTTGCACATTAGGTTGCTCCTTGGCTTACTAAGTTGTTACAAACTACAGGGAGGAGGGACAGCAAATGATACTTAATTGGAATTTGGATTATTTTTAAAGTAAATTAAGTAAATCTTTCGACCCCAAATTTAGACCTTGGCTCACATTCGAGAGAATAATTTCAAGTGGGCCACCTTGTTGGTCTGAAGCAGCAGGACAAATTAAATGTCCAGTGGCACCTTTAAGACCAACCAAGTTTTATTCAAGGCATCAGCTTTCGTGTGAGCACACGCTTCCTCAAGTGCAATGTCATGGACACAGTGTCATGTGCGTGCGCACAAAAGCTCATACCTTGAACAGAAATTTGTTGGTGTGCATTTTTCATGAGCTGTGCCCCCGTACGTTTTATAACTACGTATCTCTGTTATGTTAAGGGCTGCATATAACTCTACCACTTGTATAGCATTGCAATGTTAGGTTGTGTTCTGAAGAAACACCTGTCAGTCTACAGAAGCCCTTCGCCCCATAAGGCTTGTTTTCCTAAGCAGTTTTGAGCATTGAGCATGGCCACTCCGAGGCTCATCCTAGACATCATGTTAGTCTTGCCCAATAACTTTTAAACAGATTATTGTAAAATATTTTATTATGTGTATTTTTATTACCCGCTTTCTCCCAAAGGCTAGAGGCAGGTTGCAACACTCAAATAAAACCCCCAGTACAATCTATTAAAAACAATATAAAACCAAGTACATACAAAACATCATAAAACCAAGATGTAGGGGGCCGGGGGAAAAAAAACTCCTCCTGACCTAAAACCCCCAAATCTTCATCCCCTAGGGCAGTGGTCCCCAACGTTTTTATCACCGGGGACCACTCAACGCCTTTTACTGAGGCCCGTGGGGGGGTAGTTTACTCCTCTACTCTCAACCCCTGCCCTAACGCTCTCTGATCGCTATGGTAATGTTTAAACATCCCTTCAAAATAAGATACAGACATGCCACAACAATCAAGTGTGTTGTAAAGGGCTGGGGGGGGGATGAAGGGCCGGGGGGGGGAGAAGGCGTCCTTCGGGGCCCACCTCCAATTAGTCCAAGGACCACATGCGGTCCGCTGCCCACAGGTTGGGGATCGCTACCCTAGGGGAGGTGCTGATTGACCTCACTACCACCGCTCCTATGGGGGGCCCTGGTCTTCCTTGCCTCCCGCCCTCATCCATAGACGTGGCGGAAGAGCTCCATTTTGGAGGCCCTGCAGAACGCAGAAAGCTCCTGCAGGATTCTTCTTTGTGTGCCGTTGTGATAGCTCTTCCAGTTTACTTTTCACTTTGAAAAGATCTTTTTATTATTTTTGTTTTTTTGTTTTTATTTTTAAACGGTGTCTTCCTGTCCACTTGGTCCATCATCAGAAAACCAGAGGTTTTTGAACGGGTTGTCAGATACTGCATTCACACTTGTGTGGTTTAGCGGAGTTCACTTGTTCGCAGGTTCATAAGAAATTAATTTGTGCCCCTCTCAGGCACACCATGATGTTCATGGCCCCGGTTAGCCCAGTCTCATCAGATATTGGAAACTTTGCCCACCAAGGAAGTTCGGGGGGGCTACAAGCAGGCAGGCAGAGACTTCAAGTCAAGTCAGAGACTTCAAGTTTTCAAGTCATGTCTTGAAAACCCCATGACTCAGTTGTGACTTGACAGCACTGTCCACTGCCAACTCAGACCCAGTTGAACCTGCTGAGCATTGAAACCAGCCCTCCAGATCAAACTGCAGCCCTCCAGATGTCCATGGACTACAATTCCCATGAGCTCATGGCCGCAGTTTGACTACCCTGATTTAAACCATTGTAGTCTAATGTTGCTGTAGTCTTCAACTGGTCCTCCTTGGATGTTCAGGCAATACAAAGAACCCGGGCACTTTAGTGAACTTGCTACATTTTGTTTGACTCCCTTCAGCTGTCCGATAGAATTACAGTTCCTAGACTTCCCCAGGATAAGTCAGACTAGGGTTTCCGGGTCTCCCCTAGCCACCGGGTAGGGTCTAGTAGTGGGGAGAGAGGAATTCTGTGTATCCTCCTCCATAGGAGCAAGGAGTATTTAATGGGATCAGTTTTGGATTCATGCCTGCACAGCTCCATCCCTTCATCTGCACAGGTCTTCCCTGGATTTCATTTTTTTGTTAAGAGTAAATAATTAAAGTCCCGACCTGGAAGGCCCAGGCTAGCGGACTCTTGTTAGACCTTAGAAGCTAAGCACGGTCAGTAATTTGGTTGAGAGACCGCCAAGGAAGTCCAGGGCTGCTGCACAGAGGCGGGCACTGGCAAACTGTCTTTGAACATCTCTTGCCTTGAAAACCCCATAAGAGGTCGCCATCCACATGTGAGGCTGCCCATCAAGGTTGGGGCCATCTAAGGCTAGCAGCAGCTCTTCAGAGTCTCAGGCAGAGGCCTCTCTTACATCACTTACTATCTCATCCTTTTAACCGGCGATGCCTGGGGTTGAACCTGGGACCTTCTATAAACCAAGTAGATGCTCGGCCACTAAGCCAGGGCCCCTCCATAAGTCAGTTGCACTTTCCACCAGCAAATAGATAAAATTAAATAGTTGTCTATTGTAAGGTAAAGGTAAAGGTATCCCCTGTGCAAGCACCGAGTCATGTCTGACCCTTGGGGTGACGCCCTCCAGCGTTTTCAGGGCAGACTCAATACGGGGTGGTTTGCCAGTGTCTTCCCCAGTCATTACCGTTTACCCCCCAGCAAGCTGGGTCCTCATTTTACCGACCTCGGAAGGATGGAAGGCTGAGTCAACCTTGAGCCGGCTGCTGGGATTGAACTCCCAGCCTCATGGGCAAAGCTTTCAGACGGCTGCCTTACCACTCTGCGCCACAAGAGGCTCTTCTAGTTGTCTATTGTACATGTGTTGATTTAGAATATTTTTTCCGAAAATTTCAATGTTTGCTTTTTGCCACTGTACGTCACGTTTAAAAAAAAAACAGGCATAGCTATTGTTCTAGAATCATAGAATCATATAGTTGGAAGGGACCTCCTGGGTCATCTAGTCCAACTCCCTGCACTATGTAAACAATTGCTTTAGGATGCTTAGGGCTGATCCTGCGTTGAGCGGGGGGTTGGACTAGATGGCCTGTATGGCCCCTTCCAACTCTAGGATTCTATGATTCTATGCAGGACACTCACAACCCTGTCACTGACAGTTGAGCCTTCACAGAATCAGCCTCTCTGTCAGATGGCGATCCAGCCTCTGTTTAAAAATTTCCAAAGTTGCAGAACCCACCACCTCCTACCACCTCCTATTACTGCCTAATTTTGTTTGATTTGTAGACACGTGACTGCATACAGGGATGCTGTAACAAAGATTCATTTTTGTTGCCCCGTGTTGAATCAAATCTCTCTTCCTTCATGATGCACTCCTAAGAATACTTTCCAAGTTCCTGGTCCCAAACTCCCTCCAGCATTATTTTACTCCATGAGTGAATCCAATTGGGAATTTGGGTGGGGATTGATTCTCCGTTCAGTGCAAAGGACCATTGGCCATGAGGCTGTAAACACCTCCTGACAATGTTTCCTTGTGTGCCAAAGACCTTTCAAAGACCTTTTCTGCACTTGTCATAATGCACTGCTGTGAATCCCATGGACAGCCAAAGTTACCAACAAGACAGTCTTAGAGAGGAGCAAACCAACGGTGTCATTAGAAGGCAAGATATTACGGCTAAAGCTCACTTCCTTTGGACACTTCATGCGATCAAACTCGTTGGAGAAATCATTAATGCTCGGCATGGTCAGTGGCAAAAGGAAACATGGTCGCCAAAGGATCCGCTGGCTCCACACGATCAAAGCCGACACAGGGATGACCATGAACCAACTGAAAGAAGCAGTCAGAGACAGAGATGAATGGAGAAAACTTTCCTATAAAATCGCTGAGGGTCGGATACGACTGAACGGATAACATCATCATAGTGGGGGGAAATATCATACTGCCCCCCACTGGGATGGCCGAGCTGTTTCAGGCATTGCTGAATGACACTGTTGCCTGGCATTGCTGTCGAAAGGACTTGGCACAGCAGACTGCAAGGGACAATATCCCTCACAAGCTGCCTGCATTTTGGGGAAAGGAAGTTATCTTCTCGTATCTCTCAAAACTTTATATTCCAACACATCCTTTTCTGTGAGTGATGCCTGCATATAAGATCCTGCTCTCCGTAAAGCAGGGGTAGTCAACCTGTGGTCCTCCAGATGTCCATGGATTTAAACACATGTAGTCCATGAACATCTGGAAGGCCACAGGTTGACGACCCCTGCCGCAAAGGATTCTGGATGGTGCTTATTGGGTGGTTCTCAAGAAATGCTGGCCATGCCTGCTGCTCCACATTATGCGCTGGGAACTTCTCTGCCCCAGCTCCCGTGCAGGAGTACAAATCCGGGCCGGATGAGGTGCACCAGGCCGAATGCTCCGCCATGTGGGTGCAGGAAGAGGTGGGACAACCTGCCATGACTAAAACTCCAGCCTGCAGCCCAGCATGAAACCCCCAGTGCATAAATGGTCATAAAGAGTGTGCTTTCTCACATAACCTGATGCCCTTCTGCAGAGACAATTCAGAGATGAAGATTACTGCTGATAGGCAAGCAGTCTTTCAGGGATTATTGGTCTTCTCACTGCGAAAACGATATACGTTTTCTGAGGACCCCAGACTTCCCTGAACAAAATTCGAAGAAAACGTGAACTAAGTGAAGAGAAGGGGCAGAAGGAAGGGCCAGATGAGTCTTTTCAATATAATGCCTGACCTGCACTTTGTCAAGGTATAAGAAAAAATTCATCCTTACATTGGACAAGTTGATATTTCCAGTTTTGATACACATCTGCAAAGGGTGGAAAATACCATCTTTGAATTTGAAAGGGCTGGGACAAGATAGCTAACAAAAAATGATCTAGCTAGACGTTCCCTTATCCACTGAGAATTGCAAGAAGTACCTAGGAGCACAAAGCGTATGTTTGGGAATAGATGTCTATTTGGAATACATTTTTCTCTTGCTCTCTCACTCAAAGGATGTGTTTCTGCTGCATCTAATTAATACTTAATAAGTACTTTGTGCTCTAGGTGTCTGTCTATTACTACATAAAGGCAGTTTGGTGTAGTGGTTAGGAGTGCCGACTTCTAATCTGGCATGCCAGGTTCGATTCTGCACTCCCCCACATGCAGCCAGCTGGGTGACCTTGGGCTCGCCACGGCACTGAGAAAACCGTTCTGACCGAGCAGTGATATCAGGGCTCTCCCAGCCTCACCCACCCCACAGGGTGTCTGTTTTGGGGAGAGGAAAGGGAAGGCGACTATAAGCCCCTTTGAGACTCCTTCGGGTAGAGAAAAGTGGCATATAAGAACCAACTCTTCTTCTTCAAATCAGAAAAGGGCTTTTTTCCCCCAGTGGCAAAGTAGGACATTTTTGAGCATACAAATTAACTTGAAGTGGAAATGATTCCTGATCGTTTTTGTGTATTGATAGAGCACTGCAGGTTTCTAGGAATAAAGTTTTCTAAGCTCTCTGTTTTTTAGATTAATATAAGCAGATTTTTTTGAGGGAAGGTGAATAAACTATTAAATGTTTTACTATTTTAAAATTCACTGTAAAACAACTCCTTATTTTCTGCGTCTGGCCAACATTTTAGTCTATGTGGTACTATCACTCCTGAAGGTATTTTTGGTGCTACTGTTGTGTTCCACACAACCAACCTTACCTCCCCCAAAATTACAAACCAGATATACAAGTCCTAAGTGGTATTTGACAAAAGGATTTTCATTGGAATTGTTTAAATATGAAGAAAGAAAGAAAGAAAGAAAGAAAGAAAGAAAGAAAGAAAGAAAGAAAGAAAGAAAGAAAGAAAGAAAGAAAGAAAGAAAGAAAGAAAGAAAGAAAGAAAGAAAGAAATTATGTGTGTGCAGGTGACACCGAAAAAGCACACTCTTGTGGCTTCCCAGTGGGGTATAATCTGTGTTTTGTGATTTAAATACATACAGAGAAGTCCTAAGAGATACACCCTTACTTAAATTACACGGCTACACTGTGGTTTGCTATACATTTTCTGGGCACAAGAAAGGCTATTTCTCCTCATCCTTGTTAAGCCATTCGAAAGAAGCCCTACCAAGTTTCTTAATTACCAGGATTCTTACGATCAGAAACTTGTTTTTTCCTCCTGAGAAATAAGGATATGAAGAGAATCAGCCTAGCCTTCGGCCAATTAAACCTTCAAGAGGTTTTGTCCCTTTCTAAATATATTGAAGGGGTGGGACTAGATGGCAACTTCGGGCCTTTGATGATAATTGGAAAACATTGATTTGGATAGTGGGAGGACTCATCTGTCATGCTGATAATTATGACCAGATGTAGAGGTAGACAGGATCACCAGATTGCCTTTAGATGACAAAAGAGGCAGTGGCCTTCTAATTGTTAAAAAAGGTTGAACGTTATTTTGGCAAGTGCTAGTAACTTTATTCACCATTGGCCGCATTTGTTTTCTCTACATGCCCCCTAAGAGCTGCCAAGTGCGGTGTAAGTTGATAAGGGTATTCACTATATTATTTAAATAATAACAAGTTTGACAGCTCTTTCTGTGGCCAGGCTGTGTCGGAGAATCCAAAGGCATACGATGAAACGATTTAAAAACTCCTGACAAGAACACTAAGCCGTGCTCATCAGATCCAGTTTCGTTCAAATAAAAGAACAAGCCGGCTGACTACTTCACATTGGCATTACACAAAAATGGGGTGGGGGGATTTCTCCCACGTTGAAGTTTTAAACAGGTTGATGGCAAGACTACACAATGAAGAGACCAAACCCACATAGGGCCGTGTGGTGCAGCCAACCCAAATAACACACCAAGCATGGTTCGTGCTTTTAAGCTCCTCAGCACCCTTTCCTCAAAAAAAGGGGGAAGCCACATTTGCCAGGTTCCCCTCCATGTCTAGTTTTGATGCCCCATCTGCCTCATAAAGGGTTCTGAAGGACTTGCACGGTGTTTTGTGCCATTGGCCTCCGTCAAAGTTACTATGTGGGTCTGGTTTCTTTTCCCGAGAGTTGTGTGAGCCAGCAAGGCTGTTCAGAGGCTGGTTTTCTTTCTTTTTGCCCCCATGCTCACTCGATGGGACCGGGCCCATGTTGCGGAGGGGGATTTCAGAGCACCAGTTTTGGCGTGTAGAGCTGCCACACATGAGGAGGAACTGGAATTTCCTTTGCCGCATTTTTAAAAAGTCACTCATGCTCTATAATTAAAGAGCTGTGTCCTCTTTAGAAATACCAAGGGATCAAAAAAATAAATATTCTTAACTAGCCCTCTGTAGTTGGTGTGGTGTTGAGGTCCATTTTAGAATGAAAGCAGAGTGTTAATTTTACAGCTTGTTTTTTAACTGGCTAAGGATGTGTCCTAAATGTTGTCGTTTGTAAATCGGAAGATATATTGTAATTTAAATTAATCTGTTGCCTGACTTGTGACGTTGTAGTACCACCACCAACAACAACAAAAAACCCCAAAGGCTCAGTCAACGATTTCACCGGGTTGCCAGGCTGAGCAGAGAAGCACGGCTCCGTTCAAGAACTTGACTGTTTCCTGGTCTCCTAGTTGTTAAGACCAGCCGTGAAGTGATCTCGGTTTCAGAGAGATGGCTTCTGCACGAAGCCGACCCTTTTTTCTTTTCTTTTTCAGCACCGGGGATGCCCTTTTCCCTACTGCTGCTAATGACCATAAATATTTTTGCGTGGCTGTTTTTCCATTCATCCCAGGATGATATCGGCATTCCTTAGAGCGGCCCGTTCTGTTATTTCTCAGCATGCGCGAGGGTAGAGTTAAAATCTTTATTCATTTCATTTTAAAATGTTCCTTTTGTTCTCCTTATCGTGTTTCTGGCTTTCCCAAGGATATGTGCCTTGAACGGGGGTGGGGCTGGAGGGGGAATCACATGTGCATTACTAATTGTGTGCCATTGTATTTACAGTTCCTAGTGGGGGCACTGTGAAGCCACTAATTCTCCTTGCTTCACTTGATGTAAAATAATCTGAGCTTCTTTGATAGCACTGAAACAGTATTAATTGTTTTGTACATTTCTTGGTCACTCTTCTTGGGTGGTCCTCATAATCTATTAGAACTTTCAGCCAGATTTTTGTAATGTCATGCCTCCAGCGGCGATTAAATTGGTAATTAATGAACAGTCTTTGGCAATGTAAACCACATCCCGTTAATTTTCCTCTCCTCTTCCTCCGCGCCCCCTCCCCGACCCGGATTTTTTTTAGAAGTTGCCGTCTCTGTCAGAAAGCATTGCGCCACCTGGCTTCAGCCCCTTGGCTGCAAACCTCAGCGCCTGGATTTTTGCAGCCCTTAGTAGACCCAAGCAGTAATTTCACAGTATTTTGGTCAGGGTAATTATAGTACCAAGCACTAAGTAGAGTTGAGAATTTCACACAAGAAGTCCAGAAATACCAGGTGAGCTTCCTTGTGTTCACTGGGTCGTTATGATTAGTTTAATTGGGCTTTGTTTGATTTTAGCCGCAGGGATTCTTTGTGCCACTGCCGTGCAGTGACTTTCCACTTTAGAGTTTCTGACAGGAACCAGGGCAAAAATGAACCCTTTGAAGTGGGACTCTTCAAAACATCAACTTTGAAAAAAAATGTGGAGGGAGAGGGAAGAAGGAAGGTCTTAATGTCAATAGCTGAACAGGGCAGTCCTCCATAAAGTACTTTTGATGTGTTAGGAATATTGAAAGTGTGATGTTAATGATGGGCTTTTTATATATGGTTGCTCAACAGTCCATTGTTGAGAGAATCAAGTAATAGAATTTCCTAGACCTGGATCTTCAAGATTTTCATCTGTCTTTTTTCCCTTTTGGGAAAAATGTAGTGGAATTCTACTATTTTCAGTATATGGAGAGCCTTCAATGTCTTCTGTTATACAGCATGTTTACTAGCACCTCTCTTTTCAGGAAAGACTATCTATCTATCTATCTATCTATCTATCTATCTATCTATCTATCTATCTATCTATCTATCTATCTATCATCACATTTATTGGCCACCTTTTTCCCTTGCAAAACTCAATGCCACTTACAAAAAGTTAATTTAAAAAACACCATAAAAGCGGCGATTACAAAACCCATCAAATCCCAATTTACAAATTGTCAATACTGGGAGGCCAAATCCATCAAACGCAGTTCCTTGAGAAAACCGTCTTCACCCGCCTCCTTTGATATAGTTACAACTTGCTTAACATAAATCTAAAGTTGGCTCTAGCACATTTTGACCCTTTTTTTAATCCTCAAAAAGAATTTTTTTTTTTTGCATAACTAATCTTGACGTCAGAATGCTACGAAGCCTCTTATGCGGGGGGGGGGGGGAATTCCCTATGGATGCTTGCAGGTTGCTCCCGACCAACTTCATGCCTCCCGTGTTTTAAAGGCATGCAGGAAAGATATTCCCCCTCCTGTGGCTGACCAGGGGTCCCCTTGGCTTCAGCAGCAGTTCAAAGGAGTCACTGGCCTGCCGGGTTTCGGCATGAAAAGGGTGTCCTCCCTGGTCACTTGTTCTTGGAAGCCTTAATGAAACCAAATAGTTTGCGGCGAGTTCGGGCCTAACCATCAGGGTGTTTCACGGGGCCTTGTCAGTTGATGTTCATGAATTGACTTGAGCGGAGATCAAAGTGTTTCTCAAAATGGAGACTCTGTGAGAGAGACAGCTCCTTCAATTGCTCCACGAGAACTAATCAAGCCATCAGTTCTTTATGCACTCTACGTGCCTTTAGAATTTAATACCCGACGGTTTGTCAGGACAAATTGAAATTTTTTTTCTAGCTTTGTGTTTACCACCTCCACAGCCCAACTTCAAATAAAATCAGCAATGATGTGCAAGGCTTTTATGCCCCCTCCTCCCAGTATGTTTGTCTGTATTCATATGGATAAAAATGTATACTGGTATGTAGTATAAATACATATCTGCTTAGCACTGTGATGGGATCTGGGGAAAGAACAACATTAAAGAAGAGAACTGGTGGCTGCTAGAAATATCAGTGCTTGTGAAAGATCCAGGTTTCAGGTATGAGAGAAACAAATCCCAGAAATAGTTTAGCCCTTTTATTATTTTGATGGTTAATGAACTTTCCCAAATAAAGAGTTTTTCCAAGGATCACCTCCAACAGAGTTAGGGGGAGGGGAACTTTCCTAGGTCCTTTTTCCTTTTAAATTGATATTATTGGAGGGGGGGGAGAAGAAGAAGTAGGAAGGTTTTTCTATTTCAGAAGCAATTTTTAAAGGATTTAGGCTTATTTAGCCCGAAGGTGCTTGCACTAATGAGAGCACTTAAGTTACGTTGAAGCGTTGATTAGGCAGCTCATCTATCAATTGAAGCATGGCAGCTTTTTTTTTTTTTGTATTTTTGGTATGCTATAGACATTGTAAATGAATATACCTCTTTTTATCGCTTTCTGGTGCCCTGCTTCCTCCCGAAATTATCCACTGTCTTCTCAGAGCCAGTCGCAATGTGGATCACCAGGTTCAAATTGCAGGAGATTTATTGTTTTCCTTCTCTGTTGTTGAGGAAAGACGATACCAGAGGTGTGGTGTGAATTTTTCTTTCTTTCTTTTTTTTTAGGGATTTGCACGGGTGTTAATTGAGATGCCCTCTCCCGTATTATTCCAAACCTGCTTGTTTGTTTATTGATCCCAAAGCGTGTGTTTTGGGCAAACGGAGCCTAAATGTTTCTATGAACGTTGGAGTTAAACCCCGCACCCCATCCCAGTCTGTTTTTGATGGCGTACGGAAATATAGAACCTTAATTATTTCCCGACCTATTTGTGGGGTGGGGGGAGCAAATGGCTCATTGTAACTTTTCTTTTTTGACATTTCTAATGTTTTTTTTAAAAAGAAGAAATCTGAAAATGTTGCCAGCAGCCTGTGCTAGGAGCAGCCTGGAATAACAGTTTCTGAAAGCTTTCTGAACTATTTGACAAGATTTCCTGGTAGCAAGGCCATATGCTGTAGCCTCTAAGCTATTCCTTCCTATCAGTTTCATTATCACCTGCCTCTGAGTCTCCAATATCATCGGTAAGCACATGCAGAATCATAATTATGCCATGTACAAGTTCTTTGATAACATGTACAGTTTTCTTCTTAATTCTTTATCAAATGCATTGATCGTGGCATGTGTGCATTGATCCAGGGCCGCCATCTGGCTGTGTGTGATAAGCACAGAGGCATCTTTGCATTTCCACTGTCATTCATGGCGCTACAATTTGGCTGCAGGGGAGTAGAGGCTGGGATTAGCCCTGTTCTGCTACTTACTTGCATTTTAAGTTGACACCTCTACAGCGGCTCAGGCCACATTACAAACTGAAACACATACGCACGACTTAGTGATGTGACACTTCTCAATAAGCTTACTCCACTAGCTACTCAACAATCTGTAATTGGATTTGTAGGAATAACAGCAAAAGATTTCCTAAGAATTGCTAGGGACAGAAGGTGAAGTTTTCTCATTATTGGCAAAAGGCTAGGTATAGATCCTAGGCGATTGGTATTTTCCATTAAAAACACACTACCAGCAGTTTGGCAGGGTTTAAAAAACACACACACACACAAATACGCACAAAAAGAAACTGTGAGACCCACATAGCCTGTACTTTGTCCTTTACATTTTGATTGCATGTAAGTAGATGGGGCGTTCTTCTCCTCTCAATAAAACGGGGAGGGGGAAGGGGGGAAAGGGCAACTTTCCCAAACACATCCTGAAGTTCTCTGTGTATTATTGGGATTTGAGAAGAGGAGGAGGAGGAAGGGCACGAGCAGATAAGCGAGAAACATTCCTCGGGAAAGAAAAGAATTCTCCCTAAGAACTGGGGAGAGGAACTGAAATCCGGAAATTGTGAGAGAGGCTGCCCAGATCGGCAGTGCAAAGGGAGGCTCGTAAAGCTGTGGAATGATTGTGGGACAAGGTTGTTTTGTAACATTGGTCCTACCTTCTCACCTTTTCCACCCCCAAAATCACTTTGGCAAGAGTGCAAACCCCTTAAGTTGAGAGCGACAACTTTTGACTCCTCAAAGGAGTAGGCAGCTTCTAAAGAACTCCTTTGCATCAATTCCAATGAGTAGCTGTGTTGGTCTGAAGGAGCACAATAAAATCAAAATCCAGTAGCACCTTTAAGACCAACAAAGATTTATTCAAGCTGGGAGCTTTTGAGTGCAAGCACTCATAGTCTGACGAAGAGTGCTTGCACTCGAAAGCTCACGCCTTGAATAAATCTTTGTTGGTCTTAAAGGTGCCACTGGACGCTGATTCCTTTGCATCAAGAATGACTTTTAGACAAGAGGGAGGGAGAATTATTTCTGGAATGCATTTCAGCATAGGGGTTCCCCCTTTTTCCTATATAGGTTTTAGATTATAAAATATATATGATCAGGGGACCGTGTTGATTCTGTACCTTGTAGGGTTCTAAGCACATAGCAGACACTGAGTCACTGTAATACAGACTTGAATGCCAGCATAATCACCTTATAATGATGATGGGTTTATAATGCTTATCCAATTCTTTTGCCCATGTATTCAACTTCGTGGGCAATTATTCCTGTATGGGCCGAAACCTGTAGAGGCGGGGGGAGGGGAGGAGGGAGAGAACACACACACCTGAAGATAAAGTTCAGGATTTTACGTTTCCCTTTTTGTTTGGTCTCCTCTGAGAAGGATTGTTACGGGTTGATCGCTCCCCCTGAACAGAAGAGAGCGAAAGTGGCAGACCATGTGTCCCCCCCCCCCAAGAAAAAGCCTTTTCCACGTCTGTCCTTACAAACAGCAGATGCCACCGCTGTGACTGTGGAAGACAGAGAGAGCCGTAGCGTGCAGTAAGAAGAGACGGCAGCCCCCAACGGGTTAAGTGGGTTGAATCATATTTGTGTGAATAGATCTCCGGGGCTGTTTTGCAGAACGCCCCAGCACCAATATCTCCGGTTCACTTTGACGTTACGGGGGCGAGGGGGGGATGGAGGGGCAGTGGCGAGTTTCTTTACTTTAAATACTTGAACTGCTAGACCTTTACTTCCCCCCCCCTTCCTCGAGAAAGATGTATTTGTACCAGATTAGAAAAGCTAAACTGTTTCTTTACATTGAATAAGTCAGCCTGTCATGACGAATCTATCTCCTTCCGCATGAGCAGGTGCCAGTTCGGCTTGCTCCTTTTTAGGCTCACACTGGGTCTTAAGCTGGATCTCGGTGCATGACTGGCAGCGTATTTGTTGGGCCAGATCTAAGGAGCCAGGGAGCGTTCAGCTCCTTCTTTGCCCACAAAAGAGCAGCCAGACAACCAGCAAGAGGCCTGGGATGTAACACAAGGTGATGCTTACTTAGTCAGCTGTTCTTTCCCCCACCCCCCACCCACCCCTTATAGGTCTTTTTAAAGTAAACTAAGAACTTATCACTTTTGGAATGAAAAGAGGAATTAAATTATCACATGGGCCATCTTTCCCAGAACAGCATTATTCTCTCTGCCAGTAATACTGTGCCAAATCAAAAAGTAAGATTTCTCAAAAAATACTCTTTTTCTGACTTGGTTGGGTATTAATTTTTTTTTTTACTTGCAGGCGCAACGTGAACAGATTCTAGCTCATTAGTTCAAGGCATCTAGCTGTTTAAAAAATAAAGTTTTTAAAAGTTGCTCCATCCCACTTTTATTTTTTTTAATTGTTCTGTAAAGCCCATTAGACAAACAATGGTGCGGAGTGTGTGCTAGTGAATTAACATCATAATAAGACTCTCCCTGTTCCTTAAGAATACAAACATATTTTCTGATCATAAAACTGATATAGTGACATGCATGTTTATCCTATTATCAGCTGTGAACGCAGAAAAAGTGTTCCTATTTCTCCCTGGATGGGCTGCCTCTTGCTTAGACCTGTTTCTACATATTAAAAGCCCCAACAGTCCCCTCCTTTGTTCCAAGAATTTGGCAGCTGAGATTTTGCTCGCTCTACCTGCGTATTTTTATGAGTGATCCGGAAGCTCAGTGCTGCGTCTGAAAACAAAAGTGCCAAGTCCCTCGAGTGATCAAAGATTTAATCTGACCAGATGGGACAAACTTGAGAAAGATTTTTGACTTTCTACTCTGTTTTGCAACCCATGATGCTCTCCCCCCCCCCCCCCCCAGCCTCACATTCTGGGCTGGAGAAGGCAGAGAGAGAGAGAGAGAGAGAGAGAGAGAGATCAGGCCATCCCCAGAGAATTGAGCAGGTGTGTCCGTTGGCAAGCATGGCTAGTTATATTATCGTCAAATGTGAGGAAAGTTTGCAGAGAACTTCTAAACACTTTTAATATTTCAGCCCAAATCATGTTTATGAAAACAAGAGCTGACCTCCAGCTTGCAGATTTTTTTAAAAAGAAAAATAATCAGCATGCCCAAGCTTTAAAGATCTTGCCATTTTTTTCCTTTTCATTTTTTCTTCTCCTCCTTTGTTCTGTAGCATGTGAATAGGTACCTTTTGGTAATCCTTGCCTCTGGACAAGCACAGAATTCTTTCTCCTTCTAAATGGCTAATAACAGAGCCGTTCTTCCTGTCTGACGATGAAAAGGGGTGGCAGTCAAGTTCTTTTTCTTAGTAGGATTATGTAATTGGGGCATGTCATGGACAATTTTGAGAGTTAGCGCTCCCTGTTCAACGCTTTCCATGTTATACAGAGCTATATTTTAATGTTCATGTTAACACGCTAATGCTGCTGATGGAAGACGCTTTCAGCTTTGTACCCCGAAGGATGGGAGAGAATTTTCTAATATTAACATTAAGTAAATGTCAATAAATAGTAAGTAAGGATGTATAAACTTGTGTGAAACTCACACAAAAATTATGAAAAAGCAATGTGCAGTCTCATGGGCGGGGTGGGGGGAATAAAGTATTTGTGGAGTAGCGAAATGTTGCTGTAGCGGGGTTGTGTGTGTGTTTTTCGGCCTTCCTACGGGCCGCATTCCTCCATTATTACACGGGAAGGTCAATAATCTCAGCAACCGCCCTGACAATTTCTCACATTCTAATTCACCTTCACAAATCCACCGCCCCCTTTTTTTGGCCACAGTTCGTGTCAGTCAGTGCAGTGGCGGCCACTACAAAAAGGACCCCCTAATGGCAGCCATCTTTATTTGCTTCTTAAGATCCAAAGGCTGCTGAAAGAACAATTGGATAAAGTTGAGGATTGGAAGGGCTTGATTTTCTTGTTCCTGTGAAATGAAACTTTTGTTCTTTTTTCCCCTCCTCGTTCTTTCCTGCTCCTTAGAACCAGAAATCTGTTAGGGGGGCTATAGCTGTGTCAAAGCCGTTGGGATGCCAGTGCTGATCGCTTTAATTACTAAGGCTAAGGAGGATAAAATTAAAAGTAACACCATTGAAGCAGTGGAAGAAAGCTCGCCTAGATGTCGGTGAACTGTGAAATATAAAAATTGCATACAAATACTTTTCCCTATAAGAGGGGGGAAAAACAAGGAATTACATTATTTGTTCCTTGCAGAGTTTCTCCCTTTAAGAGAGAAGTTTTATTAGTCAGGCATCCACATGGCAGGTGTTCAGGCCAGTGCAAAATGCAAAAGGAGGAAAAAAGTCAACGTTTTGGTACATCTTGGAAATACAGCAAAGAGTTTATCTGTTAATTTTTTCCAGATAGGAAAGTCATACACGGGCTTCAGGGAGGGGTGCCTAAAACCATGAGTTGAAGACCTGCTACTAGACAGGCTCAAAATTAAATTTCAGGAAGTCCCATTTCCAAGTTAGTGTTTTATATACTTCAATAGCAATTGACTGGAGCAGCCCTGCATGGGATTGCACTGCTAATTTATGTCATATAAAAAATATTTGTTCCTTTTCCACGTTGCAAGATTTTTCTTTAGGAAGTGTAACAGGGCTTTCCCTTTCAAATTGTAAACAAAAGAGACTTATACATTTTATTTATTTATTTGTTAATTATTGTATTTATAGACTTTCATTCTCAGCCCAGCCGGCTCATGGCAGTTTACATAAAAACAGATAGAAACCCCAACACAATCAGAACTGGCGGCAGCAATCAGCAATCAGCATCCTCCATGCCATCCCTCAACCCTTCCAACAACCGTTGCCATTGCCCTGGTAGATGTCCACCGGTGAGGTTTGGCCTAGAGCAGGGGTAGTCAAACTGCGGCCCTCCAGATGTCCATGGACTACAATTCCCACGAGCCCCTGCCAGCGAATGCCAGCGACCTCGGAAGGATGGAAGGCTGAGTCAATCCTGAGCCGGCTGCTGGGATCGAACTCCCAGCCTCATGGGCAGAGCTTCAGACTGCATGTCGGCTGCCTTACCACTGTGCCACAAGAGGCTCAAATATCAGTTTTGCTCAGGAATAGGAATGTGAAGTCTACAAGGAGTTCATCAGATATGTCTGCCATATTAAGACGTCCCTTTATAACATTGTTGCATGGGGAAGTTTTAGGGTCATCACAATGGTAAAGAGGCTGCCTGATCTAGTGATTTGGAAACATAAGAGATTTCCTTGCAATTAAATGTCATCCTATCTGCCAACCTTAAGTCTATATCACTTCGAATTAAGTAGACCTTCTGCCATATAAAAGTGTGCGGTTTTGGGGTTCTTTGATAGAAGTTTTAAAACGTTGTTTCGAACTGAGCTCCAGGTCGTAACATATATTTCCAGATATTAATGATTGCCGTAAAACAGGTCTCTACATCAATTGCGTGGCTTTAAATGGCGCTGAATCCTTCGTAGCTGACAACAGAGGCAAACACTTTGCGGGTTTTAATCTACGGAGTGCCTTAACAAATAGATATATATTTGATGGGACCGTTCTTCAGCGTGCCTTTGGGGGGTGAGAAAGTAAACAAATCTAATATGCAGCCCTGCTGGAAAGCTCCCAGGCCCAGGCAAAATTGTCTCTCTAGTGTTAGGACATTAGTCGGAAAGTAAATCGAGGCAATCTGATAGGGAAGCAGAATTCTGTCAGTCAGGCTCAAGGTACTGTGCTGTGTCCATATACTTTGTTTACTGTAGGATTTTATGAGTTGTAACCTGCCCATGCAAGCTGTTAATGAGGCTAAATCTCGCTGCTTGAGGATTGAATTACAGCACACCTCTGGGCTAATGGTTATAAACAGAAAGGAAGTCCCATTAGGGCTGCATTCTGAGGCGTTCATTTGCATTTTTCCTATTGTGCCCGGGACAATGAGGAGTAAATAGCTACAAACAAACAATTTACATGGAAATAGGCAAAATGTACCTAATTAGTATTTTGGGCTTGTTTTATTAATGATTGCTTGTGCTTATAGGAAATAGGACTCTTCAGCAAGCAGTTCCAGGTGCGGGTAATTTGGCATCTCTCTGTTCTTTGTGAGAAAATTAACTCCCAAGCACTCTTTGTGCAGCCCAAAACAAGATGTGTTCCATGTAGTTAAGGTCATTTGCAGATATTTTAGGATGGAACCAAAACTATCATTTCTGTGCACGATTCACACATTCTCCTACTGCTCTTTGGCTGCTTCTTGTAAGCAGTAAGACTTCTCTGGTTGCTCTCCCCTGACTTTACATGGCCTGCCCATGGCTTCTTTAAATTGGAGCGTGAACATCTCTCTTGTTGTAGCCCCAAAATAGCAGTGCAGCTGTCCTCTTGGCCCATTCCATTTGCCTTTCTGTTTATGGGAGTAATTGGGAAGCCTTTGGTTGCTTGGAGGAAACAAAGAGTGGAGCAACAGCTAAGAAGGAACCATAGGGACATTCTGCCCTCTGAAATCACAACAGAGATGCCTGGTCACAGACATTCTACCCAAAATGCTCGGAAGGTTTGGAACAAGTCTTTCCTCCTAGGGATGCCAGCCTCATCTGCAGACTAAAGAGATCAGTTCCTCAGGAGGAAATGGATGTCTTGGAGGGTGGACTCTGAAGGTCCCTGTCCTCCCCAGGCTCCTCCCCCAAATCCATCCCCCACCAGTAGCCAGGGCGGACATGGCAACCGTAGTGCCTTCATTGTCTGTCTCCCTTTCTAAAGATAGCTTGGTAAGGTTGCCAGCTTCAAATTGGGAAATTCCTGGAGATCTGAGGGTGGATCCTGGGTAGAAACTTCAGCAGGGTACAATGCCATAGGCTCCCCACTCCAAGGCAGCTCTTTTCTCCAGGGAAACTGACCTCTTGAGTCTGAAGATTTGTTTGTTTGTTTGTTTGTTTATTCTACCCTTCCCTACGGCTCGGGGCGGTTTACATAAAACATTTTGGGACATTTACATAGAACAATATCAATAGAACAATATAAGAATATAACAACAATAACATACCAACTAGAACAGTATTCCAACAACAATAACTTTGACTCCCTTGGTAAGTTCAACCTCTCAGGCCGGGGCGGGGGACCTGTAGATGTTATGAGTCAGTCAGCTTCAAGCAAATGCCTGGTGGAAGAGCTCCTTTTTGCAGGCCCTGCGGAATTGTGGAAGTTCCAGAAGGGCCCTGATCTCTTCAGGGAGCTCATTCCGCCAGGTGGGGGCCAGGACTGAAAAGGCCCTGGCCCTTGTTGAGGTCCGAAGTGCCTCTTTGGGGCCAGGGGTCTGCAGCCAGTTGGAAGTGGCGGAGCGTAGAGCTCTTCTGGGGGTATAAATCATTTGAAATGTCAGGGTATTTCCAGGTCCCAAGTAGCGGTTGGCAGCCTTAGAGCTTGCCCAGCTGTGTCAGCATAACAAAACCTTTGGTAGCGTCAGAAGACTTCAGCGTGCTTTGCTTGTGCGGTGGTGACATCAAACACAATGTATTACGAATCCTCGAAAGGCCCTAACTGCTAAGCTACTTCAAAGCAAGGGGCTTGGTTGGGCATTGTTGAAAGTCTGCGTGCATTTGGCCTATCAGACTGCCATTGCCCCACACCTAATAATATCCAAAAATTACCAAAGGTTGGTGAGGCAGGACTCCCCTCAGGAAGGCCACACTATGATTCCTCAGTAGGGTTGTACTGCATGCTTAATAATTCTCAGTTACTTTAAAAAACCAAAAAAAAAGGGGGGGGGGGAGAACTAGGACTGCAGCCATAAAAACCCAACTGGCAACAGTTAGAACCTACAAAGGTTGAATGTATTGTTCTTAAAACATTACTTTTATTGTGCACAATTTTTAAAACCAGCTATAGGAATTAAAAACATATATCCAGCCTATAGGCAATTGCCAACCAGCAAGCTAAATGTCCTGTAATTTCATGACCTTCTCTCTCCAGTGTTGCCTTAAAACCAACATAACTAGGTATTTAAGAATCCATGTATTTCAGTGTATCTGTCATTGAATAAAATATATAGGTACAGTTCTCACAAAAAGTCAAAACAATGGAAACATCGTGTCTGGACTGTACTATTTCAGGCTGCAGAGAGGGACCACATGATGGAACGTCCCGTTCATCTCACTTTCCCCAGTTTCGACATATAGAAAACGAGATAATATAGACCAGGGTTCTGGGGAGCCCTGGGTTTGCACGCTGACATCACTAGACCTCACTGGAGCCCTGTTCCCCTGTTGCTTTATAAGGCTAGGCTCTTTCTCCACGGTGGAAAAGGTCAGAGATCGATTGGCCGCCTCTTGCACCTTCCTTCCACGCCCACCTCTCTGAAGGGGCCTGGCACCACTTCCGGGGTTCCTTGAAGCCTGAAAATGTTTTCAAGTGTTCCTCCGCAGTCCAAAGGTTGAAAAGGGCTGATACAGACTATCATTATTTTTACTGTTATCTAATTTCCTAGCTAAAGGAAAGCATACAGTTACATGAAGTGGTGCCACTCAATCAAACGGTACTGTCAAAGTCAAAAATATATGGTCAAAGAGCAGCGAGTCATAAAATCCAGAGATCATAAGTTTAAGTTATAGTGTTAGATATAGCAACCTGTGGTTAAAAGAATAAAATCATAAAGTAAGTATAATATTATATAACTAGTAATCAAGCCCGCTGTATGTAAAATACAGCGGGCGCTAGGAATGGGAGCCCCCGGGAGTCGCGCTCTGCGCAACTGCCGGGGGCTCCCTTGGGGGCTGCCAGGGGCTCCCTCTCGCCGCGTCAGGCCGCGGGCAAAGGAGCAATTGCTCCAGCGGGGACTCGGAGGGACCAATCGGCAGGCGCTTTGTGCCTGCCGATTGGTCCCTCCAGTAGTCTGTCCAGAGGAAGGGGCCAATCGCACCCTTCCTCATCACGGACACATCCCACCTCCCAAGCCCTTATCCTTTTATTTAGTCCGTGGCACCCGCGGCGCCACGGGCTGTGTTAAGATTCTTACATTCGCCCTGAAGTCAGTATCAGTTGGCAGGTTTTACAGGCTGTGGCAAGCACCTTCACTACCAGCACTGTGCATTTTGGGTCTCTGTCTTCCAGTAACCGCCTGGTATTTCCCAAGTTTGAGAGATGATTATCCAACGAAGGGGTAATTATCTTATTGCAAGCCTCAGAATATAACCATCAGCAAAGGAGGACGCAGTCCACACTTTCAGCCTCCCCAGATCCACAAGGTCAATCAAATGTTCCTCTTTACCACTCTGTCCTTTGTGTGAAAACTAGATCTTATTTGCTAGTAAGTGTGTATTAGTCTTGTTGGTTTAAAGTTAGATTCAAGATCTCATAACCTTATGGGAGATCGTCATGAAATGAAATGAAATAACAGAGCTTGGATGTCAGAGGGGGCACCATATTAGTGTGTGGCACCCAAATAAAAATCTAGTGGCCCCTGACAAAGTTTATTCCAGAATAAGCTGACTCAATAAAGTTTAGACTGAAATAAACTTTGTTTGTCTTCAAGATGACACTGGACTTTCAGTTTATGGCTTCCCGGGGGGGGGGGGGGGGCATAAGTCAGGAAACGGCTCTTTCTGGGGAACTGTTACCATCTTGGAATATAGCTGCCAATTAGTGCTAACTTACTAGGGTAAGATGGTTGTCTCCATGAGTCCCAATCATTTTCCTGTGTTGTACCGCACATTTTAGTCCTTATTGGCAATGGAAATGTGATAAGATCCCGTTTGTCTCCTGAGAGCACAGCAAAGCTGTTCCAGGATGGCCATTGATATGAACTTCCCATATCATTCTGCCAAATGTTCGAGATCATTTTTACCACGCATTAGAGCAGCAGCATGAGAAAATGCTTGGCAAAATAGTTTCTTACATCTAACTGCAGCTCTCTGAGAAATGGCATCTGTTTATTCCACTTCAAGAAGAACATCAACATTTGCACATTTCCGTGTCAACTGCAGCAGCCTCTGTGGTTCATTTTCTAATTCCATCTTTCCTGCATGGAGGACAAAAATGGTTTCTAGCCCAGGAGTATTAGCCAGTTCCTTGTGGTTTAACGTCAGAGGTAGGCTCTTTGGAACACTCTCTTTATTACAGACAGGTAGTGTGCGCACTAATGGTGCAAACCTAAGCACACTTCCTGGGAGTAAGCTCCATAGAGCAGATCTGAGAAGACCTGCTAAAGGTCATTTTTTTGTTTTTGTGTTCAGTAGCTATTCCAAAAGAAAACCATTTTAAAATTAGAAAGTGTCTTAGAAAGGATAGGGTTTTTTTTCTTTGCTTAAATCAGTAGATTTTTTTTTCAAATCAGTGTGGTATATTTCCATTTTGCATCAGAATGACCCTTCAAGTCAGTGAACCTCCGGCACTGTGCAATGAGTATAATTCTTTCCATTTGTAATGTGTCTTTCTACATCATCTCCCCCCCCCCCCGCCTGCATTAGTACATAGCTATTCACTCGGAATATATATATTTTAAAACAGTTTAATACAATAATTATTGGGGGGGGGGGGAGACCGTGTTCTGGATGACAGCAGAGAGTGTGTTGTTGACACCCTGCTGATATGGAGCTTCCTATTTATAACGTGGGCCAAGCACCAGGCTGTAAACCAGTTACTATCATGATGATCAGATTGAGAATGAAATTGCATTTCTGTCAATTACTGAGTTGGCAACTGTTCAATATATCTTAGCAGCAAGATGAAGAGCGGCGTCGGCAGCTGAGAGAGAGAGCTCGTCAGCTAATAGCAGAAGCTCGATCTGGAGTGAAGATGTCAGAACTTCCTAGCTACAGTGAAATGGCTGCAGAAAAGTTGAAAGAAAGGTCAAAGGCATCTGGAGGTGAGTTAAGGAACTGGTATCTTATTCCTATGGCAACCCAGAAGCCCAGGGAAGACTTTCTTTGGAAGTTGCTTTTATTCAGACTTCAAAATGGTCTTCCAGGTCATTTTTGTTGACCAAGACCGCTCCTCTGTAGATATATGCAATACCTCTTAATTTCACAGAGTCATAAAAGTGATTTTCCTTACAACTTGAATACAACTGTGAATCTATATGTTAGTTATATCTTGAACTATTTGCCTTTGCATGGAACCAGGGGAATCCGAGCTGTTTAAGAACTACGTGTTCAGGCCGGCAGGAATCACACACTTGTTGGCTATGTAGCCCATTTTGTTTGCAAGGGCAATTGTGCCTTCCCTGGGCAAAGCTGGCTCTTCAGAGGGCTGGTTTTTTTCAAGCCATGGTCTGTGCAGCAGAACCAACCAGCTCAGTAGGTAATAAATAAAATAAATATAATCATACAATCATACTGTTGGAAGGAGCCACCAGAGTCATCTAGTCCAACCCGCTGCAGAATGCAGGAAATTCTCAACTACCTGCCCACCCACAGAGACCCCAGATAATGCCCCCCCCCCCGCAAAAAAAATACCAGAATCCCTGGCCTGGAAGAAATTAACCTCCTGAAGTGGCAATCGCCATTTTCCTGGGCATACAAGAAAGGGCCACAAGAGCCAAGCACTGACACAATTTTTAAACAGAGGCTGAAGAGCCATCTGACAGAGAGGCTGATTCTGTGAAGGTTCAAGGGGGGGTGGCAGGTTACAGTGGATGAGCAATAAAACCAGTAAAAGCAGAGCAGAAAACCTCATAAAAACCCTTAATTATACAAAACTAAGAATAGCACCAAGAGAAAGATGACAGCATGATTTCTTCAGCCCAGTAACTGTTCCAGCCGGATCAGCGTGGATGTTCCTATAATCCTGTCCATCCAGGGCAGGTCATACATATAGACAGGGATTCACAGATGTCATTCCCGGTCACTGCCGTGGCCTCAACCTGGTGGGAGAGCTCCGTCTTGCAGGCCCTGCTGAACCAGCGAGCTCCGTCAGGGCCCTTAGCTCTTCTAGGAGCTCATTCCACAAGATTGGGGCCAGGGACAAGAAGGCGCTGGCCCTGGCCAAGGCCAAGTGAATGTCCCGGGGGCCCAGGCAGCCAGCAAATTGCTACTTTGGCATGCTTAAACATCCTAACCGTTTCCTCTGTAATTTGGGGGAAGCGGCCTGAACCTCTCAGTAAAATTGCAATGTGGCATCAGCCTGTGGAATTGGAGCGGGTCGTCTGCTGGAATGCTTGGCTGTAAGATGGATCCCCAACCCTTTTAAGCCTGCAGACACCTTTGGGATTCTGACACACCATGGTGGGCATGGCCAGGAAATGGAGGTCACAAAATTTGTTGTTATTGCGCCTCCAGGTTGTGATGGTTGTAAGTCTTTTAATGGGAGTTTTAATGGGGTTTTAAGACACTGTAACCAGCCACAAGCCATTGAAATAATAATAATAATAATAATAATAATAATAATAATAATAATAATAATAATAATAATAATAATAATAATAATAATAAAAGTATTTTAACATTTTGAACTGTCAACAACATCCAGAAGTCCTACGGAGCAAAAGATCGATCTGGCCACACCTACTTTCTAAAAGTGGCCACCAGAAAATGTGTCAGCAGCACCACTTTGAGGGCCCTCAGTTCTGCCAGGCAGGCAGGCGGTTCTTGTCATAAGGGTCTGCTTTTAAGCCCATTTCCCATAGTTTGGTGCTCCTGCATACAATCCGTGTACTCTTTGATTTTCTCTATGCATGCACTGACTAATTCTCATGTTACATTCAGCACACGTGAAGCTGATTTTGTGATTTAAATCCGCATTTATCTAGGTAGTGTCCTGAGGTTTCAGCAGCAAAGTGGCTTCTCTTTACAAACAGGTGTACACATATATATGGGTATACACTTTACTATTAGGAACAAGAGTTGCTATGGATTGCTTTTTTAAAAAGAACCTTAATTAAATGCTCTGTACCAGACGTTGACTTCGTGTAATTATAAATAAATAAATATCAGTACAGTTTACAATGGATGTAACAAACCCCCCATTCAAGTGATGCACGTTTCAACGGGTTGGACACTGTGAACTCTGATAACTTACCTCGTCTCTTGACATTTTTCACTTTGGTTTTGTTCGTTCATTTTGTCATTCTCTGTGCAATTTTCTTTTTCCTGCTCTTCTCTCCGCATTTAATTTTTCACAGAATTTGACAGAAGAAAAAGGGTTGCTGGCTATATGATCTTTCAATCTGCCATTTTATGCCCCTAGTTAAATGACTGAATAAGTGAATAAGATTCTGTTGTGTTTTCCCCCCTCTGGACTCATCTTTGCCTTCAGTGGATTTATTAAGCACTCCCGAAGACAATTGGCATGAGCACAAGAAGTCTTGTAGCCTCTTTCCTCTCTCTCTCTCTCCCTCTCACTGTATGGGTTGTGCATTCCTCATTAAGGTGCTCTGTTCATCACCTTTCTTCTGAAGTGAGAAAAATAACTGGTTTGTTTGTTTCCAGTCTTTCCAAGAATGCCAGTAATTAACTGTGCATGAAAAGAATCTTCATTGATCTCCATTTTTTATTGGTTACAACCATTATGTCTTGGATCCTAAAAGGTCTTTGCATTTGTGGCAGGTTCTTCCACTCATGGAAAGGGACGGACAGTTTTGCTGATATTCCCTTCTTGCTCCAGCCCTCCCCTCATTTTGAACCCCATCATGTCCCAGAGAGTTCACTGCCCCTCAAGGGTGCCAGCTCAAAGGACATAGACAACTACTGTGTGAATACGGTCAAGTTGCAACGGACTTATGACATCTCCATAGAGTTTGCAAGACAAGAGTGGTGACTTGCTCTTGCCATAATGACCCTGGACTTCCTTTATGGTCTCCTATCCAAAGACTAACCAGGACTGGCCCTGCTTAGCTTCTGAGATCTGATCAGATCAAGATAGCCTGACCTGGGTGGCCCAGGCTTGCCTGATATTAAAGCCTTGGAAGCTAAGCTAAGCAGGTTCAGCCCTGATTAGTACCCAGGTGGGAGACCACCAACGAATACCATGGTCATGACCTAGAGGCAGGTCATGGTAAATCACCTCTGAAGTCAGGAGTAACTTGAAGGCACTTTCCTCTACCGCCACTGGACATCTGCTGAAGGAAAAGGAAGGAAAAGAGTTTACCATTTAGGGAGCACCGCTGCATTCACGCTGTGTAAGATTGAAGTCTACATTTTTAAAGGGACATTTAAAATGATATAAACCTGGAATTATACAGTGAAAAGGCACCAAACACAAGTTGGCAAGCAAGTGTCCCACGCAGATAAACCCTTATCAGAGAGTCACACTTTGCTTTCGTGAACGGTGGGCAGCAAACCTGACATTGCTTCAGCCTCATGTGTGGAACTGCCCTTTATCAAAGTATTCCGTGTCTTACTTCCCTTCCGTGTCTGCTTTGGCAGTCTCCTGGGTTGCACCAGATAGCCTTTTCCCCACCCTGAGGCCCTGTGAAACTGTCTAACTGCAGCATTGTGAATCGTCTCTTCCAACCATAGGCTTTGACCAAGACAGGTCAATTGGACATCTTTCGCCCGGTAAGCAGAGCCCTGCCGCAGGCTCTTTGCTTCTTCAACTCATGTTGCCCCTCATGCCACTGCAAGAGGAAAATGCCAAAGTTCTGGAAATCAGGTGGATTTAAACTTTCTGCTTTTAAAGTTTGAGTTTTAAAACCCCCAGAGAAGACCACCTTATCTCAAAGTGCATCTTACTCCCACACATTGGGCTTGCTTAATCTTCAAGACTTCCTCCAGTTTCTTTCACAAGCAGGTGTTGGTTCAGGTACTGGCTTTTCTCTCTGCCTGAACCGTTTGTGTGCCACCTGAAGCTTTCTCCTTGTCTCCACCAATACCCCTCAAGCCCCCTTAAATGGCATTTTTGCCCCATTGCACCAGAAGGCAGTTGGATTGCTTTGTTACCCAGAGGCTCGAACGTGGACCTTGATGCAAGACCTCTGACTGTAGCTTTCCTCAAAGAGCAGCTTATTTAATCAAAATCTGAAAAACGGGACATCGTCATGTGGACACAGGGCCCTCTATTTGGATGTAGGGAACAAGCAAGGGTTGGGTCATGACTTCCTAGCTTGGGACAGAAGTCAGTATTATTATTGTATCTGAACACAGGTGCCTAGACAATTAGGGATTTGTTTCTTCCCCACAAATGGGAAGTTTAAATAGGCTTTACCTGAGTGACCCAGGTTAGCTCAGTCTTCTTAGTACTGGGACGGAAGACCTCCACAGAATACCACGGTCATGATGGGGAGGCAGGCAATGGCAAACCATCTCTGACCGTCTATTGCTTTCAAGCCCCTACCTACAGGGTCATCAGAACTCAGTTGCAGCTTGGCAGCACTGTCCACCACCAGCAAATAGCATTCAGCTGTGGTACAGAAGCCCAGTTTGTGTGGAAGAAACACACTCTGATTTGTCCAGACCAGGCATTCTCAGCCAGGGTTTCCTGACACCCCGGGGTTTGTTGATGGCCCTGGAAGGGTTTCCTGAATGGGTGGGAGTTCATTCATTTTTAATATATTTTTGAAATGTGTTAAACAGTTATCAGGTGATATGACCATATATAGTCATGTCAACCTCCCTCCCAAATGGCCAATGATGGCCCTGGAAGAGGTAGGAAGGGGAGGGGCTCTGGGTGGGCGTGTCCACCTCTATGTTTCCCAACCATATTCTGCATAGTTGTGGCACTTCTGGGATTTCTTGAAGCCTGAAGAATGTTTCAGGGGTTTCTCAATGATAAAAAGAAAAGTTGAGAAAGGCTCATATAGGCGCGCACATTTCAGCATCCTAACAAATTAGAGTCACTCTGAAGACTTCTGAAATCAGGCCCTTCCTCAGCATGGGAGGGGAAGAGGGAAGGAGGCATGGCAGCAAGGTGCCCGCCCATCACAAACCACCTTCTGAATGGACTCTGTCTGCTTTTGGAAAATGGGTTAAACTTGAAAGGAGGTGGGCATCTTTTGTCAACTTTTCCTCTGCATTGCTGTAACTGTTGTTATTTATTTGAATTATGTCCGCCCTACTTTCTCAGCCAGAGGGATGCCATGTTTGGCTCTCTTGAGCCCCAGTTAATAGAAGTCCTTGATCGTACTGAAGGTGGGCAAACACTTGTGGGCAAACACTTCAGAGAGCTGTTTATTTTGTTCTCTAAGCTGTGTCGTTGGTGCTGACTGGATTGCATCTTAGAACCATTCTTTTCCCCTGGAGGTCGTTTCAGAAGGTAGCCAGGTTGATCCTCAGTAGAATGACTAGATTCGAGGCCACCAGCACCTTGGAGACCAACAAGAGCTCTTGACTCGATGGCTTGCCCCCCAGGAGCCTCATTGGTTTGTTAGGTGCTGCTGCCGGATTAGAGTTTCCTGGGATCCTCTTCTCGCCTGTCTCTTTTTCTTTTTCTTAACATTGTAGGCCTCAGGAGAGGGAACCACTTGCAGCCTCTCAAATATTGTAAACGTTTTTTTATAAAGCAGCAGCAGCTGTCGAGCTTCTTGCTTGGAGCTACCGAATGTCAGCTGCTCACTCATCAAAGTGTTTTCTCTGATTTTTGTTTTACTTTTGTTGTTTGAGGCTGTTTAGGAAGAAATCTCAATAAAGTGGATAAGCCAATTCCAAATAACAAGGCTGAATAGTCAGGTCTGCCTGCCCGTATTTCATGTCCTCATGATGTTTGCAGCTAAATTCCTGTCAGCTCAGAACAAGAAAAGGGAGCGTGCTTATGACAGCCTTGCTGTCTTAATTTATTCCATTTCTCACCACAAACATGAAAACTGTGGACTTCTATGGGATGGTTGAACATTAACGGTGATCTCCTGTGTCTTAGGCTTGGTTTTGTCAGAACCCCCCAATTGTTTCTGCCATGATTTAGTAGATTATAGTCTTGCTCTGATTTTATGCTTTGCCGTATCTGAGTGTAGCTGACATCCAAGGACAAAATCCATTTGAAGTCTCCAGGTGCCCTAGCTTTCCTCACCTTCCTCCCCATAGCCATTTGGTCTCCCCTTCGCTTTCGCACCCATAGATTATCAAGCTGTTCCTTGAAGTGGTATCTGCTTTGTGTTCCCAGGAAGGGGCACCTCCCCTGGCCTCTATATTTGTTTGCTAGTGTTCCGTAAAACCAGCTCTATGCCTTATGTGTAGTATCTTGCTATGCTCTAATAAAGACATTTTTCTAAGGAAGGTTTACTTTTCTTGGAGTAACGAAAAACCCTACAGTTAGTTAGAACTCACTTCACCTTCTGAAGCATCCTGTCAGTTCTACCAACATGTTGATGGATGACAGAGCTTCAGATGATCGAAATGGCAAGGCAGCAACCGGCTGCGGGGAAGATTCCTCAAACAATGTTCGTGCCATGGAGATCGAGATGGAGTCGGACACCTCTGAAATGCGAACATGGAGCGCTACCTCGACCCTAACGCTGACACTGAATCAAACAGGCCCCTACCTTTCTCGTTATGTTGACCCTGGGCATGGACTGGCGCAGGAGCACATAGTTGCCCCAATGTGGAGATGGTGATGGGTCACGAGGTCGTGGGAATGAGGAAGGGGCTAGAGGCAGTGATGGAATTACTGGTAGCATTCTACTCGTGGAAGCAGGAAACAGTGGAGGAGGCTGGATGAAGGTTCCTGAGAGGTCTGGGGCAGTGGTCCCCAACCTTTCCGAGGCTGGGGACCGGCAGGGCATCGGGCCGCGCCCCCGCGGACCGCGCCCGTGCGGGCCACGCCCGCAGATCGGGCCGCGCCCACGCCGCGCCCGCAGATCGGGCCGCACCCGAGCCGCGCCCGCGAGCCGCGCCCGGGCCGCACCCACGGGTCGGGCCGCGCCCACGGGCCGCGCCCACGGATCGGGCCGAGCGGGCGTGGCCCGCACAGGCGCGGCCCGGCCCTGATTCCCTCTCCCCGCCTCCCGCAGTAAGAAGCTTCCCGGGCCGCAAGCTTGCGGCCTGGGAAGTTTTTTACTGCGGGGGCGGGGCGGGGAGAAGGAGCCGTGGCCCGGTGCCATGGCCTTTGCGGCCCGGCACCGGGCCGCGGCCCGCAGGTTGGGGACCACTGGTCTGGGGTACACAATCCTGCCGACACTGCATGAACCTGAGCCATGCCCCTCGAACCTCGATGGCAGCAACCAGAGAGGGAATGTCAGGAACAGCAGCTACTGGATCAGGCCCAGCAATGCTGAGGGTTGCAGTGGAGCCCACAAACGAGATCCTGCATGGAAGCCATTTTTCAAATCCCGGAGGAGCCCCAGGAATCGAGAAAGCTTCAGCCCTGTCCAATTGCTCCCCGACAAGTTGTCATCTTTTTTCTGGTCCACTGCAATCATATATGAAAGACTGGGCCACCTGATTGCAGATGGGGTGGCAAAAGTACGCCATGTGGGTACTTTCCTTGAGTAGGTGGCGGCTGACTGGTACATCGAAGCACCTGACTATGATTTCTTCATGCAAGCGTTCCTTGCCCATTTCAAAGACCCCTTAAAAATGGATGTGTCCCGGGAGCAGCTATGGAGCCTTAGGGACAAAAACGGTGCCCCGTTACTTAGTGGAGTTCAGGTGCCTGTAAGCATCTACTGCACCAGTGCTTGGCAAGCTAATCTGACTACTCTGCTGGGATGGATTCGACTAGCGGGTGAAGTTGAGTCTTGCTTTCATATATTAGAGGTGGCTGAAGCACGAGACGCTGGTGAGAGAGCCATGAAGCACTTGGGACCCCTATGGATGACCGAGACCCCGATAGTAGACGGAACCAATCAGATTCGGCACCGCAAGAAAGGCCTGGGTGTTGGTTGTGGAGATAGGGGCCATTTCCTGGCAGATTGCCCAGCCAAGAAAGACAAGAAAACATCTGCTCTCAAGTTCCCAGCCCCAGCAGTGAGTGACAAAAAGCATGGCGGCTCCCAACCAAGGCAGCAAGGCTCCAAGGAAAACTGTTTTGCTAACTCCGCTAGTTGAGACCTGATACCCGCATCCTCCCGGGACTCCAAGAAGGAAGAGACGCCACCCTGCAAGCCAGCGGGAAATGGGGCTGACCTGCTGTCAGAGAGCCCCCCCCCGGCAGGTCTGTTCAAGGGGTGGCCGATCAGTAAGCCCCATCCCCCTTCTGTTGGTTCTGTTGACTGCATCTGATCCAAAGACTGATGTGGGGGTGCAAGGAATCCTAGACTGTGGGTGTACACGGAGCCTCATAAATTCAATGTGCGCAGATGGATGAGCATTTCTCTAAAGGTGGGGCGGCCTCCCACCGCTCAGTGCTCCTTAACCTGGACATTGAGGAACATTGGAAAAGAATTCAGCAGGTATTGGCCTCGGGTCTTGAGGTTGGATTGGCTCTGGAAACATGACACCAATGTGCCGTGGAAGGCAGAGGTCTTAACATTCAACGCCCCGGGCTGCCAGCAACACTGTCAAGCTGCAGTCCCGCCTTGTGAGTGGGGGAAGTCAGACGAGATTGTGTATGCGGGGAGAGGACAAGAAGAATGGGCCTCTCTCCCTGATGATTGTTGGGACTTACGTGACGGGTTCGAGGAACAGGAGCATGACAAATTCCCCGTCAACGGAAAACTGATTATGTGATTGAATTAAAACCTCGAGAGCCCCTACCCAAGGCCAAGATTTATTCTATGAGTCCATGGGAAATAATAATAATAATAATAATAATAATAATTATTATTATTATTATTATTATTATTATTATTATTATTATTTTCGATTTATTCCCTGCCACTCCCAAAGCCGGCTCGTGGTGGGTTACAAGTCTTGTAAAACCCGAGCTGCGGAATTTCCTAGACGAAAATCTTGCCATAGATTATCAAGATGTTGTGACTTCCTTGAAGTGGTAAGGTAAAGGTAAAGGTATCCCCTGTGCAAGCACCGAGTCATGTCTGACCCTTGGGGTGACGCCCTCTAGCGTTTCATGGCAGACTCAATACAGGGTGGTTTGCCAGTGCCTTCCCCAGTTATTACCGTTTACCCCCCAGCAAGCTGGATACTCATTTTACCGACCTCGGAAGGATGGAAGGCTGAGTCAACCTTGAGCCGGCTGCTGGGATTGAACTCCCAGCCTCATGGGCAAAGTTTTCAGGCGGCTGCCTTACCACTCTGCGCCACAAGAGGCTCTTGAAGTGGTATCTGCCCCTATATGTGTTTGCTAGTGTTCTATAAAGCCAGTTCAAATCATACTTTACATATATTATCTTGCTATGCTCTAAAAAAGAAACTTTTCTAAAGAAGGTTAACTTTCCTTGGAGTAACGAAGAATCGCACAGGTTTTCAGTGAGCGGCAAATGAATGGGCTGTGCTACAAGCTATGTTATTATTTATTTATATATGGTCATATCACCCAATAAATGTTTAACACATTTTTAAAATACATTATAAAATTAATGGAGTCCCACCCATTCAGGAAACCCTTCCAGGGCTGTCAGGAAACTCCAGAGCTTCACAAAACCCTGGTTGAGAAAGCCTGAGTTGAACATTTATTAATTGCCTTTCTTCCTTTATTAGGCTCAAGGCAGCCTATTAAAATGCAAAAAATAGATCATATAAAAATACAGAAAACCAAAATTTAAAATCACATTGTAGGACTGCTTTACGCAAACATAGTCCTAAATAAAACTGCCTTCAGCTGTGTCCTGAAGCAGTGGTCTGCAGCCTTAGAAAGGGGGGAGGGCGATCCGGTGGGGGGAAGGCGATCCGGGGGCCACGCATGCTGCACATGCATGACCACGCATGCGCGTTTGCACCATGCGTGGCCACAAATGCGCATGCGCGTTTGCGCAGGCGGCCCTGCTTCCCTCTCCCCCCCTCCTACAAAAAGAACTTTGGCGGCCGATTTGCTTGCGGCCTGGGAGGTTTCTCACGGGGGGGGCAGGGAGAGGGAGCCGCGGCCCGGTGGTTGGGGACCACTGTCCTAAAGTCACGTTGAAGTCAGAACCCAGGATCAAACCAGCAGAGCCTTGCCACAGTGACCAGGAACACCGGATGTCTAGGCAGATGGGCGGGGAACACATGCATTGCACCCATGGAGAGGCTTGCCCCAAACCTCTCCTTAAGTACCCTTTGAGTGGGCAGGGAAGCCAAAGGACTTGCAGCTGGGCCTAGTCCTTGTCTGAGGAAGGAGCCTCAACAACGTCCCGTCAGGACTGAAAGCCAAGCCGATCATCTGGCAGATGGCAGATTTATTATTATTATTATTATTGTTGTTGTTGTTGTTGTTGTTGTTATTGTTATTGTTATATTTATATTTATACCCCGCCTCTCCCCGAAGGCTCGAGGCGGCTTTATGCAGTGGCGCCTTCAATGCCGCTCCAGCAAGTCCTCCGGTCTGAACAGGATCTTCCCTTTCGACCTGGAGGGTGCTGACAGGTAGGGCTGGGTGGGAGCCTGGCTGGCCCCATCTTTTGAAGGATTCAGGCTGGCTCTCATTCTCAATCTGAGCCTTGGTGGCAAGGTCTGTAGGCAGTGCGAGGGGTATGCTTGGTCTGGGTAGTGCGCCTGGATCAACGCGATGCGCTGTGCGGCCCTGATTCCCTCTCCCCCCCCCTCCCGCAGTAAGAAGCTTCCCGAGCCGCAAGCTTGCGGCCTGGGAAGTTTTTTACTGGGGGGGGGGGGCGGGGAGAGGGAACTGCGGCCCGGGCCACGGACCGCAGGTTGGGGACCACTGCTCTGGAGCATCCTCTGACAGCTCACCAGGAGGTGCAGACAACACGGGCATGACAGCCCATGTATTTCAGGTCCCCTCTCCTAGTCCTACAATCCTATGCCCTTGCTAGGATATGGTTCAATCCTATTCTTTCCTCAGCATTACCCTCAGTGACCTCTTTGCTTCTGCTTCACATGTCCCTTGTTTGAATGAGAGGGGTGTTCAGGGCTGCCTGGGGGAGAGTCTGTCTCAACCTCCAGCCCACCTGCTTGTTGGCTTTTACTGTCTCGGAGGGGAGGTGTCCTTGTTGTTTCATGTGGTTTCTAGGGGCAGTCGGATTGACAGGTAGACATTCTCACGTGCTGTGGAAGAGTGCAATGCCCTTAGCAGGGACCCTGAGTGGAGTGCTAGGAACAAAGGGTCACATGCAAAAGTAGTGAGTAAAACTAATTGGAGCAGAATACTTTGTGTTCTTTCATCAAAGATGCATGCAAGTTTGCTTTCCTGTTCCTCATCCGATAAAAGAAAAGAAAAAATATATGATGGCGTTAGCTCAGGATGACTCATGGAGTACACTTCCCCATGGTCTAGAGCAGGGGTAGTCAAACTGCGGCCCTCCAGATGTCCATGGACTACAATTCCCATGAGCCCCTGCCAGCGCTGGCAGGGGCTCATGGGAACTGTAGTCCATGGACATCTGGAGGGCCGTAGTTTGACTACCCCTGCTCTAGAGGGTGAGGAATGATCCTTGCCTTTTTGAATCGCTGGATCCAACCCAACATTTCCCCTCTTGGTCATCTGGGTTTCTGCATGGACATTTCTTTATTCTTGTATTTATTTATTTAGATTTATATACCACCCTCCCTCCCGGCTCAGGAAGATTTACAGAGAGCACAAATTATATAATGCAATACAACATAGTTAGATAATTGAGTCATTAACAATGCGGCATCGTCAACATAATAATGACACCAGAAAGCTTACTCACAGTAACATCCCTGTAGTAACGTCCCTGTAGAGTGAGTGTATCTGGATGGGAGGGGATTCTGGGAGCCCAATAGGTCTTGTCACCGGCCTCAACCAAATGCCTGGCGGATGAGCTCCATTTTGCAGGCTCTGCGGAACTGTGGTAGCTCCAACAGGAGCTCTCTTCTGGGAGCTCCTTCCACCAGATAGGGGCCCGGACAAAGAATGACCTGGCCCTGGCTGAGTCCAAACATGCATCTTTGAGGCCAGCAATCATTAACTGGTTGGTGTTGGCCAAGCACAGTATACTGGACCTCAACCACCAGGACCTTAAATTTAATCTGGTGTTCAACTGGTAACCATTGCAGCTGTTGGAGTACAGGCTGGATGTGGGCCCTCCAAGGTGTTCCCATGAGAACCCTGGCTGCTACGTTCTGGATCAGTTGCAGTTTCCAGATCAGGGATAAGAGTAGGCCTGCATAGAGCGAGTTGCAGAAGTCCAGTATAGAGGTTACCATTGCCTGGATCACTGTAGGGCCAAGTAGAATGCTAGTAGTTTGGCTTGGTGCAGGTAGAAGAACGCCAGCCGCGATACTCTTGTGACCTGTGCCTCCATAGAGAGGGAGACATCTAGGATCACATCGATTTTTTGGCAGAGTGACTCACTGACAGTTGCACTCCACCCAGATTGGGTAGTCACACTTCCTTGCTTGGATCCTTTCTATCTAGCCATAGGACCTCCATCTTTGAAGGGTTGAGCTTAGACGGCTCTGTTTGAGCCACAGCTTCCAAGCATCTGGCTGAGGTTTCTGGGGGTGAATCCAGGTGGCTATTCATCAGGAGGAAGAGCTGGGTGTCATCTGCATATCGATGGCACCCAAGTCCGAACATCCGCACCAGCTGGGCAAGAGGGTGCATAAAGATGTTAAATAAAATTGAAGAGAGGACTGCCCCCTGTGGAACTCTGCATGTGAGTCAGCAGCAGTTAGCTTGTCTCTCTCCAGTTGCCACGCTCTGTCCATGACCCCGGAGAAAGGAGATCAGCCATTGAAGAACAGTCCCCCATCTTCCAGCAGTGGTGAGGCGGCGAGATAAGAACTCATGATTGACCAAGTCAAACACTTCTGTGAGGATGAGTAGTACAAGCAGCACTGACCCACCTGGTCCAGCTGGCAACGGAGGTCATCCATCAGGGCAAACAGCGCTGTGTCTATCCCATGGCCAGGCTGGAAACCTGACTGGGATGGATCTGGGACTGAAGGCTCATCCAGGAATGCCGGTATTTGGCCCATGGCAGCCCTTTCTACCATTTCCCCCAGAAACGCTAAGTGCGAGACTGGGCAGTAGTTTAGCTGTGAATTGCCCGTTTGTTCATCAGACCCAGGAGTAACACTTGGTCTGCTGGGACTTGTTTTATGTGTGGGTTCCATCAATTTTGGCTCTGAGTCCCAGGCACCAGGGACACAAGTCTTCTATCAGTAGCAACTGGATCCACTGAAGGAAGAAGAAGCTGCCATCTTATTTCTGAAGGACCTGCCTCCTGATGGATGGAGAGGAGAGCACTGGTAACTGAACACATTCTGGTAACCTGACAGAAGCATAGTTCACAGGAGAAGGAATTCTGACTTCTCTTTCCCACAGCTCTAGCAGGGGTAAAGGTAAAGGTAAAGGTATCCCCCCTTGTGCAAGCACTGAGTCATGTCTGACCCTTGGGGTGACGCCCTCCAGCGTTTTCATGGCAGACTCAATACGGGGTGGTTTGCCAGTGCCTTCCCCAGTCATTACCGTTTACCCCCCAGCAAGCAAGCTGGGTCCTCGTTTTACCGACCTTGGAAGGATGGAAGGCTGAGTCAACCCTGAGCTGGCTGCTGGGATTGAACTCCCAGCCTCATGGGCAGACAGCTTCAGACAGCATTTCTGCTGCCTTACCACTCTGCGCCATTAGAGGCTCTCTAGGAGGGGTGCTTACTTCTTAATGCCCAGTCGTCAGTTCTGCTTCCCCAAATTCTTTATTGTGTTCTGCTGCAAGAAAAGTATGAAATAGGTTATCCTTTCCAATGAGTATTTATGAGTAAAGCAGAAAAGGCTGAGATGTTAAAGGGAAAAGAGAAAAACAGTATTTTTTATTTTTCCATTAGATTAACAACAGTAAAATTAATAACAGTAAAATAAGGTGTTTGTTTAACCAAGAGCACTAAAGAAATATGGGTGGCCCAGACCTCCTGAAAGAGAATGAGGTTCAAGAGTCTTCTCAGGCCGAAGGAAGGAAAGATGCAGAAGGCACAAGTGAGGATTAGAAGGTCAAGGAAAGATTCTCACAAGTTCAAAGGTAGGAAATGGAAAGAAAAAGCAGTTCCTCCAGGGTGAGAGAAAGACCGAGTGGGAGACTGCCTTGAGAGAAAAGGGATTATTGGGTGGACAGAAGGAGAGGCTTCATGGGAGCCCTTGAAACAATGTTTAATTTTTATTATTGTCTTCACTGTCTGCCAAGCAAGTTGGCAAAGTTCGCCTTTAGCCAACTTTATTTCCAAGCTGCCTCTTCATCCTGAGGCGCCCTTTGTGAAGGCCTGAGGAGGACTCGGGGAGCTCCCTTCTTTTCAGAGCTCTGTCCTAACTGCTGGGTCTGCCTGTTTCTCCTCTCTCTGCTCCTTCCGGGCTCCTGCCTTTTAAGACACAGAGACTGAGGCTTGAGAACACCATATGCTGAGCATTTCTTTCCCCCCAACTTGCTTTAGAATTCTCCTTCCTCAAGTTTGATTGAACGGAAGCCAGCGTGGTGGCCATTGTACTCCATAAAAGAACGCTTGTCCTGTGCTTTTATTAAATGGGGATTAGACAGGCTACTAGTGCAGGTGACTAAAGGGAGCCTCCACAATCAGAAGCAGTCAGCCTCTGAATGCCGGAGACAGGAGGCAACATCAGAGCAAGGCTTTGGCCTCTCTGCCCCGTGGCTGGCCCTCCGGAGAAACTGGCTGGCCCCTGGGTGAGAAGGAGGCTGGACACGATGGACCTTCCCTGGCCTGACCCAGCAGGGCTCCTCTTCTGCTATTATGAACTATAGGGATAAGTTTTGTCAAACGTTTATTTTTCAGCACACCCATAACTTATGCACTTTTACTTCAGCCCTATCAATTAATGGCAGAAAGTGAAGAGGAACTAAAGAGCCTGTTGATGCAGGTGAAGGAGGAGAGTGCAAAAGTTGGCTTGAAGCTCAACATCAGGAAAACGAAAATCATGGCATCCGGCCCTCTCAATTCCTGGCAAATAGATGGGGAAGAAATGGAGATAGTGACAGATTTTATTTTCCTGGGCTCCAAGATCACTGCAGATGGGGACTGCAGCAACGAAATTAAAAGACGCTTGCTCCTGGGGAGGAAAGCTATGGCAAATCTAGACAGCATCCTAAAAAGCAGAGACATCACCCTGCCAACTAAAGTGCGTCTAGTCAAGGCTATGGTCTTCCCAGTTGCAATGTATGGCTGCGAAAGTTGGACCATAAGAAAGGCCAAGCGACAAAGAATTGAGGCTTTTGAACTCTGGTGCTGGAGAAGACTCTTGCGAGTCCCTTGGACTGCAAGGCGAACAAACCGGTCAGTCCTAGAGGAGATCAACCCTGACTGCTCTTTAGAAGGCCAGATCCTGAAGATGAAACTCAAATACTTTGGCCACCTAATGAGAAGGAAGGACTCCGTGGAGAAGAGCCTAATGCTGGCAGTGATTGAGGGCAAAAGAAGAAGGGGATGACAGAGAATGAGGTGGCTGGATGGAGTCACTGAAGCAGTAGGTGCAAATTTAAATGGACTCCGGGGAATGGTAGAGGACAGGAAGGCCTGGAGGATCATTGTCCATGGGGTCGCGATGGATTGGACATGACTTCGCACCTAACAACAACAACATCAATTAGTGCTTGATGTCATTAGCCCACTGACTAAGCATTAAAATGGAGTTCAGCAGGTTTAGGAACTTCTGAAATAGGTGTGCCAATAGGAAGTAGTAACAGGTAAACAGTCTTGCAGCACTGTGAGAAGATAATAGCGAATATATCGTGAGATAAACGCTCATAAAGAGGAAGAGTTGGTTTTATACTCTGCTTTTCACTACCCAAAGGAGTCTCAAGACGGCTTACAGTCTTTCCTTCCTCACCTCACAACAAACCCAGGTAAGTGGGTTCTGAGAGAACTGATCAGTGAGGACTGTGATTAGCTCAAGGTCACCCAGCTGGCTGCATGCAGAGGAGTCGGGAATCAAATCCAGCTCTCCAGATCTAAACCCGCCGCTTTTAACCACTGTATCAAGCAGTTAGACTTTAAGCAGGGGTTCCCAGCCTTGTTGAGCCTACAGGACCCTTTGGTGTTCTAGTGCAGTGGTTCTCAGCCTGGGGGTCAGGACCCCTTTGGGAGTCGAACGACCCTTTCACAGGGGTCGCCGCAGGGCAAGCAGCTTGGACTGGGGGGCGCCATCTACACAACAGCCTTGAGGGGTAGATAGAGATAGAACGTTTGTCTGTCTGGAGCAGCAGAAAAGAATGAGGTGGGCATGGTGGGACAAGAGGCAGAGCTGAACTGAGAAACCCCGGAAAAAACCCAATTTATATCCAGTCATGAACAATGATATCTGCACGCCATTGGTCAGTTTCGGTTTAATTTCAGTGAAAGAACACTTGCCTAATTTCATGTTTGGGGGTCCCCACAACATGAGGAGCTGTATTAAAGGGTCGTGGCATTAGGAAGGTGGAGAACCCCTGCTCTAGTGGGTGGTAGGCCAGTGGGCACAACTACAAAATGGGTGCCACAGGGGGCGAAACCCACGCTAAAATATCAGGGAACAAATACTAGTAACTCTTCAGCATTTCAGGCAGAAGCTCTGCTCAGCTGGACACCTTTAAGATCAGCCCGCCAGAAGCTACTGGTAGTCCTGCCCTCTTCCTAAAAGCAGTTGGCAGACTCTGAGACGGCCACGACCACGTTGGGAAGCCCTGCGCTGAGTTCCTGCAAGGATGCCTTTTGGGTTCTGTTGTAATGTAGGCAATAGTTACAGTCATAACTGAAAGAGGTTTGATTTTTTCAAAGTATAAACCAATTACTGCATTGCAGTGACTTTTTCCTTTCTGCGGTGCAGGCGAATGTGCTCGGCTGATATGTCGAAATACTAATTGTATTGATTGTGGCGGTGCATGGCCAACACCAAAAGCACTAACCTTATTACTGCGTGTTCCCACAGATGAGGCTGGGAATGGTGATACTGAGATAGTTACTAATGAAGAAATTCCCGAATGCTCTGTTGCCAGCAACGAGGAGCGACATACTAACCTAGAAAACGACCTTGATTCTGATGGTAATTCAGCTAATGGCTGTCTCGTGTCTTTTGCATGACTAACCATACTTGCATTGTCACTGTTGGGTTTGTTTTTTTGCGCTGTGTTTGTCCAGTGTTGTGGTTACTCGGAACCGTCTAAGTCCTTGTGCTTGTTTTTCATCGAGGGTTTCATTGCATTGCCCCACAAGAAGGTTTTAAATCTCTGTGTGTTCCCAATATCTCCGAAATGGCACAGGAAAACATTTCTCCGGACTCCCTTTGGATGACCGAACCCCAAGTTGGCTGTGTGGTGGTTTAGAATTTAGCAGACTGAAAACGCCATTGTCATTTGTTGTCACCAGCACTCCTCAGAACTACCTAATTCAGTGCACTCTTCGCAAGCCACTTTTGGTATACAATGGAACAAACCACGTGGAAATGACCAGTGGGCAGATCCCCCTCTGGGGCTTTGAAGTAAATCTCCTCCATGGGCACTTGAACACTTAAAGCTCCTCAGACTGGCAGGCGCTCTGCACGGCCTCAAGAAGACGCCTTTCCCCTCCCCTCCTGCCTGGTCTTTTCAGCTGAAGATGCCGGGGATTGAACCTGGGACCTTCTGCATGCTAAGCAGCTGCAGGACCCTTTGGTGTTCTAGTGCACCATTGAGCCACAGCCCCTCCCCTCAGGGAGTTTAAACATTAAACATGATCAACGTGGCCACTGCATTGCCATAGACCAACTTGGTGTCATGGTTAAGAATGGTCGTTTCCACTCTGGGCAACCGGGTTTGATTCTCCACTCCTTCCCGTGCAGCTAGCTGGGTAACCTTGGGGCAGTCACAGTTCTCTCAGAGCTCTCTCAGCCTCACTTCAAATGGTGCTTGCTGTGGGGAGAGGAAAGGCAAGGCAATTGTAAAGCACTTTGAAATGCCTTATGACAGAGAAAAGTAGGATATAAAAACCATCTCTTGTTCTTCACATAAAGGCTGCTAGGTGACCATTGGCCAGACACCGTTCTCTCAGAGCTCTCTCAGCCTCACCTACCTCGCAGGGTGCCTGTTATGAGGAGAGGAGGGGTAAACAATTGTAGACTTTGAGACTACTTTGGGTAGTAAAAAGCGGGGTACAAAAAAAAATCTCTTTGGCAATTTATTTTTATGTTGCTTTGGCTAATGGAGCCCCCACCCCCACCCCTCCACACACCAATGACAGAGAGTGGGTAAGGGGCATTGCCCCTTTCTCCAAGGGAAGTAACTACTCTCTCCCATGTGGTCTTCCTGTTCCCAGTATGACCAGTGTAACCCCATCAGATCTCAGGAGCGAGGCAGAGTCAGCCCCACTCAGGGCTCCAGCAATCCATCTCTGAACATCTCCTTTGCCCCAAACCCTCTGGAGTTGTCAGAAGTCAGCTGAGGCAAAACACCAAGAGGCAAGCTCCTGTCGTGGTTCGGTCCTTGGTGGCTGGGGAACCGGACCGAACCCCGCCATCAGAGGCGCCCGCGATCACGGAGGTAGGGCATGGTGATCATAGGCAAGCCGGCAGCTGGGCGCCCCACCCGATCGTTGAGGTGGCAATGGCCGCTAAAGAACCTCAATGTCCCCCTCCACCTTTTGACAAGGGCCCGGAGATGGCCCTTTGTTCCAGGAAAATGGGCCATCAGGAACCCCGGAAAACCTCGCATATGTGCATGAGTCATGATTGTATCAGCATGTTCCCTCCGCAAGTACTGGGTGGAGCAATACAGCCTAAGGAGGTGGGTTTTGTATAAAAGGGAGCTTCCACCTGGAGTTCGGTGGAAGCTCTTACTCCATACCAGCGGACTCCACGTTGCTGAAATAAAGCTTGTTCCTGTTGTATCGTTCACCAGGCCTGGCGTGACGTTTTCTTCAAAGGGGCACCCTGTTTTTTCAGTTAGCAAGCGGGTCCCCGTCATCGTAAGAGCTTCCCACCGAACTCCAGGGTCGGCATCGCATCCGAGCGCTTATCGGGACGGATCCAGAGATGGCGTTTTCAAGCAACGGGGCGGTCTCGACCCCCACGAACCCCGGGAACATGAGTTTAATGTCCCCGGGAGATTTCCTCCGAAAATCGGGGGGCCAGGAGCAGCTGTCCGGGACCCCGAGACCCTCGGCAGCGGCGGCCAAGGGAAGGCGCCGGGCCATGGGGTTCCCAAGCACGGCGGGGAGCGCGCCGAGGTCTGGGGGGTTGGCCCCAACCTGGGACACCCAGCTGAGGCAGGCGCTTCGCCCGGTAGGACCTGAGGAATCCCTAGAGGACCTGCGGCGGGCCATGGCGGACTTGGCCAGGCGCTTGCAGGCAGCTGAAGCCCGTGAGCAAGCTCGGGCCGGGCCCGGAGGGACTGGTAATACAACGGCGGAGGGGATCGCGTCGAGTGAGGACGTCTCCAGCGACGAGGACGAGCCCGGCACTGGTGAGCGGGCCCCGGACCCCGACCCGGAGCAGTTTTCAGTCCCGAGTAGGCGAGACGGCCAGCGGAGAGGCGAGACAGCAGAGGATCTCGGGGGAGCGGGTGAGCCGACGGGGCGGCAAGAGCCGGACCAACGCAGGAGCGACGTGCAAGGCAGGGAGCGGCACGGCGTCGTTGGGCAAGTTGGTAGCCGGTGGAGCGGAGCAGGACGAGACGGCGGACGCCGAGAATCCCGGATCCGGAGGGGGTCGGACTACTCTCCAAAACGTTCCCCCCCAGAGCTTAAGGCGCGTTTCGACGGGACGCCGGACGACCTCCCGCAGTTCCTCCTCCACGCGCTGACGCATGCCCGGAGGTATGGAGACCGGTATGAGGACTCCGAGGACTTGGTCTGGGGGGTGGCCTCGTGTCTCCAGGGCAAGGCGGGTCAGTGGTACCTAGGGTTGGCCGAGCGCGGCGACCCGGCAACTCGGGACCTGCAGGACTTCGTGGTCGCGCTCCGCCGACGATTCCAGGACCCCCAGGCTGAGGACAAGGCAAAGAGTCGGATCAAGGGACTTCGACAGGGTACTAGGGGGGTTATGGACTATATAGACATTTTCCGGAGGGAAGCAGGCAAGGTGTTCTCCTGGAACGAGGAGACCCAAATCGAGTACTTCCGGGAGGGCCTTAACCCGAAGCTTAGGGAATGGGCCGTGATCAAGGGGACGGAAGAAGATCTGTCTACACTGGAGGGGTGGTGTTTTGTGGTCGCCAAGCTGGAAGCCAGCCTGGGTTGGGCCGCCGCACCCCCCCGGGAGGCCAAAGGCGGGTCAGCCGAGGCGCCGAGACCGGGCCCCGACAACTCTCGCCCCAAACGACCCCCGAACCCCGAGCGGGAAAGGAGACGCCGGGAAGGTCTGTGCCTGAAATGCGGGGGGTCAGGACATTTCGCAGCAGCGTGCCAATGGCAAGGGGGGGAGGACCGCGGGCTCTCCCAGGGGGGAGGTGCGACACGCCCCCAGCAGGCACGCCGGGCGGAGGACCTCCGCAACGAACCGGGAAGCGCCCAGGCGACGGGAAACGGCCAGGACCTGCTGTAGACGGCGCCGGGCAGCAGGTCCCGCGGTGCGAGGGAAAACCCCTACAGCATGAGGCGCGACCTCCGAACGTGGTAATTTTAGAGCTCCGGAACCCGGAGAACGGACTAAGTTGGGTGGGGGAGGCTCTTTTGGACTCTGGATGCGACCACAGCATGGTCCACCCCCAGATAGCCCGGGCTTTGGGGCTACCGAAGCGCATTCGGAAGGTTCCCCTGGTTTTCGTCCAGATGGACGGCAGCCCGATTCAGGGGGGACCTTTCGGGGAGGAGGTGGGTCCTATCGCCATCCACATAGGGGACCACCAAGAGCTGCGGTGGCTGATCCAGGTCCCCGTAGCGGGATATCGGGCGGTGTTGGGCCTGGATTGGCTGAAGGAACACAACCCCGTGGTGGACTGGCGGGCGGGGACCCTGAAGTTCGACTTGACGGTGGGTGCACGGCATCGGGTCCCCCACGAGAACTCCAGCCACAAGAGGACGGCGGCGCGTCCCAGGGGAGCGGCGGCGGCGCAGCAGGAGATACCAGAGCCCGAGGTCCCGCCAGAGTACCGAGACCTCGCAGCCGTTTTCAGCGAGCGGGAAGCGGACGAGCTACCCCCACACCGCCGCACGGACTGCGCTATCAACATCCCAGAGGGGGCGGTACTACCCAAAGGGCGCATCTACAAGATGAGTGAGGGTGAGCTCAAGGACCTCCGGGAGTTTTTGGGTAAAAATCTGGCCCGAGGTTTCATCCGGCCCGCTTCCAGTCCCATGGGAGCTCCAGTCTTGTTCGTCCGGAAAAAGGATGGGTCCCGACGGCTGTGCCAGGACTACCGGGGCCTCAACGCCATCGCAGCGGGGAACGCTTACCCCCTCCCGCTGATCCCGGATTTGCTGGCCCGGCTGGGCAAAGGGACTCTGTTCACTAAGCTGGACCTAAGGGAGGCGTACTACCGGGTACGCATCCGGGAGGGGGATGAGTGGAAAACAGCGTTTAACTGTCAATTGGGACAATTCGAATTTAAAGTGATGCCATTCGGTTTAAGCGGGGCACCTGGGGTTTTCATGAGTCTAATTAATGAGGTGTTGCAGGACCTTCTGTTTCAGGGGGTGGTTGTTTATTTGGATGACGTCCTGATCTACAGCCAAGATCCCCAAGAGCACGTGACCCTGGTGAGGGAGGTGTTAAAGCGCCTGCTGGCAAACCACCTATACGTGAAGCTGGCTAAGTGCGAATTCCACCGTCCCTCCCTGGACTATTTGGGCTACCGCATCTCAGCCCAGGGCATAGCTATGGACCCCGAGAAGGTGCAGGCGGTGCTGGCCTGGGAAAGGCCCCGCACCCGGAAACAGCTACAAAGCTTCCTGGGGTTTGCTAACTTTTTTAGAGGCTTCATCCCCAGATACTCCTCCGTAGTGGCTCCCCTCACGGACTTGCTAGGTACCAAGGGGAGAGGTCCTCGCGCCACGCGGCCCAGCGCAGCGCTCGGCTGGAATGAGAAATCGGAGGCAGCGTTCCTGGCCCTCAAGCAAGCTTTCGCGTCTGAGCCCACGCTACTGCACGTCGACCCAACCCAGCCGATGGTGGTACAAGTCGACGCCAGCGACGCAGCAGCCGGGGCGGTTCTCCTGCAGCGAGACAAGGCGGGACAGCTGAGGCCGGCGGCCTACCTCTCACGAAAATTCGCCGAAACGGAGCGGAACTGGTCTACCTGGGAGAAGGAGGCGTTTGCGATTAAGTTCGCCCTCACCGAATGGCGGCATTGGCTGGAGGAAACAGAGGAGCCGTTCGAGGTCTGGACAGATCACAAGAATCTGGAGGCGCTCCGGCAACCGCGATCCCTGAACGCCAAACAGATGAGGTGGGCGGAGTTCTTTTCGCGGTACAATTTCAAGCTTGGTCACATCCCCGGCAAAGAGAATTTCCTCGCGGACGCCCTCTCCCGTCTGCCGCATTATGGGGAGGGGTACGCTCCCTGCACCAGGTCCGTGTTTGGTGAGGAGCAGCTGGGACGGGGGGTCGTCACTAGGCGTCGGGCCAGGGAGGAATGGGAGCCCGACCCGGCGACCGCCCCGCTCCGAGACCGCCTAGTGGCAGCCTACGGGACAGACGAGGAGCTGGCTGAGCTCCGGGACTCTTTGATTTTGGACTCCGGTCTCTGGCGGAGGGGGGAGGCTGTCTACGTCCCGGAAGGGCTACGACGGGAAGCCCTCAGCCTCTGCCACGATGCTAAGACCGCCGGGCACTTCGGTTTCGTAAAATCCTGGAAGTTGGCCCGGCGGCGGTTTTGGTGGCCCAGTCTGCGGCGGGACACAAAAGCTTACGTCAGTGGTTGTCCTGTCTGCCTGACCTGCAAGCCGGGGGTTGGCAAGCCGAAAGGTCTGCTGCACCCGCTCGAGGTCCCGACCCGGCCGTGGTCAGTGATCTCCATGGACTTTATAACAGACTTGCCTCCCAGCAAGGGGAAAACGGTGATCTGGGTGGTGGTAGATCTATTTTCCAAACAGGCCCATTTCATTCCTTGCGCCAGTGTCCCCAGTGCTTCACAGTTGGCTCGGATGTTCCTGGATCACGTGTTCCGACTGCACGGGCTGCCGGACAAGGTGATTTCCGATCGGGGCTCACAATTCGTGTCCCGGTTTTGGCAAGCTTTCCTGCGCCTGTTAGACATCGAGCAAGGGCTGAGCTCCGCTTACCACCCCCAGACGGACGGGCAGACCGAGCGGGTTAATCAAGTACTGGAGCAGTACTTGCGGTGTTTCGGTTCCTATCATCAAGACACCTGGGTGCCCCTGCTCCCCCTGGCCGAGTTCGCGTACAACAACGCAGACCACAGCAGCACGGAGATGTCGCCTTTTGCCGTCGTCTACGGGACAGACCTGAGACACTTCCCGGAGCTTGGAGAGGTCCCCGCCCGGGAATCGGCCGACCTTCGCGAGTGGGGGAAGCGTGCCGGGAGCTGCTGGAAGTCGCTGCAGGAGCAGCTCCACAAAGTCAAGGCAGCGCAGAAAGAGGACGCCGACCGGAAGAGACGACCAGCTGAAGAGATCCGACCGGGGGATCGAGTTTACCTTTCCACCCGGAACCTACGGTTGAATTTGCCCAGCAAGAAGCTAGGCCCTCGGTTTTTGGGGCCTTTCGAGGTCTTGGCCCCGATCAACGAAGTTTCGGTCAAGCTCAAGCTCCCCAAGAACCTCCGGCACATCCATCCCGTCTTTCACGTGAGCCTTCTAAAAAAAACTCCGGACGGTGACGTTTGGCACCCCGTGTTTTCCCCGCCAGCGCCCGAGGTCCTGCCGGGGGGGGAGCACCACGAGGTGGCGGATATCCTGGACTCTAGACTCCACAGGGGGAAGTTGCAGTACCTCGTGGAATGGAAGGACTTCGCTTTGGGGGACCGGGAATGGGTCTGGGCAGCGGACGTCCTTGCGCCCCGACTCACTGAACGTTTCCACAAGCGGTATCCTGGCCGTCCCGGGGGGTTGGAGAATGGACCTTTGGGGGGGCAGAATGTCGTGGTTCGGTCCTTGGTGGCTGGGGAACCGGACCGAACCCCGCCATCAGAGGCGCCCGCGATCACGGAGGTAGGGCATGGTGATCATAGGCAAGCCGGCAGCTGGGCGCCCCACCCGATCGTTGAGGTGGCAATGGCCGCTAAAGAACCTCAATGTCCCCCTCCACCTTTTGACAAGGGCCCGGAGATGGCCCTTTGTTCCAGGAAAATGGGCCATCAGGAACCCCGGAAAACCTCGCATATGTGCATGAGTCATGATTGTATCAGCATGTTCCCTCCGCAAGTACTGGGTGGAGCAATACAGCCTAAGGAGGTGGGTTTTGTATAAAAGGGAGCTTCCACCTGGAGTTCGGTGGAAGCTCTTACTCCATACCAGCGGACTCCACGTTGCTGAAATAAAGCTTGTTCCTGTTGTATCGTTCACCAGGCCTGGCGTGACGTTTTCTTCAAAGGGGCACCCTGTTTTTTCAGTTAGCAAGCGGGTCCCCGACATCTCCAGGGAGAAGCCAAAGCCATGCACTCATTTCGAAGGGATCGGTCAGAAGGCTATTGATTTATTTGTTAGCTTTTGGGGCCGCTTCTCTCTCCAAATAGTCTCTAGGCAGCTAACAACATTGAAAAACTCCCTACATCCTTATCCATGGTTCCTCTATATATTTGTGAAACAGTCTGGGGGGTGGAATGTGTCTGGCTGTCCGAGTTGGAATAGGGTCAATCAGGGTGCAGCCAACAACGCTGGTTGCACCCTGATGGGCCCTGCCCCTACAGCTCCCTCCCTGGACGCTAGCCACATTCCTCTGAGACACACCAGAGACAGAGAGAGACACACAGAGCCCTGATAGACCCAACGTGAGCCCTCATTCCCTCATATCGCTCCCGCTGCGAGGGAGGCAGAGAGAGACACAGAGAGAGCTGCCCCAAGCTGATGACAGAGACACAGAGAGAGCCGCCCCAGATGTGATGGAGAGAGAGGGAGAGACAGACAGAGAGAGCTGCCCCAAACTGCACAACAGCCCTCCTTCCCTCCTACAAACCAGCCCTAATTACCTGCTATGCCACCTGCTGCCAGGCACACCAGCTGTGAGGAGAGAGAGACACACAGAGAAAGATCTGCACCTCCTGGTTTCCCCTGGGTCCTAGCGCCCATTTCATTCCTCCTTGCAATGGGCTTTCTTGCTAGTAAAAATTATAAATCCATTTACAATTAAAACTAATCAGTGTAAAAACTGTTCTGTTGCTACTCTCAAAGACCCTGGGATTGAATAGATTGAATAGTTACCTTTCCAGGCTCAGATTGGAGAAATGGGAGGTAGTGCTGACCTTGGCCTCAACCATATATATGCCTGTTGGAAGAGTGCCCTTTTGGTAGTTCTGACAGGTCCAGACTAATTGGACATATCCCAGTAGTTTTCTGGATTAATTTCATTTGGTGTTTTGAATCCTCTGCAAAAATAAGGGCACCATCTCTTTTTTTCCCTTACTATCTCAGTACTTTCTTATGGGTTATAGCAGGGGTAGTCAACCTGTGGTCCTCCAGATGTCCATGGACTACAATTCCCATGAATCCCTGCCAGCAAATGCTGTCAGGGGCTCATGGGAATTGTAGTCCATGGACATCTGGAGGACCACAGGTTGACTACCCCTGGGTTATAGCACATGAGGTACAGCTCATTTTTTAAAAATAATGGGACGGTCTCAGCTTCCTTAGTGTCCAGGTTGCAGTCCCCTGGCTTCCTTTGTGTATGCTCATGGGGAGGGGGTGTGGGGCAAATGCGGGAATGGGGCAGTCAGGAATGCAGCCAGCCGCCCGTTCTTGTAACGATGGCAGCATTTTCCTACCTATCCAGGCTTATGGTAGTTATCAGGGCAATAATTATTAGTATTTGTAAAATGGGTTTTCTGAGGGCTCTTGAGAGGCTGCTGTTGGCCAGGAGAGAAAAGGTTTCAGGCTTTACGGGGGTGTAAGGCTCAGTGGTCTACTGTTGGGGGCAGATTCAGTCCACTTCATATTAAGGACTCCGTGTCAGAGCTGAGATCCTGATCTGGTCCTGTGTGGCTCAGTAAGTCCTGATTGTTTGTATTAGGAAACTGTAGGTGAAAAATCTGAAAAACTGGGATTGAATCCGAAGCCTCTTTTCCACTAGAAGAAGAGGTGGCAATTTGCACTCATCCCCATCTCCCACTATAGATCCTATCTTAAACCCAGTGCAGCGTTTGAGTGCAGTTCCCGAGCACCACCTGACCCCTGCCCTGAGGCTGCCTGGTCCCCCCTGGCCCCCAGTGCAGGATAGGGGGGTAGGGTGACTGGATCGAAGTTTGTACTGATCCCAGTGGGGTACAATACTATAGAGCCCACCTTTGAAAGCATCCCTTTGCTCTGGGGAATCTGATCTCTGTAGTCTGGAGATGATCTAATTCCAGGGGATCCGCAGCCCCCCCCCCCCCCAAGGCTGGCCTCTCTGCTCTGGTCCCACCCCCATCCCAGGGCAGCCGTGTAGTGGGCTACAGCAAGAGAGGGATGGCAGCAAAGTTCCAGTCTCTGAGCTTCTCTCCACTCACAGCACTTTTGAACTTTTAGTTGTCAGACACAACTAAACGGATGACATCACCATCAAACTTTGTCAGGCTTTTGTTGCTGTTAGTTGCGAAGTTGTGTCCGACCCATCACGATCCCATGGACCATGATCCTCCAGGCCTTCCTGTCCTCTACCATTCCCCAGAGTACATTTAAGTTTGCACCTACTGCTTCAGTGACTCCATCCAGCCACCTCATTCTCTGTCGTCCCCTTCTTCGTTTGCCCTCAATCGCTCCCAGCATTAGGCTCTTCTCCAGGGAGTCCTTCCTTCTCATGAGGTGGCCAAAGTATTTGAGTTTCATCTTCAGGATCTGGCCTTCTAAGGAGCAGTCCAGGCTGATCTCCTCTAGGACTGACCGGTTTGTTCGCCTTGCAGTCCAAGGGACTCGCAAGAGTCTTCTCCAGCACCAGAGTTCAAAAGCCTCAATTCTTTGACGCTCAGCCTTCCTTATGGTCCAACTTTCGCAGCCATACATTGCAACTGGAAATACCATAGCCTTGACTAGACGCACTTTTGTTGGCAGGGTGATGTCTCTGCTTTTTAGGATGCTGTCTAGATTTGCCATAGCTTTCCTCCCCAGGAGCAAGCGTCTTTTAATTTCTTTGCTGCAGTCACCATCTGCAGTGATCTTGGAGCCCAGGAAAATAAAATCTGTCACTACCTCAATTTCTTCCCCCTCTATTTGCCAGGATATGAGAGGAGTCCAAATGAAGAAACACCGTTGGTTTCTTGTAGAAATACACCCAAAGCAAATGAAACCAATAGGCAAAAAGTTGTGTCTTCTTGAGATTTCTTAAATCCTAAATAATTTTGCAACCAGAACGGGGTCCCAGGTATTCAATCCCACTTTCTATTGATTCTTCAGTGGTTGCAATTGTAGTCTATAATGAAAGCAACACATTATGAATTGAGAGGGCTGGATGCCATGATCATAGAATCATAGAATCATAGAGTTGGAAGGGGCCATTCAGGCCATCTAGTCCAACCCCCTGCTCAGGATCAGCCCTAAGCATCCTAAAGCAATAAATGGCAACCATTTTAGTTTTCTTGATGTTGAGTTTCAAGCCAACTTTTGCACTCTTCTCCTTCACCCACATCAAGAGGCTCTTTAGTTCCTCTTCGCTTTCTGCCAAGGAAGTTGTACATTAGGGATTAATATTCTGCACTCCTGGAATTCACCATAGACTGATTTGTGTAGAACCTTTATGAACAGAACATTTCTTTTCATTTGATATGTTACACACGGAGACAAGAAAGTTGTGTAAAGGTGATCTGCTTTGTTTTCCGTAGTCCCAAGATGGGACTGGCATTCATATGGTTTGCAATTACTCCAGCTTTGGCAGTACAGAGGCAGTAGCAGAGGTCATGGAATGCGTTCGTAAAGTTTAAATATGCAAGAGAGCATATCTTGCATTTTCCAACATCCCTTCTGAAGATCTAGTGTGCAAAATTATTCAGGTTCATCTTCTGTTAAATCTTCCGGGATTCTTCTTAGAAAACCCATCTGCATTCTGCTGTTTTCTTATCAGCTAGCAGGTCTGTGAATGTCCAGGTTTGATCCTCAATCAGAATTTCTGTTTCCTCTTCTGCGGTCTTCTTCCACCTTTCTGCTTGGTTGTTCGGCATCTTCTCTACGTCTTTCTGATTGGTTGTTGGCCGTCTTCTCTGTATTCCCGCGTGGAAGATTCTGCCACACCCTCTGATTTGGATACTTGGTGGTACTCCCTTATTTGTTCTAGTTGATTTTCTGGCTACAGCTTCTGCATCCTTTTCTGGTTCTTGGTGCTTCACCCAAAGTTCTTGGTGTTCAGTTGCATTACTTCTGGCTGCAGTCCTCTGTTTTCATTCATCAGTGTTGATTCTTTGATGGTTACCTTTTCTGTATTTGTAGGTTTTTCTTTCTCATCAATGTAGATTGTATTACAGATTTTTATAGTTTTACTTCTTGGATTAAGGAGCATATATCCATACATCCTATTTTTCAGGTAGCGGTGTTTCTAGGAGCATACATGTGCACAATTTCAGAGAGCAAATATTTCTGCTATGCCATTATGTTCTGGATTGTATGGAGCAGTGAGCTGATTTAGCCAAGTAGTCCTTCGTGTCACATCCCACATATTCCCCTCCACTGTCTGAGAATGGCCAATGGTTTTCACTGGAACCTGTTACTTACCATTGCAATGCATGCCTTGAGTTTCTCCAATGCTTGACTTTTCTCTTTGATTAAATAGATAACTGTATACTTTGAGAAATTGTCAATAGAATATATTTTTTCCCTTTAGGGGCCTTTATCTTTACTGGGTCACATACAATATGCATTAACTCTAGAGGGTGTTGTGTTTGACTTGTCTCATGGCTGTTACCAAAGCTAGGTATTTTCCCTGTTGCTTGAATTGACTGCATGCAGATATTAATGTTGCATTTGGTTATTTGTATTCCTTTGATCAGGTTCTGGCTATCAAGTTTGGCAATAGTATTTTTATCTCTATGTCTATAGTCAGGAACATTTCTTATAAACCTAACATTTAGTCAGGTTTGCATTTTCCATACATGTGTCTAAATCATATGTCATCGTGAACTGTCTCAGTTGTAATAAATTCCCCTTTTTGCTTAATGAAACATCTTTCATCAAATGATGTCACTATCCAACTTTTAGCAAGATCAGATTAGAATAGCTTGATTACTAAATTACTAGATTCAGTAGTAAACAGTGCAATATACATATAGAGATAACAATATACCGAGTACTAACTTTTAAATCAACTATATCTCTACATTATTTGATCACTACTTGATTCATATACAAGAAACTTAGCTATCCTCACGATTCACTTTTAGCAAGTATTCTTACTGAAATGTTTGCAAGTTGTAGTACATACAACTAATTTTCAATGAGGACTTCTCTAATTTGTTTGTTTGATCCCTTGCGTTTTACAATTCCTGAGTCTACTCCTTCTAAAACCATGGAACTTCCATCTGCCACACAGACCTTTTCTGCACAGGGGTAAAAGGCCAGGACATCTTGCTTTTGTTGCTTATATTTAAAGTTACTTGTTCAATATTTCTCATGTTTTATCATTGCAATCCTGAAACTGTTTATGCCTATATGCCTCTTCAAGTAAGAGCCTCTTGTGGCGCAGAGTGGTAAGGCAGCTGTCTGAAAGCTTTGCCCATGAGGTTGGGAGTTCAATCCCAGCAGCCGGCTCAAGGTTGACTCAGCCTTCCATCCTTCCGAGGTCGGTAAAATGAGTACCCAGCTTGCTTGCTGGGGGGTAAACGGTAATGACTGGGGAAGGCACTGGCAAACCACCCCGTATTGAGTCTCCCATGAAAACACTGGAGGGCGTCACCCCAAGGGTCAGACATGACTCAGTGCTTGCACAGGGGATGCCTTTACCTTTACCTTTACCTCTTCAAGTTGGTTGATTACTTCAGTTAGAGACAGTTTGCCTTTTGCTTCAATATGACCTTTTATGCACTGGGAACTTCACTGCCCCAGCTCCCATGCAGGAGGACAAATCAGGGGTGGATGAGGCACACCGGGCCAAATGGTCCCCTGTGTGGGTGCAGGAAGAGGTGGGGCAACCTGCCATGACTAAAACTCCAGCCTGCAGCCCAGCATGAAACCTCCAGTGTGTAAACGGTCTATGAGACACAGCATATCCATAGGTTTTTGGCCAACCTATTAAGATTAACACAACTAGATCCTGTTCTGAGATTTCTTTCCCAGCAGTTCAGAGCTGTTCAGTTAGACTAAGCACTTCATCTAAGTGGTCACACAAGTTCCTTTTCTTTGGTATTTTAATGCTAAATAGTCTCTTTTATAAATAAAGCAGATGTTTCAGAGAGGAATTAACATAAAGCCTCTCTAACTCTGCCCATACTGCTTTTGCTGTTTGCATTTGCATGACTCTCAACATATCTTTATCAGTCAAACCATTGACCAGGGCTCTCTTGCCTTCTTATTATCAGAATCCCAGGCCTTTAGTCTTGCCTGCTAGACATGTATTGGTCAGGGGTCTCTAACATAGTCCCATCTCTAGCAGGTGACTCTTCATTCTCTCCTTCCAGATCAGATAGTTGCCATCAGTAAGCCTATCCAGTAGATAGTTATGCTGTTGTAGAAAACTGCCATTTTCTGTTTTTTTGACTTCTTCGAAAATCAAAATCCATCTATCATATTTTGTAACCTGAATATTCATGCTCGTCCCATAACCCTATGTCAGAGTTTAAATATACAAGAGTGTGGAGCACCTGGTTGTTTAAAACAATAAAATAGATTTACTAAGAAGAAAAACAAACTTTGTATAAAGAGAGAGAGAGATTCCTGTCTGTCTAACTATTCTTCATTTAGCTGGTTCAGGAGGCAAGCAGGGAGGAAGTGTGCTCAAGCAAGAAGGAACTTCGTGATGTTTTTCAAATACTCTTCTCCAGTGTCCTGATTGGCTCATTTGGAGACTTCCTACTCAACAAAAACAAGTTTTATTCTTCTTGTTGAGCAGGAAGTCTCCAAGTGAACAAATTAGGACACTGGAGAAAATTATTTGAAAAACATCATGAAGTTCCTATTCTGACTATGCTAAATACACATCTCCTCCAAAGCCCCCTCTTGGTTATTCCTTATCTGCTCTTGAATCATGTGCACAACAGATCTTGCAATTCCAACAGAAAATGACCTCAAATCACAGCTCAAATCACAGCTGACTTAGGCAGAGGTGGTCTGCCATTGCCTGCCTCCATGTTGCAGCCCTGGACTTCCTTGCTGGTCTCCCATCCAAATATTAACTAAGGCTGGCTCTGTTTAGTTCCCAAGATGTGATGAGACTGAGCTAGCTTGTTCCATCCATGATTCTGAAAGATATATGGTGCCGTCAAGCCAGCTGATTCCTGTTTGGGCAATAGAAGCAAAGCAGGCTATGCCCAGTGGTGGTTTGATCTTTTTCACCCTCGCAAGGGATCAATGTTGCATTCACTGAGCGATGAAGATATATGCATGACCTCGTTCTAATTAGAATCTTTATTAGACATTAATCAGAGCAATTTGCGGACTTGTGAAGGTTGTGGTCCCAAGCATGGTTAATTAGAATGAAGTTCCATTGAATTCAGTAGGAGTTAATTTTAGAAAAATATATTTAACATTGAACAGCAAACGTGCCTGTATATTCAGTGAGCAGTAGACACAACATTATGACACACCCCGTATGAAAACCTTTACTATCCAACCAGGCTTGTGTTACTCATTCATTATGTTTAGTGTTGAAAAAAGTCACTGAAATGAATGTGATTTGCCTTTAAGTACATTTCAGAGGATAGCTGTGTTGGTCTAAGTAGAAATATTGTTTGTTTATTTATTTATTTATTTATTTATTTATTTATTTATTTATTTATTTATTTATTTATTTATTTATTTATCATACTTCTATACCGCCCTCCCCGGAGGCTCAGGGCGGTTTACATTATAACAGAGAACCATACATAAACATTTATTTGCATTTGTACCATATTGTTTTAATTGTGTTGTGCAGTGGCCTTTGGCTATATACAATAAATGTTATCGTAATCATCTAAGTAGAACTGGCAGATCCAGATCCAGTAGTACCTCATGATTTTCGGGGTATACCCTTTTGAGGGTCAAAGCGCCCTTCATCTGGGGATAGGACTGCTGTGACCCGCCACGAGCCTACGGGGAGTGGCGGGATATCAATCCAATTAATAATAATAATAATAATAACAACAACAACAACAACAACAACAACATGGGATGAAGGGAGTTTTGAGTCTCAAAAGCTTATTGTCCAAACAACTTGTTCGTCTCCTAGGTTTGAATCTAGCAGTTTTATATTTGAGCAAGGGACATTTTCTTGATGTCACTAAAGTATTAAATTCTATAAGCGGTAATTAAAACAGCACAAGTGTAAACCAAATCAAACGAAAAGCCCCAGACACCTACCTGTTCCCCCCTTGAAAGATGCCTGCTGCTCCCATCCCATCAAAGACCGTAGCCAACAAGCAAGCCTTGCAGGTCCCTCTAAAGGCCCCCATGATGGAAAGGACCCGGGCACTGGAAGAGGCACAGCCGACCACCTGAAGGCTGTTGCTGGTGCACAGGGATGAAAGGGAAGAGAAGTGGGCTCCAGGTTGTAAAGAGCTTCAAAGTTTATAACAAACTGGCAACCAGTGTGGCAAATTATGCTCCCATCAGATAGCCTCTGACAATCTGAACCAACTGCAGTTTCTAGGTTGTCTGTCCTGTGTACCTCAAGGACCGTCTGTCTGCATATATTCCCCACAGAGTGACACGCTCTTTCCATTCCAACAACTTGGTGATCCCTGTCCGCAAAGAAGTCCACCTGGCCTCAATCACAACTAGAGCCTTCTCAGCCATGGCCCCAACCTGGTGGAACAAGCTCCCCAACGAAGTCAAGACCCTATTGGAACTCAGATAGTTCCATAGGGCCTTCAAGATGGGGCTCTTCCACCAAGCTTTCAGGTGAGGCCAACGACAGGGACCTTCCCCTAGCCCATAACCCTCCACCAGGCAACCTTAACAACAAATTGTCCCTGACTATTGCTGTTACCTTTTCAGTTGTTCGCGATTATCCGTATGTGGTACCGTTAACCATTTATATCCTTCCTTGTTCATATTGTTCCAGTGTTCTGTGTACATTTCCCATTTCCCACTCTTTTTATCTACACCGGCCAGAGATGTCATAGCAAAGGCCAGTTAAATAAATAGGAAAATAAGTAAAGAAACAAACAAACAAACAAATGGCAGCCCAACATATAGTAACCCAACGATGAGGTGACAATCACTCTCCGACTGGTCTAGACCCAATCACGGTAATTCAGCATCCAAATGCATCTCACCCTGCTGTGTTGTGATCTTTGTGTACCCAGCGGACCAGAACAGCAAGCGAGTGGATCTGAAGGTGAAGAAGCTGGTAGACGCTCAGCCGCAGGTGGCAAATTCACTCCCGAGCCCCCCTCCCAAGTCAGCCACTGATGGCCCAGAGCAAGAGTTTAAGGTAAGTGTGGGCTGAAGCGTTTGTCTCCGGTCTTGAGCCTTCTGGGTTCCGATTTGTGCTTTGCAATGAAGAAAACTTTTTGTTTAGCTCCCCCCATGTAAAAATGTCTGGGACTCTTGGCGGCTGCCTAGAATCAAATCTATACAGTCCTAAGTGTCTTGATTTTCATTTCTCTTCCATTGTATGGCAGTTAAGCATTCCTGTCGGCCGCTGTGTTAAGAATTCTGTCACGATCGTTGCCTGATTCTCAACCCCAGAATTTATGGAAGTGGAGAGAATATCTGACAAAGAGAGCTTTGACTCTCAAAAACTTATTCCCCCAAAATCTTGTTGCTCTCTGAGTTGCTGCTGGACTCAGATTCAGCTAATTGTGTATCATAGTTCGTGAGCAATAGAGAAATTCTGCTAGGAGATGAGAGCTGGCTTTCTTATTCTCCCGTACTCCCTCAGACAATGTAAACATCCATTTCCATATACAGATTGGTGCGTCTTGTCCGTGTATTCTCCCACACCTTTCACTCCTAAGTGGGAAAGATTTCAGTGACAAGGGGGCAGTCGCACTTTGTGTCTAACTTTCCACCCACCTGCAGACTGTGGGGGTCTGTGCTGGCTGACTGAAAGGCGGATTTCCTTCCCCCCCAGATAGAGAGCTGCTTTGAAGTCCCCAAAACAATGACTGCCGTTGCTTTCTTCCCCCTGCCCTTACACTGCCGGTTCCGATAAATTGGTGATGAAAGTGTGCAGCAGCAGCAGCAGCAGAAACAGAGGACTTTCGGTCTCTATCTTTTGAACAAAAGAAAGCCTAGATCAAGCCTGTGTGTTTTTTTTTTCTTTTTTTGGCGTTCAATTTAGCTTTCTGCAGTGGATTTAATGCAAAATGAAGCCGGCCCCCAAATAATACAATGGATTGAAAAGGCTAACTGAATTAGTAGGCTTAGAGGAATACATTTGTAAAGTGGCAGAAGTCCCTAGTCATAAAAAGGCTTCTTAAAATGGGATTTGCGGGCTAATCGTGCTGATATTTTAGCATGTTGCCAGGCCTAAAAAATTAGCCCTGTTTGTTTATTTTGGTGAAGACCTCCGCTTCAGACGGCTGTTGTATGAACAGCGAGAAGCCGTCCTTTTCCTGACAAAAAGAGCCAAAATCATAGCAGCTTGTTCGCTGACAGTTCTGGAGTGACGTGTGAAAAGAAATAATAAAAGTTAAAGAATAGCACAGCTTTAGGTCAATCTCGTGCTAGTCAATGTGACAAAAAATGGTACTTCTTTTTTTAAATACACTCTTTTTAATTAATTGCGAGTTCCCTTCTTCTTCTTCTTCCTCTTCTTCCTCTTCCTTTTTTGAACTTAACTGCAACAAAAGGGAGTCAGTAAGTGCAAGCAATTATTTTGTTAATGGAGTAATAAATAATATGTGGGGTCCATCTGTTCTCTGAGAGCTTTGAGCCTTGAGTTGGGTTTGTGTTTTTTAAATAAAATGCAGTTTACACATTTATAAATGAGGCATTCTGTGTTTGTGGAAAAAGGATAAACTGTTCCCTTCCCTGGAGAATCCTGCATCCCAGGCCTCCTTGAGGCTAGAGAATAGGCCATGGGAGAACTCCCTCATTACCAATTGTCTCAATGCAGAGGAAGGGCGAAGTCTTGGTAGCTTTTGATAACCAGGTTCAGCATTCAGCGGGCTTAGCTATTAGTCATGCATCTTAGCCTTTCCCTATTTACTTTCAAAACACTTAATAAAAATAATAATAGATTAGGGTATAAAATGAAATATTTGTTTGGTACACAGCACCTCGGTATCTTCAATTTCCACACACTGTGGTGGTTTAGTCTTCTGGGATATTTCGCGTTGATAGACCCATTTGAATTTGTTACCAGTATTAACATAGGAGGCTCTGGAAGACGGGCCATTGTCGTTTTCCTTCGCTGTTAAAGGGCTTACTTTACAAATCTGGATTCGTGAAGTTATAACTGACAAAATGGCAGTTCACTGGGGTAGTATTATAATCCTGCCTTTTATCCTTCACCCAGCATTAGTGGTTTATCTCAATGGGCATAAAATCGGAAGTGAGTTATTCCTGTCGTAGAAGCCCGTGGGCCCATTCAGAAGGACAAAATTCTTCACTGGGACAACCAGCGTGTGGAACAGAGTAAAGTCGCAGTGCTTTTGAAATGGATAAATCATAAATCAGGGGTGTATATACAGCTGTGTAAGACTTTTTTGAGACCTCACGCCCCCTTCTTCTTTCTAGGTCCTGATTATCATTTCTGTCTGACATAAAGGAGTAACCTCAGTCGTGAGGTTGTCCTCTACATAAAACTCCCCCGCTGAAACATATCTTCCCAACTTCTAACTTTGCATTTATACGCAAAAGAATTTTGTGTGAGGTTTTTATTTTATTTTTCCCTCTTTCCCCTGGCAGAATGAGATGGAAGACCATCGTGCTGAGCGATTACAAAAAGCGACAGAACGTTTCAGAAATCCTGTCGTGTTCAGCAAGGATTCCACAGTCAGGAAAACTCAGCTTCAGTCATTCAGTCAATATGTGGAAACGAGGCCAGGTGGGTGAACGGATTCTGAAAAAGCAAATTCTCTCCCACAACCACCTCCGTCGCCACACATCGTAGGATTTAATAACATTTCACAATAAATATATTAAAACCAGATAATGTAAGTCCACGTCTCAATACACAAATATCAAGTATTATAATAATTTTTACATGTCTTCCCTTCCTTTTTTTCCAGAGATGAAAAGGCAGAGATCAATACAGGAAGATACAAAGAGAGGGAATGAGGAGAAGGCAGCGATAACTGAAACTCAGAGGAAGCCATCAGAAGATGAAGTGCTTAATGTATATTAATTTTTTGTCTGGTTTCATGATTGCTGATAATTCTCAACTGTATGTGGAAATAGTGCCTTTATTTGTCAAAATGAGATGTTAGGTTTTCCTTAGATGTCAATCTCCAGTGCATTCAAAGCAGAGTGAGAGGGGCCACGCTGTTGAATTAGTCTGCAGCGTGGTGATAATTGTCAGATAAAAAAAAAATGAATTTTTCAGAGTTGCCCAGCTCCCAGCCTTCCTTGAGACATTTCCATCAGGGCACTTCCCATAAAGAGATTCCAGTATTGATCTACCGGGAGGATTTTAATTATTACAATAGCAGATACCGCAGAGCTGCAGTTAGAGGGAAGAGTCACATGAGACCTGCTAGAATTTCTCAGCCAACCCATTTTGTTGGCTTGGGTTAATGGGTGTTCAACCTTTCCATTATCCAGATCAGCCGTGAATTACTAGCTGAATGATGTTTGCATTAATATAATATATATGGTAATTTCTTCACTTAATTAACGGGGAGGTTCAGCTCAGTAGGGGTATGGGCTGATCATGTGTAAAATTGATTTGTGAGGGAAATATTTGATAGACCGCAGGGGGAAAGCTGTTTTTGATGGACAGCTGCAGGACAGAAGCAGAAAGAACAAGTTTTAACCTGAATATGGGTGTTTTTCTCCTTTTTTTGACTGGGGGGCGCAACACAGATGTGTGGGTGGGTGTACGCGTGTGCCTCCTGTTTTCCTAAATGTTTTTCCTATTGTTTTGGGCTGAGGCAGTGCCACCTAGAGAATAGGAAGCCGCCTACTTGTGCCTGGCTACTACTCCTTTTTAGCAATCTGCCAGCTGATAAATTTTTTTTGTATTACTTCAGAACAGATGTGCTTTAATAGAGCTGAAGAGGTCTTGCTCAGCAAGTTCACAATATATATGCAAATCGTACACATGAACTCTAGGGAAGTTTCATCCTGACCCAGCATTCCTGTTAATCCATTCGTATTTTGTGCAGTCCTGAGAGCTGGCGCCGGCAAAGTTTCCTATTAATAACACAAAGAAATGATAGTTGCCTTTCTTTTTGTTATTATTATTATTAGTGTTTTGTTATTGTTATTAGCATATTATTCCTCCCCTGTCCCTTCTTGTACTTCAAGGCAGCAACATCCTTTCCCCCCCTTTTTGTGTGTGTAAAGACAAAGCAAGTAAAATTAACCCCCCTTCCCTTTACAAATGGTTGCTAGAGGGAGGTGCCCCCTATAAATTTCCATGCCCAGCACTCATTGGTTGTGAGAGAGACACAAACTGCCCTATCAGCTTTCATTGAATCTCCATTTTCATTCATATATTCAGTCATAAATACATTGATTCTCTCAGCAACTATTTGAAGGGAGAAGGCATTATCTCTTGCTATGTGTCACTGGCTATCTTATCCCACATCAGTTGTGGGTCGGTGATATCCTTTTCCCAAAAGATACTATCTGTACCTACATCCTGTGTTGTTGTTGTTGTTGTTGTTTGGGGGGGAATTAAGCACCAATGCTCATATATAAGGTTGTCCTGATTTCCACCCATTCACCCCTCATGACCTGGGCATGCCTGGAATAAAAGGTACCATTGGTACCACCACACAAAAATAGCCCTGAGTTGGAAGAGACAACTGAGGGGTTCCCTAGATAAGCATCTCTGCCATCTTGATGAAGAGCCTGAAGAGGCTGGCAAGTGATTTCAGAGGAATTTCAGGAGGATGTTCTGTGGAACTTTGACTCCAGTTGCCGTTTTGAAACTGAATGCCAGAGCAGAGCTTCACTTTTTAAGCCCCACCAAAACTGGTCTTGAAAGCAAATGACCACTTCCTTAAGAAACTGAAAGAAATCTAGCTATAATCTAGAGCAGCCTTACTCAACTTTTTTACCATTGAGAAACCCCTGAAACATTTTTCAGGCTTCGAGAAACCCCAGAAGGGGCGGGATTGTTCAGAATACGGTTGGGAAGCAGAGCTGTGGGCACGCCCACCTGGGACTCCAGGCCCATCACTGCCCATTTTGGGAGGGGGCTGGCGTGACTGTATAGCAGGGGTAGTCAACCTGTGGTCCTCCAGATGTCCATGGACTACAATTCCCATGAGCCAGTGGCAGGGGCTCCTGGGAATTATAGTCCATGGACATCTGGAGGACCACAGGTTGACTACCCCTGCCATATAGGGTCCTAATACCTGATAAATGTTTAACAATTTTAGAAACTAATTAACTCCCACGTATTCAGGAAACCCTTCCTTGGCCATGTGTAAAGAAGAAAGCCTGACAGAGATTGAGAAGGATCTCTCGTAGCTTGAACTAGTGTGTTTACATTCACATATGCACACAGCAAGAAGATCCGAAAGGTGGGCTATGCATCTGTCTGGCCTTCAGGATAACATGAGTAGTCCAGGGGAGCAATCTGAAGCAGGTCTACTTAGAAGTAAGTCCCATGGCATTTGATGGGGCTTACTCATAGGACAATGTCCATCAGATTGCAGACAAAATACTTAATTTTGTTCCTCCCCTTTTCATCCAAGAGTTAAGTAACGTTTCTCATATGAAAAACTTGGAAGAAAACTTAAATATTGATTGGGGAGAAATGAACCAAAGCCAGATCATTCCATTTGTGTAATTTTATTTCATCTTTGTTTTGGGGGAGTTTTTGTTTATTTGCACCTGAGAATCTGTGTAAATGAATTTGGTTATCACTTGTTAGGATAAGAATAATTAGTGATGCTTTGGACAGGCCATTGTGTAGTGGGGTGAGAAATTGCTGGAGGTAACACCTGAAGAAGCTTGTACTGTTGTTGTTGCCGACTGTCAACATTTGAAATTACACGAATAATAAATCCCTCCCCCCCTCCCAAAAAAAGAGGACTGTTCATGGGACTTGGGGTTTTTAAGTCCTTAACACCTGTATTTTTAGCCATTCTCAGTAGAATCTTACTTTCTGTCCTTATCAAAACACAGGGGCTTAAAAGTTGGAGGTGTGGAAATGAATATTGTGTATGAGCTATTGTCCTTTGTAGTGGAAAAAGCTGCTTTGTAAATTAGCAAGCTGTGCTCTGAATGCACTATTTTTGGACTCTCTCCTGTGTCTGTAGCAGAATAGATTTGGCACCAAGGAAAAATTCTGTAGACTTTTTAAAAAGTCAGGAAAGGAGCTGAGATCCATCAAGCCAGCCTTTGAGGAGTGGTATCTTAACACAGTATACCCCACAATGAAGTCTGGCAAATGGGTGAGATTCATGAATCACGAGTGTTTTGCTATTTTACGAGCAAGCAGGATATTTAAGTAAGTGCTACTAAGTGTTTCCGGAAAGGAGGGGAAAAATGCAACTTAAGGTGATGTATTTTTTTCTTGTTTGTTCTCTTTCACAGAAAGGGTTCAAAGACACCAGTCAGTATGTTGTGGGAGAATTGGCAGCACTAGAGAATGAGCAGAAGCAAATTGACACCCGAGCCGCGCTGGTGGAGAAGCGCCTCCGCTATCTCATGGACACAGGTACGGGGCCCAATTACACTGTAAACAGTTTTGGCAAATTGAGCGTTCACAAACTCTTATAGAGTTTTGGAAGTGTGAATCTTTGAAGCTTGAATGTTCAGCAAAACCGCCTTGGAAATAAAGAGGCTGCGATTTGCAGCCACCTCTCTGGGCCGGGGTGATAAGAGTGCCTTCATGGGAAGTGATAACTTGCCCTGATACCGCGTGAGCCAGCACTATTGAACAGTGTGCTCATCCATGCAGAGTTGGAAGACACATCTGTGCTTCATTGATATGCCACTGCTAAAGAGAGAGAGGGAGAGGGAGAGAGTAAGATCTTTACTGTTCTACTGATTCAGTGGGGGGAAAAAAGATTTGGCCAGCTAAAGCCATGTACCACATGAAACAGAGCACAGTACATGGGGAAGGCTCCACTGACTAGATCACTGAAATTTGAGAATACTATCTGGTTACTGATGCTCCACAATTATATATATATATAAAATAACCCCCAGGGGGGCAGGTTTTTTTTTAAGTATGTCATACTTTGTGTGGCTGGTACCGTCAAAAAAGGATTAAAACCTAGAGTTGGATTTTGTAAACCGTATTGTTACGGTGCGATCCAAACCCACAGTACATCTTAGATGGCTTTAAGAAAAACGTTTCTGTCACAGGACGGGGTGGGGGGGAACAGGCTGGGGCTGAGATTTACAAACACCGGGTGCTTGGAAACAGCACTCAGATTGGGCAACATAAAAATTAAATACTGTTCAACAGCAGCAAATGTGTTTGTCTCAAGGCCACGTGTCCCTGGGAGGCAAGGATAACCCCAGGCTAATGTCAGTGCAGCCTTAAAAGTCGGGCTGCACACTGGAAAGCCATAAATTACTGGAGTTAACTAAAACTCTCAGCAGATGCTGTTATTAATTTACACTGAGTGAAGGTTGAAGGTATTATGTCAAACACATTAAATCACGTAAAATGACGAGAGGAAAGGCAAGCCTGCCCTCCCAGCGTACGAGCGGCGTGCGATTGGTTTTCTAGCTTTCTAGTAATTACCAACTTATCCCTTGAATAAAAGTTTGTTGATCTTAAAGGTGCCCCTGGACTCAGACAATATTCTCATCCATTCCCGTGTGTCTTATTTTTTTCCTTCCCTGTAATATGAGACAAAAAACACATCTATGGCATGGGAGCGGAACAGGTGTTGAAGAAATGGTTATAGGTGCAAGACGCTAAGTCTTAAAAGTCAGTTGTTGTCTGTTTGCTTCTGAGAATGGATGTAGCTATGAATGTTGGGGGTCTTTCCCTAATATTTTTCCTTTTCTGCTTTTTTGGCAAGAGGTGATAGGTAAAATGCCTGTGGGAGGCTAATGTTGTGTGCAGTAAGACCTGTGGTAGGACTGCTTGCTATCCTGATTGAGTGTGGAGGTTGAATTCAGAGCCTTGACACACCCTCAGGCACTGCAAGCCCTGGCCCTGATTCACTCTCCGCAGGGTCTGTTTTCCTGACCAGATTTCAGTCTCGAGATCTTAAAGCTCTTTGGAAGATGTGAGGAGATGGTCTCAGACCATTTATGGTGGGGGTTCCCAAAGTGGGTGGTAAGCCTCCCCCCAGGGGCAGTGGAATGATCCAGGGAGGAATTAGGGGGCAATGGGGGGCAGTGGTCTCACTCCCTGCTGCACCTGTATTTTCCAAGCGTGAGACATTCCACGGTGGCTTGCCGTTGCCTGCCTATGGGCAGTAGAGACCCTGGACTTCCCTGGTGGCCTCCCATCCCAGTGCTGGCCAAGGCCAACCTGCTTAGCTTCCTGAAGGAAAAATCAGCTTCAGAAGGTGGGCTGGAGGGGATCCTATTCCTGCTGAGCTCTTTCCCCTCCTCAGACTCTCACCTTCCCAGGCTCCACCCCAAATCTCCAGGAATTTCGTAACTCAGGGTTGGCATCCCTTCCCCCACTCTCCATCTTTGGGAGGCTGGAAAAGTCTTCTGCTTGCTCCTGGCCATGGAATTCTCCATTGTTTGGCACTCTCTCTCACACTCCCTCTCCCCCGCATCCACTTAGGACCCAAAATGGCTTTTACAATATAAAGGAATGTATATTTTCCCCACTGTGGATACTGTGTAAAAAACAAGAATGAAGTGTAGCCAATATTGTGTGTTTTGAATTTGCACCTAACTCTAGGAAAGAGGTGTATGTGCGTATATACAAACTGAGGGAAGCACTAGGGATGTGGCCTGAGAACACAGAGGGCTGACAGCCTGACAAAATCCTAAATCTAGACAGCATCCTAAAAAGCAGAGACATCACCATGCCAACAAAAGTGTGTCTAGTCAAGGTATTCCCAGTTGCAATGTATGGCTGCGAAAGTTGGACCATAAGGAAGGCCGAGCGTCAAAGAGTTGAGGCTTTTGAACTCTGGTGCTGGAGAAGACTCTTGCGAGTCCCTTGGACTGCAAGGCGAACAAACCGGTCAGTCCTAGAGGAGATCAGCCCTGACTGCTCCTTAGAAGGCCAGATCCTGAAGATGAAACTCAAATACTTTGGCCACCTCATGAGAAGGAAGGACTCCCTGGAGAAGAGCCTAATGCTGGGAGCGATTGAGGGCAAAAGAAGAAGGGGACGACAGAGAATGAGGTGGCTGGATGGAGTCACTGAAGCAATTGGTGCGAACTTAAATGGACTCCGGGGAATGGTAGAGGACAGGAAGGCCTGGAGGATCATTGTCCATGGGGTCGCGATGGGCCGGACACGACTTCGCAGCTAACAGCAACAAAAGCCTGACAAAGTTTGATGGTGATGTCATCCGTTTAGTTGTGTCTGGCCCTCAGTGATTCTTGTCCGGGCGGGGCTAGCAGTAGCCATGCATGACGGTGGAGAGGGGTGGAGCACAGGGAGGGTCACCACAGCACCCCACAATTCTATAGGAAAGTCTTTACCATGCCCCCCTGTCTCTGACTGCTCCTTTTAGTTGGTTCATTGAGAGGGGACATGACAGCCCTCTTTAAGTATTTGAAAGGTTGTCACTTGGAGGAGGGCAGGATGCTGTTTCAGTTGGCTGCAGAGGAGAGGACACGCAGTAATGGGTTTAAACTTCAAGTACAACGATATAGGCTAGATATCAGGAAAAGGTTTTTCACAGTCAGAGTAGTTCAGCCGTGGAATAGGCTGCCTAAGGAGGTGGTGAGCTCCCCCTCACTGGCAGTCTTCAAGCAAAGGTTGGATACACACTTTTCTTGGATGCTTTAGGATGCTTAGGGCTAATCCTGCGTTGAGCAGGGGGTTGGACTAGATGGCCTGTATGGCCCCTTCCAACTCTATGATTCTATGATTCTATGATCCCTGTATCAGCTTTGATCACTCTTTGGCTGACTTTGAACCAATCAGTGTCTCCATATAGTGTTCATTCTGTGGCCTCCTGGCTGGTGTACAATGAACTGATGAGGTGGGTTAAGTGGGACAACATTCCCAATTCATGTAAGGCATCCCATAGCTCCTTGTAATCAACACAGTCAAACACTTTCAAATAATCAAGAAATCATAGAGAGATGGCCTTTTGATAGTCATGTGTTTTTTCAAGAATCCACCGCAAATTGGCAGTGTGGTCTCGGGTGCCATGGCCATGTGGAAAACCAGCCTGGACATCCAGTAGCTGAGCATCAGTGGTTGACTTGAGACGGTTCTGGGTGAACTTCAATAAGATTTTACTTGCATGGGAGATCAGGGCTGTAGTTTGATAGTTTGAGCAGATGCGAGCAAAGTTTGGCTACCACTAATTTAGAGTCTTGAATCTGATCTGCTCTTCAGTCTGGAGCCAGAGCATCTGGGAAAGGACAGGTTATGTGCCCTCCATTGAGTCCTGGAAAGACAAAGGAGTTCATAAATATAATGCAATTCAGGTTGCAGGTGTAGAGAGCATTTACAATTGGAATCGCATGATATTTATGAACTCCTTTGTCTTTCCAGGACCAAATTTTTGGGTAATTTCAGAATTCTGTAACAACCTGTATCACATTAATGCAAGGTTTTTAGTGTGTATCTGCACAAAAGCTTCTACTCTATTAGCCCAAATTCCAAACACAACTGGACAAAAAAAATCAGAAAAACCCTCTCACTTAAAAGCTTCCCTTTATCCTCTGTGGTGTGGGGCATGCAAAGAACAGCCGGATGGTGCTGCAGACTGTGCTGCCCAGCCATGTTGAAGAGATTAGATTTGGAGCCACAAACACATCCCAAAAACATCCCAAAATGCAGTCTTTCCTTGCTGAAGAATAAGGAGCATCAACTCACAGCTCTTTCATGGTCACCCTGCCCATGGGGCATTGAATGTGTGAAGTGAGCAGATGTGGTTTGCTATGACCTTCCTCCACATGGCATCCCTAGCCTTCCTTGGTGATCTTATTCAAGGATTGATCTTGGCGAGCTTAGTTCCCAAGGCCTGACAAGCTCAGGCCAAACTAATCGGGCTACTTGTTGGCAGAGTCCAAAATGATGAGACAGAACTAGAGTAGGCGGGATCCAGGCCTATATTTGAATCATTGTATCATGCCTTATCTCCTTGGACTCAAAGCAGCCATCTGGTGTGTACCTATTTTGTCTAACATGACAACAGTCTAACATGAAGCACCTGGTTTTAGTCTGATGTAGACTGCTACATCTTAACCTATAAGGCTCATTAGAGGCAGTTGGCTCCTATTTGTTGTCTAGACTCTCACTGTGGAATGCAAAGTCTAGTAAAAGAAGACTGTCTACACAGTGATGTGATTAGGGTACTGGAAGTTCAGCCCTTGTGAAACCACTGGCTTCTAAAGGCACAGTTGGGCTGCCGCCTCCTTCCTACAGGGGCAATGGACTCATGAGTGGTCCACCTGCAAAGATTATTGGATCCTGTTGGTTTCCAGGTCGTTCAGGAGGACTTGGAGAACCTCCACAGTGACTGAAAGCCTTTGACACTTCAAGGAATGATTAGCTGACTGGGGCCATGAAAAGGGTCACTCCTTGGCATGCCCCATGCTTTAATAGGCTCTCAGCTTCATGGTTTGCCAAAGAGCTGGGGGATATGAAGGAGATTGAGAAATGACTGAAGCAATGTTTACTGGAGACTTAGGATGAATAAGGCAGCATGCTATAGAGACCATTTGCAAGCCTATGAAGTGGAAGTGATGTTGGCAAAGAAACCTTTTCCCCCCATCATCATTGTATCAACTGAATCTCTTCTGGCTCAGATGTTTAAAGTGACTTTGTTCCATTGTTCATTTGTTCCAATTTGGTTGTGAACTTTAGAGTAGATCCAGTATCTGAGGTGTCAGAATCACCTACTTGTCCTTTAGCTATGAGTAGTTTCCACCTAATTTTGCCCATGGATGCTGACCGGGCCCTAGCTGTGTAAGAAGCCACAGTGAGCCCTCTTGACATATGCCCATCCTGGCTTCTCAAATCATGCTGAAGCCATCGACTAAAATTGTTAATGCTTCACTAACTCAAGGAACTTTCCCTAGGCCTTTGACAGAAACATTTATTAGAACTTTGCGCCATTGGCAAAGGATGAGGTGGCTGTTTATGGGGCAATCTGGGGAGGGTGGTAAAGTGTGTGGTGGTGAAGCAGCTCCATGTATTCCTTTGACCCATTTCAATACTGATTCAAGCCAGGATTTGGAACTGGGATGGATCTAGTTGCTCTGATTAGATGAACATCATTTAAAGTTGGATACGGGACAATGTTCTATGTTGACACGGTTGGATCTGTCAGCAGCCTTTGACACTGTTGGCCACTCCATTCTTATCCATCAGCTACAATATGGAGTTGGTGTTAAGGGAATAGCTTTTCAGTGATCCTGGACGCCCCCCTCTCTTAGAAGGCACAGATCACAAGAGTAGCACAGCTGGCGATCTACCACCTATGCCAAGCCAAACTACTAGCACCCTACCTGGCCCTGGAACACCTAGCTACAGTGATCCAGGCAACGTTCACCTCTAGACTGGACTTTGCCAACTCACCTCATGCAGGCCTACCCTTAACCTTGATCTGGAAACTGTAGCTGGTACAGAATGCAGCAGCCAGGGTCCTCACAGGAACACCGTGGAGGTCCCACATCTGGCCTGCTCTCCAACAACTGCACGGGCTACCAGTTGAATTCCAGATCAGACTTAAGGTTTTGGTAATCACCTTTAAGGCCATATGCAGTCCGGGCCAAGTGTACCTGAGGGACTGCCTCACTGTCTATACCCCACAAAGAGCTCTACACTTCCCCACCTCCAACTGGCTGGTGATCCCTGGCCCCAAGGAAGCACATCTGACCTCAACCAGGGCCAGAGCCTTCTCTGTCTTGGCCCCCTCCTGGTGGAATGAGCTCCCGGAAGAGATGAGGGCCCTGCCAGAATTAGCAAAATCCTACAGGGCCTGCAAAATGCAGCTCTTCTGCCAGACATTTGTTTGAGGTCGACCTAACCAACATCTGCTGGGCCTCCCAGAACCCCTTCCCATGAACTCTGAACTGGCCAACCATGGGATAGTTGACATAGTTGACACTGAACCATTATTTCTATTGTTATTCTGTTATTGTTGTTCCCACTGTTGTTTTATTAGACATTGTTACTGAGTTATATGGTGTCTATTACAGACCGACAGACAGATCTTTATTACAGCAGACTAAGAATTAGCAACCAATCAGTTATAAAACATAATACAGCTAAAAGCATAGATTTGCTCATAACATACAATTATATAAAATAGCTTAGACCATAAAACTGCTAAAATATAAATTAGAATATCCATATAGAAATACAGGGAATTTTTCTGATCACAGCTCTCTGGGTCAGTAGGTGTTAGTCATCTTCTGCTGACATTCTGTGTAAACTGCCCTGAGCCAAAGGAGAGGGCCGTATATAAATATAAGAAATAAAACAAAAATTAATTTATAATGGGTTATATAATCCATCCTTCCTCAACTTTTTTGCTGTTGAGAAACCCCAGAAGTGGCACGATTGTGCACAATATGGTTGGGAAACATAGCTGTGGACACCCCCACCTGGGGCCCTTCCCCTTCTCTCCCCGTCATTGGCCATCTTAGGGGGAGCTGACATGACCATATATGGTCATATCACACGATAAATGTTTAACAAATTTAAAGAATATACAAAAAATAATTAACTCCCACCCATTCAGAAAACCCTTCCAGGACCATCAAGAAACCCCAGAGCCTGGTCTAATCAGATGGTGTTTCCACGGAGGATTTCCCATGTGGAATTCTACAGGATTCTCTTCTCTCATCCGTTCTCTTCAATATTGATATGTTGCTGCTGAATGAGCTCATCAAGATCTTAGGGTTGGATGTTGTTAATATGCAGATGATACCCAGTTCTGTCTTTCATGATCCGTGCATCCCAGATCCATTATGGCCCTGAACCACAAATGTGAAGCTGTAGTCAGACCACTAAGGCAGAGCGGGCTGGAGCTAAATCCAGACAGGACAGAGGTGATCATGGCTGAGAAGACGGAGCCTTTAGGGAGACTGGATCCCCACTCATCTTTGGTGGGGTGGAGCTGGCTTTTGCAGAGCAAGTGAAGGGCTTGGGGTGCTCACAAAGCGGACTGACCCATAGGCCAATGGAATACATTTCACTCATCTTAAAACAGCTGCATTGGCTGCGGGTTTGAATCCAGTCCATGTGCCCATATATCTAATGGGCCATCTCTTCTCATATGCCCCTGTGTGCCAGTCTGCTCCGCCATTTAAGGTGGCCAGCCCAGCACCACCCAGAGGCCATGCCTTTCCCATTGTAACTCCCATTATGTGGAATGGCTCCCTGAAGAGGTGACAGGAACATCAGGATTAGAAATCTGAGTTATTCACCTGGACTCCTAACATGGAATATTGACTGTACACATCCTTTGGAGTGAGAGGGATGTCTGGAGTTTTATTCCATTGGTTTTAAAATGTAATGTCTCACCTGTGACTTGTCAGGCTCTGAGCCATGAGAAAAGGCAAAACATAATAATTTTATTAAATTATTTTTAAAAATTTAATAAAATTTAAAAACTGTGTCCCTTGGAAAAGGCAACCCCATTTTATATGCGTGGAATGATGATTTATTTACTGTTAGTCCAAAGGGAAGATTTTTGGAAGCAGCTGAACACAGGAGTGTTTTATTCCTGCAAAAAGGTGCTGCCCGGTGCCTGTATTGCTCCTGTGCATGCACAGCGGCATTGAGGACTGGCAACAGCACTCCTTATGCTGCCCTAGAGCTGTGGTTTGGATCATAGGATATGTTTCTGAAATCCTTAAATCAAGATTCCCCAAAGTCGTGACCACTAACACTGTTCCAGGGGTCTGCCAAATATTTTAAGAAGTAGGTGGGATCAGGTGAGTCTTTTGCCCAGCAAGTCTTCTGACTGGCCAGTGAAGATTTGGTTGGTTGTACAGATTTTTGAAATAGTTGCTTTGGCAGCAGCTTCCAGCATAACACAAGGATCTTCCTTGTGAGGTGGAAGGTAAGCTGTGGCAGCCATTTAGTGGCTGGCTCTGCCTCCTGCAATAACCATTTTGCAACAACCATTTTGTGGCTGTACGCACCCCGCTGGGTCAGAATTCCCTAAGTGCCTGCAGGCTCAAAAATGTTGGGGATCTCCGCCTTCCACTGAAATTTTACGCCTACTGTGCTAAGGCTCCAGTGTTAAGAATATACCAGAGCTCTCTGAATTAGGGTTGGGCACTTCGGCATCCTAAGCAGCCGTTCGCGCCTGAAGCAGACGGGGGAGGGGAGGTGCAGACGCTGGCGGGCACACACACGCAGGCGCAGAGCTCTGTGCTTGCATGATTGCACCAGCAGGTGCCCGCACCTTCCCTTTCTCCCCACCCCCCGCTGCGCTGAAGTGCCAAACCCTAAAATCCCTTAGCATAACCAAGTCCCACCTGTGGTCATCCCCTGTATCTACTGAACCTTTTGAAACGACAGCATGGCCGTCACTTCAGTTAGCCAAGAAGACCTGCATTGCTGTCAAGCTCTTGATGAATACAGGAGCCTGCGGCTGCCCCTAAGGAGGGGCGGGAACTGTGCATATTTTGTTTCAATCGAATATCAGAGGAATGCGAGTTAAGCAATAACACTTTTCTGAAAGGTGTTAAAATTGGCAGTTATTAAATTTACAGGTGACCTATTTGCCAGTGGTGTTGATCATTTTCATTTACAAGATGTAACTGGCCTAGCATGCTACTATTTCGAGGGCCAGGAATCTGTGTGTTTTCTGGCTTCTTTTCCCAAGAAAGAACATCTCATCATATTTAAATGGGAAAAAGTAGTGGGCCTTTGTCAAGAATTGGAACAAAACACTTTTCTGGAGTCATAAATGTATATTATGAACAAACTGATACTGTTCGTGATTAGAAGTTCATCTGCCATGGTAGTAGAGTTGCAAAGTTATAGTTTATTCATCATTTAAGGCAGTGGTCCCCAACCTTTTTATCACCGGGGACCACTCAACGCCGGGGACCACTCAACGCCTTTTGCTGAGGCCCGGGGGGGGGGGGGGTAGTTTACTCCTCTACTCTCAACCACTGCCCTAATGCTCTCTGATCGCTATGGTAATGTTTAAACATCCCTTCAAAATAAGAGACAGACACGCCACAACAATGAAGTGTGTTGTAAAGGGCTGGGGGGGGTGAATTAAAGGGCCGGGGGGGAGGAGGCGTCCTTCGGGGCCCACCTCCAATTAGTCGAAGGACCACATGTGGTCCACGGCCCACAGGTTGGGGATCGCTAATTTAAGGCATGTTTTACTCAGTGGAGAATGTTTCATTTTGATTTTAATCTGTGGTGCAGAGTCTAATACAGAGGTCTGCAACATGGTGCCCATGACCACTGGAGCACCCGCTGAGACCTATTCCAGTGCTTGACGAGTGTTTTTTCAAAAGTGGGTGGGGCCAGCAGAGTTCCTGTTTGGCCATTGGCAGTCTGAAAGACTGACTGTTTCTTAGCCAGCTAAATAAATATATCTGTGTGTACTCAACAGATATATTGTCTTATATTATTTGTTAATTTTTTAAAAGCCTTCTTTTAACAGAGCGTATGCCTGAAATGTTAAAGAGCTACTGTCAGAGTTCAGGTTTACATCACTTCCTACTATTCTGTGGCTGGTTCTACCTCCCATGACATCCATTTGGTGGTTCTGCCCATCAGCTTACGTCAAATTCCCCAAAGCATCCAATGGTTCAGAAAGGTTGGAGACTCCTAGACTAACGGATACATTTGTTTGCTATTAAATGAATCTTATGGCTCTGGTTCACTAATGTAATCCCCCCCCCCCTCTTTTCGTTCCCTACTAAAGATGAACTTTCCTTTTTAATACCAGCTTGTAGTTTTTCCTTATTACATTTTAAACTACATAATTCTGTACACATCCCCCAAAAAGACTCTTGTACTGAGGTTTCAATAACATAGAAATGTATTTCACCAGCTCTGGTTGATTTACCAGTTGCTCCGCTTCTAATATAAGAGAGAAGTGGCATCCAGAGTGAAAGCCATAATACATCCTGCCTAGGCAGGAAACCTTACAAAAAGTCTGCCCCAAAAGACATCTTTGTTTTTATTTCTGCACATGGCATCATTTTTGCTGTGGAAAACCCACCATAGTATTTTTGATTCTTCATGGTACTCCCCCTCATAGCGGTGACTGCGTCTTTTCAGCACAGTATTTTAAAGTAACTTTACAACAGCTTTTCTTTTACCACAGCCCAATTGGTCTCCTCTCCTGTGCCCCTGTGCCAAGTCCTTTTCTGCTTGCAGTCCCTGGTTCACCAGTTAGGTGCAGTGGTTAGGAGCACAGACTTCTAATCTGGCGAGCCAGGTTCGATTCTGCACTCCCCCACATGCAACCAGCTGGGTGACCTTGGGCTCCCTACTGCACTGATAAAGCTGTTCTGACCGAGCAGGAATATCAGCCTCACCCACCTCACAGGGTGTCTGTTGTGGGGAGAGGAAAGGGAAGGCGACTGTAAGCCGCTTTGAGCCTCCTTTGGGTAGAGAAAAGCGGCATATAAGAACCAACTCATCTTCTTCTTCTATGTGAGTTCAAGGCGCCTGCTGCTGATTCTCTGCCAAAGGAGGCGGGCTTCTTTTGCTATAGAGAAGTGGAACCTCTGGTTGTGTGGAATCCCATGGACTACAAAACTATAGTTTCTCTGTAGAACTGTAGCACACCAGTAATGTGGAGTGGCAGTCTACCTCTGAGCAGTGACTATGGCAGTGGGGGCTGCTGTTTGACAGTTTATCAGACGGGTGAATTGGAAGGGTCTTCCCTGTGCCGCCTTGTGTGGACTCAGCAGCTGTCTGAAATGCCAGTTCCCTCTTGCAGGAGAATAAGGAAGCAGAGCTGCTTCAGGCTATTGGTGGAGGCTCCTGTTTTGGACTGGCTTGCCAGTGATTAAAAAAATCTTCGGGGGGGGAGGTGTGGTGGGGGCTTTCAGTTTCCTTGGGAAACTGTGGTATGCTGTGGTCCATCCTTCCCACTCTTTACAAAGAACAGAATACCTCAGAGGGGGAAAGTGGTAGTTTTGGCATTCAAAGATCAGTGTGCTCCCACAGAAATTTCTTGTTGAAGTCTCCATATCCTTGAACTACAATTCCCATAAGGCCCTGCCAGCACCATGTGCCAGAGTGGCAGTTAGGTGACATGGCATCTGACCATGGCCTTCCAATGAGTGTCTAGCACAATGGAGGACATTCCCCCTCTCACTTGGATAGTTACCATCGTAACTGTTTCAAATGCATAATCACTTCAAAAAAACTAACGCACATGCATAAATGGGAACATTTTAAAAACGTTTTTTAAAAGGACAATTTAAAAGGGTTGGTGAACTGACTGAGGTGAAATGTGGTAAGTGCCTGAGTCTTTTTTTGAAGAATGCCTGGAAACTGCAGCTTTTCCACCATATGGTAGCCCCGTTGTTGACCAGTGGCATATGTTATTCTACTTATTTAATTTACATGAGGTTGCTACTTACTTTCAAGGTCCAATTCAGAGCTTTAAACTGTCTGGGGCTACAAAATCTCAATGAACCTTTCCTATGGACCAAACCCACAGGTTTCTTTCTGTGTGTCCCACATCTGAAGCATGGTGGATAACCATGAGAGAACCTAGATCTTCAATGAAAATATAGCCCCTACCTGCAGGTTAGCCAGGCTTCTACTAAAAAATATCTGTCTTCTTCTGGATTATGTTAATGTTAGAGCAGCTCTTTTCCCATCCACCATTACTAACAGCAGTTCCAGGGGGTCTGTAAGAGAGAGCTGTTCCACCAGGCTTTTGGTTTAGGCCAGAAAATTACCATCAGAGAAATGATAGATGAATGAATGAATGAATG